>NC_080796.1:4270174-4585228 GCF_028018385.1 Neofelis nebulosa | reverse complement strand
GCTCTGGTCATGATCTCGTGGTCTGTGAGTCCGAGCCCCGTGAAGGGATCTGTGCTGACAGCTCAGAGCCTGGAGCCTGCTTCGGATTCTGTGTCTCCCTCTCTCTCTGCCCCTCCTCTGCTCATGCTCTGTCTCTGTCTCTCTCTCTCTCTCTCTGCAAAAATAAACATTAAACAAATAAAATAAAAAAATAAATGCAGCCAAGAATTCTTTATCCAACAAGGCTGTCACTCAAAATAGGAGAGAGAAAAAGTTTCCCAGACAAACAAAAATTAAAGGAATTTGTGACCACTAAACCAGCCCTGCAAGAAATTTTAAGGGGGACTTTCTGAGGGAAGAAAAGTTGAAAAAATATATACATACATACATACATATATATGCATATATATATATATATATATATATATATATATATATATATATATATCTCAAAAGCAACAAAGATTAGAAAGGAGCAGAGAACACCACAGAAACTCCAAGTGTACAAGCATCATAATGGCAATAAATTCATATCTTTCAGTACTCACTCTAAATGTCAGTGGCCTCAATGCTCCAATCAAAAAGCATGGGGTAACAGAATGGATAAGAAAACAAGGTCCATCTATATGCTCTTTACAGGAGACCTAGTTTAGACCTAAAGACACCTTCAGATTGAAAATAAGGGGATGAAGAACCATTTATCATGCTAATGGTCAACCAAAGAAAGCTAGAGTAGCCATACTTATATCAGACAATCTAGACTTTAAAATAAAGACTGTATCAAGAGATGCAGAAGGGCATTATGTCATAATCAAGGTGTCTATCCACCAAGAAGACCTAACAATTGTAAACATTTATGCGCCAAATGTGACAGCACCCAAGTGTGTAAATCCATTAATCACAAACATAAAAAAACCCATCGATAGTAATACCATAATAGTAGGAAACTTCAACAGCCCACTCACAGCAATGGACAGGTCATCTAATCAAAAAAAAAAATCAACAAGGGAACAATGGCTTTGAATGACACACTGGACCAGATGGACTTAACAGATATATTCAGAACATTTCATCCTAAACAAGCAGAATATACTTTCTTCTCCAGTGCACATGGAACATTCTCCAGAATAGACCATATACTGGGACATAAATCAGTCCTAAGTAAGTACAAAAAGATTGAGATCATATCGTGCATATTTTCAGACCACAACATTATGAAACTCGAAATCAACCACAAGAAAATATTGGGAAAGGTAACACATACTTGGAGACTGAAGAACATCCTACTAAAGAATGAATGAGCCAACCAAGCAGTTAAAGAGGAAATTGAAAAGTATATGGAAGTCAATGAAAGGGATAACACCACAACCCAAAGCCATTGGGACACAACAAAGGTGGTTATAAGAGGAAAATATATAGCAATCCAGGCCTTCCTAAAGAAGGAAGAAAGATCTTAGATACACAACCTAACCTTACGCCTTAAGGAGCGGGAAAAAGAACAGCAAATAAAACCCCAAACCAGCAGAAGACAGGAAATACTAAAGATTACAGCAGAAATTAATGCTATCAAAACAAACAAACAAACAAACAAACAAAAAACAGAAAAATACCAGTAGAACAGATCAATCAAGCCAGAATCTGGTGCCTTGAAAGAATTAACAAAATTGATAAACCACTAGCAAGTCTGGTCAAAAAAGAAAAAAAGGAAAGGGTCAAAATAAATAAAATCAAGAATGAAAGAGGAGAGATCACAACCAACACAGCAGAAATAAAAACAATAACAAGAGAATAGTATGAGCAATTATATGCCAATGAAATGGGCAATCTGGAAGAAATGGACAAATTCCTAGAAACATATACACTACCAACACTGAAACAGGAAGAAATAGAAAATTTGAACAGACCAATAACCAGTAAGGAAATTGAATTAGTAATCACAAATCTGCCAAAAAACAAGAGTCCAGGGCCAGATGGCTTTCCAGGGGGATATTCTACCAAACATTTAAGGAAGAGTTAGCACCTATTCTCTTGAAACTGTTCCAAAACATAGAAATGGAAGGAAAACTTGCAAACTCTTTCTATGAAGCCAGCACTACCTTGATTCCAAAACCAGTCAGAGACCCCACTAAAAAGGAGAACTATAGACAACGTTCCCTGAGGAACATGGATGCAAAAATTCTCAACAAGATATTAGCTAACTGGATCCAACAATACATGAAAAGTATTACTCACCACGACCAAGCGGGATTTATACCTGGGATGCGGGGCTGGTTCCATATCTGCAAAACAATTAATGTGATTCATCACATCAACAAAAGAAAGGGCAAGAACCATATGACCCTCTCAATAGATGCAGAGAAAGCATTTGAAAAAATACAGCATCCTTTCTTGATAAAAACCCTCAAGAAAGGAGGGAGAGAAGGAGCCTACCTCGAGATCATAAAAGCCATATATTAACAACCCAATGCTAATATCATCCTCAGTGGGGAAAAATGGGAGTTTCCCCTCTAAGGTCGGAACAAGAGAGGGATGTCCGCTCTCGCCACTGTTACTCAACATAGTATTGGGAGTCTTAGCCTCTGCAATCAGACAACACAAAGAAATAAAAGGTATCCAAAACAGCCGGGAGGAGGTCAAACTTTCCCTCTTCGCAGATGATACGATACTCTATATGGAAAACCCCAAAGATGCCACCAAAAAACTGCTAGAATGGATTCCTGAATTCGGCAAAGTTGCAGGATATGAAATCAATGCGCAGAAATCGGTTGCATTCCTATACACCAACAATGAAGCAACAGAAAGAGAAATCAAGGAATCGGTCCCACTTACAGTTGCACAAAAAGCCACAAAATACCTAGGAATACATCTAACCAAATAGGTGAAAAATGTATATACTGAAAACCATAGAAAGCTTATGAAAGAAATTGAAGAAGACACAAAAAAAAATGGAAAAAAAAAGATTCCATGCTCCTGGATATGAAGAACAAATATTGTTAAAATGTCGATACCACCCAAAGCCATCTACATATTCAATGCAATCCCTATCAAAGTAACACCAGCATTCTTCACAGTGCTAGAACATATAATCCTAAAATGTGTATGGAACCAGAAAAGGCCTCGAAGAGCCAAAGAAATCTTGAAAAAGAAAACTAAAGCAGGAGGCATCACAATCCCAGACTTCAACCTATACTACAAAGCTGTAATCATCAAGACAATATGGTACCGGCACTTGAACAGACAGTCAGAACAATGGAACAGAATAGAGAACCCAGACATGGACCCACAAACGTATGGCCAACTAATCTTTCACAGAGCAGGGAAGAATATCTAGTGGCATAAAGACAGTCTCTTGAGCAAGTGGTGCTGGGAAACTGGACAGCGACATACAGAAGAATGAACCTGGACCACTTTCTTACACCTTTCTTACACAAAAATAAACTCAAAATGGATGGAAGACCTCAATGCAAGACAGGAAGCCATCAAAATCCTCAAGGAGAAAGCAGGCAAAAACCTCTTTGATCTTGGTCGCAGCAAATTCTTATTCAATACGTCCCTGGAGGCAAGGGAAACAAAAGCAAAAATGAACTAATGGGACCTCATCACACAAAAAGGCTTCTGCACAGAGAAGGAAACAATCAGCAAAACGAAAAGGCAACTGACAGAATGGGAGAAGGTATTTGCAAATGACATATCAGATAAAGGGTTAGTATCCAAAATCTGCAAAGAACTTGTCAAACTCAACCACCCAAACAACAAATAATCCAGTGAAGAAATGGGCAAAAGACATGAATAGACACTTCTCCAAAGAAGACATCCAGATGGCCAACTGACACATGAAAAAATGCTCCACATCACTCATCATCAGGGAAATAAAGATCAAAACCACACTGAGCTACCCCCTTATGCCTGTCAGAATGGCTCACATGAACAACTCAGGCAACAACAGATGTTGGAGAGGATGTGGAGGAGGATCTCTTTTGCACTGTTGGAGGCAATGCAAGCTTGTGCAGCCACTCTGGAAAACAGTATGGAGTTTCCTCAAAAAACTAAAAATAGAACTACCCTACGACCCAGCAATTGCACTACTAAGCATTTATCCACAAGATACAGGTGTGCTGTTTCGACGGGACACATGCACCCCATGTCTATAGCAGCACTATCAACAATAGCCAAAGTATGCTAAGGAGCCCAAATGTCCATCGATCGATGAATGGATAAAGATGTGGTATCTAGATACAATGGAATATTACTCGGCAATCAAAAAGAATGAAATCTTGCCATTTGCAACTACATGGATGGAACTGGAGGGTATTATGCTAAGTGAAATTAGTCAGTCATAGAATGACAAAAATCATATGACTTCACTCGTATGAGGACTGTAAGAGACAAAACAGATGAACATAAGGGAAAGGAAACAAACATAATATAAAAACAGGGAGGGGGACAAAACAGAAGAGACTCACAAATATGGAGAACAAACTGAGGGTTGCTGGAGGGGTAGTGGGAGGGGGGATGGGCTAAATGGGCAAGGGCACTAAGGAATCTACTCCTGAAATCATTGTTTCACTCTATGCTAACTAATTGGGATGTAAATTCTGAAAAATAAAAAAATAAATTTAAAAAGTAAAAATAAAAAAATAAAAGAAAGTATTTGTTAATGTGTGGAATTACATTATTTGCTCATGTTAAACCAACTTTGCATTTCTCAGATTAACTGAATATAGTTGTGATTTCATTCATTTTTTTTTCTTTTCATGATTTTATATTTTTATGTTTATTTTTGAGAGAGAGAGAGACCGAGTGTGAGCAGGGGAGGGGCAGAGAGAGAGGGAAACACGGAATTTGAAGCAGGCTCCAGGCTCTGAGCTGTCAGCACAGAGCCTGACGCAGAGCTCAAACTCATGAACTTCGATATCATGACCTGAGCTGAAGTGGTCAACCAAGTGAGCCACCCAGGTGCCTCTAGTTTATTTTATTTGGGAGAAAGAGAGAGAGAGAGAGAGAGAGAGAGAGAGAGAGCGCACACAAGAGTGGAGGGGGGCAAAGGGAGAGAGAGAGAGAATCTTAAGCAAGCTCCAGTCTCAATGCGGAGCCAGACGCAGGGCTCAATCCCATAACCCTGGACTCCTGACCTGAGCAGAAATCAAGAGTCGTATGCTTAAACCACTGAGACACCCAGGCACCCCTCAGGGCCTACATTTTCATTTGGCACTGGGCCCCACAAATTTATCACTGCAAAGTTCCCACCAGGGCACATCCCCCCTCCCCCCACCCCACCCAACCTCCTCCCACAAGACCCTCCCCTCGACCCCACTGCACACTAGTCTCCCTCAGAATGAAATCCAACCTCCTCTCTGGGCCCACAGACCCCACCAATCTGGTCCTCAAATCTTTGCTGCCCTCGCCGCCCTCGTCCACTCGGCTCCAGTCACAGTCTCCACCTTTCCGTCTCAGTGTCCTCCCACTGGCTGCTCCTTGGCCTGGAATGTGGCTGCCTGCTCAGAGGGGCCCTCCTGGCCCTCCAGCTACAGCGGCTGTCCCCTGCCCAGGTCTTCTGCTCCCCAGCACTCACAGCGGAAGCTAGCAGTCTCCTTGTTTACCTGTTCGTGGTCTGTCTCCTCCACCCACACCCTGGCGCTCAGAGTGTCAACAGAACAGGGTCATCTTAAGCCTGCCAGCCTCAGTCAGCGGTCACCGGTCACAGTGGAGCCCCACCCCCTAGAACAAAGCCTGGCCCCGAGCAGACACTCCCTAAACAACTGGTGTCTGAAGACACACCTTGCCTGAGAAGTGATGACAAGTACCATCTAGTGTGGGGTGGCAGGCCCGGCCAGTGCGAGCCCATACATGGCAGGGTGTTCTCCCCTGATCCCAGCCCCAGAGAACCCGCACCCCCCACTCACCGCACTCCCCATCTGGATCCGCACTGCCACTGAGATCAGCACAGGGTGTCTGGCAGTGCCAGCCCCTCCCACCAGGCTCCCCCATCCTCCAGGGGGACAATGTGCAAAGGGCCACTTCAGCACGGAGCTTCAACTCCATCTCTAGCCCACAGGCCTGAGGTGGGAGAGGGGAGGGGAGGGTGGGCCCCAGCCCTCTTCTGTCCTCTTGGAGCCTGCTCCAGCACAGGGCCAGGAGGGTGACAGATTCAAGCTGTAGTGCGGAGAGGCTTTGTTCCAGGAGCTGAGCCTTGCGGCCTGGGGGAGATGCCCTTGCACAGCGAGTGGATGAGACACATCAATGCACAGGGTCAGCGTGCTGGGGCAGAGGACAGTCCCTGTGTACCCAGGCAGCAGGAGTGGAGTGGCGCTCGCCCATGTGTACAGGGCACAGTTGTGAAGTGCAGCCATGCACTCAAGAGGCTAAAGTGCCTGTAGGGTGAAGGGAGAGAGAGGAGCAGACCAGGCGGGGTCTGGGCCAAGCTGGAGGGCAGAGGCCTGGGCTCAGAGTCGGCTCCCATCCTGCCTGGGACCCTCCGCCGCAAAACCAGGCACAAAGAACTCGCTCAAATACTGTTTCCCAAAACCTGAGCTGATAACCCGAGATGTGACCATCCACCCAGTCTCCCAGGCCAGGAGCCCGGCAGTCATCCTGAATCTGGCTTCTCGTTGACCTCGAGCTCCCCATCGCCAGGCACATCTCTTCGATGCCCAGGTACTTGTCATCCCACCCGGCCCCCTGTGCCACTGTCCCATGCTGCCTGCGCCACCATCCCCGCTCACCTGGACAACAGCAGGAGCCTTGCCAGGGAAGGGGCTCCTGGCTTCAGCCCCAGGAGCCAAGCAAAAGCCACATCTGATGTTGTCCCTCTCAGCTTGGAACACCTGCTCCCAGGATAAAGTCCAAATCCTCTAGGAGGCTCCAAGTTTCTGTGTAATCTTTCACTCCCTGCCCAGGTAGGCTCAGCTGAACTGCAATTCCCCGACTGACGAAGGACTGAGCTCCCTCACCCCTGGCCTGCACATCAGGGCTCCTCACCCTAAACTGTACAGTGCTGACCAACTCTCCTGGGGCCCCAGGACAGACCCTGATACAAAGGAGGTGCTGACGACAGCCCCCCCTCCGCCCCCAAATCCACATACCTGCACCTGCAGTCAGTGCTGCTGGGCTCTCACAACTGGTCGGGGGTTGTAAAAAGTCTAGTCCTGCCTGGGCAAGGCACACCCCGATGAGGTGGCTCATGTACAGGAACTCGACAGGTCCCCCACAATGGGAGGGAAGTGGTGGAGAGCGGAGACATGGGGAAGGGCTCCAGCCTTCAAAGCGCTCTGAGCAGGACGGCTGATGGTCCGGAGGAGACCGGCAAGGAAGGAGGGGAAACAGGAAGGGATCTCAGTTCACCTCTGGGTGCTCAGTTCACCCCTGGTTCACCCCATCAGTGCCTGGCACCATGCCCGGCTGCTGCTGGCTCAAAGGATGGGCTGGGACCCTTGCTCTGCCCCCCGCCCCCAACTCTGGAATCCTACTCTCTTGGAGGCAGAAAAGCGGGGGCTGGTAATGCCGCCTCACGGGGATCTGGGGAAGTGACCAGGCTGCTCCTGGCCCAGATCCTACAGCTCCGGCTCTCTGGGAGCCCGATCAAGGTATTCCACCTCCTTCAGGAGAGGTGGCCTGGAGCAGGTGCGCCTGGGGAGCCTCCGTGTAGCTGGAACAATGAGCCCTTTCTCTTTTCCCTTCCCAATGCACCTCTGCCCACCCCTGCCTTCGAGGGTCCGTGGTGCCCTCGGCTCAGGACCCGACTGTCTCCACCGGGGGACACTCAAGAAGCCCTCACCAAATGGCACAGGGCACCATGCAGGGCTGTAGGCACCGGGCCCCTGCTCCTTCATATGGAGCCGTCAGTCTGTTCTTGCTCCTCTGATTAGTCTTTTCCCTCTGCTAGATCCCGAGAGCATTCCAGAAAAGGGCCGCAAGTGCCCAAATGTCCCACTGAGTGTGAGAAAGAAGAGAAAGGAACAGCAGTGACCAGACCATCACCACAAGGGGACAGAGTCATTCAGGAGTCAAGTGGCCAGGGTCCAGGCCTTAGCAATGCCACTAAGCTTGCCGGGAGAGCCTGAGCACCAGGTGAAGTGCTCCATCTTGTCTCACCATCACGTGACCATTTCACAGAGGGGGAAACTGAGGTTTTCAGAGGGGACAGGACTCGCACCAGGTCAGGCAGCAGCGAGCTGTGGAGAGGTCCTGGCTCAGCAGAGACCACGTGCATGCCACTGCAGCTCACCAATGCTCAAGACCTCCCCGTTCTTGCCAGACCTCAGTTTCCCCCACTGACCATCAGGGGCACAGACTGGATCTTCCAGCTTCTGGCTGACTTGAGTGTTCCAGGTTCTAGAAGGCCCACATTCTAGGTCTGCTGCTCCATCTTCCTCCTCTGAGTTCCGTGATCCCGCTTCTCTGGTCTGGATCATGGGGTTCTACTTTCCAGGTGCTGTGTTCTGGTGCCTGGTCCCCAAGTTCGCCTCTCAGAAAGGTCTGCAGCCCAGGCAGTTTCTCCAGCCCACATGCTTCATTTTCATTCCCTGTATTCTCTCCCAGCCCCCAGCAGTCGGGGCCCACAGGTCACCACCTGAAGCTCCAGTTCCGTCGGCCTTCAGGGCTGCTTTAGGGCATGAAAATAGCTGGGGAGGCCTGTCCCAGGCCCCAGGTCACTGGGCTGAAGGGGATACTGGAGATCATACTCACAGCTGGGCAGGAACACTCTTCCCCACTCTTCCCTGTGTCTCCAGGACCACGTTTCTGACCACCCCCAGCCCTGCTGGCTTCTGCCCCCACGAGTCCGCACGGCGACAGCCCCCAAGATGGCACTTCCCGAGGACAGAGACCTTGGGTCATTTTTCTTTGGGGTCAGAGCCTGGTACTTCCTTAGTGGGTGTCTGTTAAACACTTGCAGAATGAATTAACCAGGTGTGCCCAGAGTCCCAGCAGGATTACACACTGTCACAGCCTCAAAGACAAGAGTTCACATATGACAGAGATGCTCACGCTGTGTGTGCGTGCAGGTGATGTGCACAAAACACGTGCTCAAAAACACAGACACGTCACATCCTCAAGTTAGCAGATCTGTGCCCCTGGCACCTAGCCTGGGCCCTGGCACTTGGCTGAATAATAGCTGATCGAATGAATGGGTGCTCTGTACTAGGTATATGGGGGAGATGGAGATCGAATCCTCACCCAGGATCAAGGCTCAGCTGTGATTCCAAAGACCATTTCCACGAGGTCGAACTTGACTACATTGTAGGAAGACCCCCTGGAAAGGCACTTCGGGGCCGGAGTCAGTAAGGAAGGCAGTCAACAGTGCTACACACCCACCTGGGCACCCAGATGGAGGTGAAGCAAATAGCCTTAGGGCCACCTCTGGCTGGGAGGGGCAGAGGGCAGCCTGGGGTGGGGTGGCTTTCCAGGTGGAGGTGGGAAGGCGAGGGCCCTGAGGCCTAACCCACACGACAGAAAGGACAGCAGAGGTTTGAATGGAATTCTGGGTGTGCTACATCCCAGTAGTCCCAGGTCTGGACTCTCTCTGACCCCAATCCCGAGAAAGAGAGACACATAGGCTAAGCTGTCTGCCCCAGGCACGCCTGTTCTGGGGGATGGGCCCGGGGCCAGGGTCCCTCTGGAAGCCACTGACACTTGGTGACCCCAGAGTCTCATGAATGGGGAGCTGGCTGCTCTCAGGGCACCTTTTCTTAGACCTCTCTCCTTTACATGGTAACTTCATTTTTCTGGCTATAAAGGTTTCACCTACAACCTAGGAAATGTGAAAATCACAGCGAAAGAAGGGTAATATCACCCACCATCCCTGGCCTAACATTTGGGCCTAAGTTCTCACAGGCTTTTTTTCCCGTGCACCTTCTTGCTAGAATGAGCTATCGATGTGGATTTCCTGCCAGCTTTTGGACAGCAAGCCTTTTCTCTAAGGAGCTTTGTCCTCCACATGGGAAGACCTAGTGCAGACCTGAGCCCTGGGGACTTTGCTCTCCTGGGCTTCTTCCCATCCCCCTCAGACCTGACCTGGATCCTGCAGACAAATGTTCCAGCCGGGGACCGGAGTGGGGGAGGGGTACGGCCACATAGCCCTGGGCTCTCCTCTTACAAGCCACAAAGGGACTACCAACCACTCCCCAGGGTGCTCTGGGTCAGTCCCAAGCACCTCGGGCCTTCAATGTTTCCTCTGTGAAATGGACGTGTTTGGCTAGCTCCCCAGCGTGGTCTCCTCTCTGGGCTGCAGGGACAGTTGCCTGAACTGGGCTGCGCCTTACAGCTGTTTTCCCTGTCCACTCCACTGGCATCTCAGACCAGGCCCTCAAGGTTCTCAGCATCTTGTGGAGCAGCCAGATGGAAATCCTGTCAGGGTGGGTCAGCCTGGCCCTTGGGGTTGGAGTCAGGCAGGGCTTCCTGGTGGGGTCTTAAAGGATGATCCAGCACCTGCCAGGAGAGGAGGGGAAGGCCACTGCAGACAGAGGGATAGCAACTGCAAAAGCCCAGCGGCAGGGCGGGGCGGGGCGGGGCGGGGGTGGCGGAGGTGTGTGTGGGGGAAGCCAGCACCTGGATTCTAGTCTGGATGGGGTGCTGGTGCATTTCACCCTCCCCACATGCCAGTGCCTGGAGGCAGACCACAGAGTCTGTTACATCCCCCACTGGTGGCTGTAGGACCACTGCCCCTACTCAGGTATGGCCCTGAACTTCCGTGACAGCAATAATATGCCAGGCCCCACAGCAGTCCTGGACACCCCTGAGAGGGGGTTTGCCTGGGGGCCCTTTGGGGCCAGGCTCTGTGGTTTAATGGCTCTGACAGAGGTCATCCCGCACACACAGAATGCCCCTGCCCCATTCCCTGGACCTCTCCGCCTTGGTGGAGGAGCCTCACACCCTCTGCTCTAGTCCTTATGGCAGGTATAACCTTGGACCCGTCATCCACACCCTGTGGGCCTTGGCTCAAAGACTGGAGACTGATCTGGGCTGTTCCAAGGTCCAGATGGGACCAGAGCTGGCTCTGCCTGAACTGACCACAGGGATTCCCAAACACCTACTATGTGCCAGAGCCCTCAACACTGCCTCTTTGTTTCTCTCTCCTGCCAGCCCGGAGGCAGGATCTCTTCCCACCACCACAGACACAGAAGGCCCCTGGATGCAGGTTTTCTGACCCTGGGATGTGGGCATAGGTGAAAATGTAGAGCCACACCTCCAAGCCACAGCTAGAACCAACTGAGATAATGTGTTACTGCTTCAGAAACTGTAGAGTGCAGACTCATTTATTTTTTTTTTCACACAATGGGCAAGGCTCCGTTCTGCAGGACCCCTCCCAGCTGTGTGACCCTACTAAGTCACCTGTCTAGGGCTCAGTTTCCATTGAACGAAATAAGGATTACATCAGCACCCCCTCCCAGGGCTCCTGAGATACTGAAATGAAATCAAGCAAGAAAGCACCAGCCCCTCACTCCCATCCAAGCCATAAATGAGTTCGGACCATTAATATTCACGGTCCTCAGAGATGGCCCGGAAGGCACCTTCTCCATCTTTTGCCTAAACCGGCCAATCTGCACTGCTTCTGGAAGTGGCCCTCACCTGTCACACGACCCAGCACCATTCATTAAGCAGTTAAGAAACAGTCATCAAATGCCTTTTGCATGTTAGGCAACGTGCCGGCCCCCAGAGAGTGCCTGTGTGCCCAGCCTAGAAGCCCCACGTGTCATGGGCAGCCCTCCCTTGTTCCGCCTTCCCCGGCCACCATCGCTCACCCACCATGATTCCCCCATGCTGTGTGCCAGGCCCGGGTTAGCAAGAGTGGGGCCACGATCGACCTGCCCAGAGTATTTTTTTTTTTTTAAATTTTTTTTTTTCAACATTTTTTATTTATTTTTGGGACAGAGAGAGACAGAGCATGAACGGGGGAGGGGCAGAGAGAGAGGGAGACACAGAATCGGAAACAGGCTCCAGGCTCCGAGCCATCGGCCCAGAGCCTGACGCGGGGCTCGAACCCACGGACCGTGAGATCGTGACCTGGCTGAAGTCGGACGCTTAACCGACTGCGCCACCCAGGCGCCCCCGACCTGCCCAGAGTATTAAACAAGCTCTGTGGGGTCTGTGGCCAGCTGCGACCTGTTTCCAGAAGGGAACAGCAGCAGGTGCCTGGATAAAGGCAAATTGGGGCGTGGGGGGTCAGTGTGGTGTGGTGTGTGCAGAGCTGGGTTAGGGTAGCAGGGGGCAGAGGCTGAGAACACAAGCGGGGGCAGGGTCATACGGATCTGGGTTAAGGGCAAGGGAGTCTCTTAAAGCAGCCTGAACTCCACTGGGCCGGGCAGTGGTTCTGGGAGTCTGCAAGCCTCTGTATCCCCAGGACAACATTTTAAAATCTGGGTTTCCAGCCCCCTCTCCCGTAGTGGGACTCTGACTCAGCGGGGTGTGGCAGGGCCTAGGAAGTCTGTATTTTCCCCCAGGCCACCCAGGTGAGGCCACATGGGGCTTCCATAGACAGAGCCCAGGACTATGGGGAAGAAAGGAGTGGCAATCAGGGCCACAAGGAGGGTGGCCTGGAGGCCAGGACACCAGTGACGTGGTTGTCTTGGGCGTCCAGGCTTCAGAGACCGTTCCCTTTTGAGTGACTGAGGCGCCTATCCAAGGGGCCCCATCGGGCTATGGGGGTCCTTTAGGCTGGATACAATCCCAGCCCCACCACTTCCCGGCCCTGTGCCCCGGGCCCCAGGCACACTCAAACTGCCAAAAGGGGAGAATAATAGTACCTGCTTCAAGGGAAGTTAGCAGGCATAGCTGAAATGATGCCGACAAAGTGCTTGGCCCAGCGCCGAGCACATAGTAAGTGCTCGATAAATAGCAGCAAATTATTATGACTCAGAGGTTGAGCCTGGGAAGTCATCCTTTATGGGCCCCAGTCAACCAGAATCCTGGAGTCTGCCTCTGGCCACCCTCCCTTGCTCAGACCCCCATCTGGGCTGCTGCTTCTGGGAAGTTCCCAGCCTGCTAGGAGAGGGCAACTGGAGGGCAGACCCCGAGGAGGCCCCAGCGTCAGAGCAAGCTCTGGTCTCCTGCCTTGGCCCTCACCCTGCCCCTCCCAGGGGATTCCTCCTTCAGCAGGAGCCAAAGTCTAGAGCCAAACAGGCTCTAAATTCGTAAAGCAATGGAGTAATTAGGGTGTGTGAATGATTGTTTCCAACTTTATTTTTCTAGATAAAACAAAAATAAGTGGGCCAACAGGGGAATTTCCACATGGGGCGGTGCAAGAAAAAGTATTTTGGGACCCCGTTAACTTCCTGGGTTACAGGCAGTGCTGTGGGCCCATGTCAGCCCCACTCTAGACCACAGGAGGGTGGTCCACTACCCTTCTACCATGCCTGCTTTCAGCCCCGCCCAAAGCCTCACTTCCCCTTCCCTTCTGGCAGGTGTGGCTAAGCAGGGTCCCTGTGACCATCCCTCCATGGTGTCAGGATGCCCTCTGGAGGGTCAGTCTCCTCCCACAGGGATGGAAAGGGAGGAGGAATGGGTAAAAGAACAGGGATGCTCCCTGGGGCTGAAAGTCATTCACTCATTCATTCATTCTTTCATTCATTCAAGCTCCTATAGGATAGGGAACTCACGGTCTAGTGGAACACGCCACAGCAAACACACTGAAGAAAGAGAAGTGGTGCTCTGCCCAGCCCACAGCAAGGAGCCTCTCTGCACAACGAATGGATGCTCAAGCCGAGAGGCAAAGGATGGGTGGTCGATAACAAGACAGAGCCTCCATTGCCCCATCTGCAAAAGGGATTATCACAGTACCTCTATCACAGGTTGTTGTCCAGATGCAATGTTAGCTACTAATATTTTTATGGGCAGGCAGGGTGCACAAGAGAGGGGCTGTAAGGCCAGAGAAACAGCAGAAGGGGAGGAGGGTCTGTGGGATTTGGGGTGGAGGCTTTTGAAGGGTGACAGAGTTTCAGGGCACATAGGAAGAAGTGGGTGGAACAGACATTCAGGCAGAGGGAACAGCATAAGCAAGGGAATAGAATCTGACATTTGAGACCCGTCTGGACCCTTTCTCAGAGCTCTGTCAGGTTAATGTTTGGGATCCAGTTAGGTCATGCTGTGCAGACAGCCCAAACCAGGCTAAGGTCAAGAGGATCCAGCACAGAAGTGACGCAGGGTCAGAGGTGCAGAGGTTCCCAGGAAGGGAGGCCACCAGTCCTCCTTCCCCTCTGCCCTCCATCTCACCATGGGTTACTTATTCAGAGTGGTCTCTTTTCCTGGCCTCAGCCTGTCGGATGCCTCCCTCTCTCAGCTACAGTATGGCCTGGCAGCTCTCCAAGTCTCTGGAGCCTTCTCTCCTTATTCAACCATCATTTATTAAGCACCTACTGAATGCCTGGGTGCTAAAGCTGGCATGGACCAGCTCCCACTGCGAGATGGTTAAGCTGTTGGTAACCTCAAATAGGCCTTGCTGGAAGATTTACACCATGGAAACCTGCCAACGCTGTTTATCAGGTACCTTTTTCTCCCAGAGGGCCTGTTGCCAGCACACCATTGCCCCCTGCCCAAGCAACGGACACAGAAAGGCAGGCCCCCGCCTATAGGGACTCACACACAAGAGGGAGATGATAGCCTACTGGAGCAGGCTGTGTAATCTTCCTGGACGCAGGGGTGAACTGGGAGACCCATTCTGGAAGAGGGGGCATAAATGCCCACTAGAAACAGAACCAAGCTGTTCAAATAGCACTAGTGTGCCTTGTTCCCATTTTACAGGCAAGGAAATAGAGGCACTGAGAGGCAGAGTCACCAGTCCACATTCACACAGTAAGAAGTAGCAGAGTTGAGATTTGAACCTGGGCCACTGGATCTGGAGTCCTTGCTTTTAACTTCTGCCCTTGACTGTCCCATGGTGCAATTATTGCAACGCCCAGTCCCCCATCCCCCCAATCCCGGCCCCCCACACACACCCCTAAGCAGCCAGCACAGGGCCACGCAAGACCATGGAGGCCCGACTGGTTTTGCTGCCCAAATAGATTCCATTCTCCTGGGGCTAAGGTCTGTGTCCTCTCCACCCGGCTGCCCATGACAGTGCCCCTCGCAGGAAGATATTGTGTTTGTTGGTCTCAGTGTCTGAAGATCCTTCTGGAAGGGAGCTCTGGTCCCCCATGTGCAGGCCTAGGGCTGACTAGGAGGAAGGGGTGCATCGTGCAACATGGAGAAAAAAGAGGCTTTGGCCTTGGGGAACACAGCAGGGTCCATTGAATGCCATGGCTAAGGTGCCTATAGGGGCACAAGGAGGGCCACCCCACCCCGGTCGCCGCCCACTGCTTCTCTCTTCTTCCAGAATAGCATGAGCACACGGACTTACAGTGCCCCCAGCCCTGGCTTCCCTGGATCACATCCAGCCCTCACAGGATCCTCATCGCCACAGGGTAAATTGAGACTGGCCCACCAGCTGACATCAATGCCCCCATTTTCCAGGTAAACATACTGGCACAGCGGCCAAGGATTTCCCGAGGCCTTCTCAGGGGCTGGGCTCCCTACACTCATCACCTCATGCAGATCTCCCCACAACCCTGTGGAGGAGTCTCCCCGTTTGACAGATGTGGACACTGAGACTCAGAAAGCAGACTTGCTTGGGGTGGTCCAGCCACCAGCAGATGTGGGCCAAGCAGCCCTGACTACAGCAGGGACCCTGGGCAGACTCCAGAGGGGCTGCTGAGCCAGATGGCAGCACTGCCGCCCCATCAGTTCCTCGCTGTCCTTGGGAGCTTGCTTGTGCCAGATCGCTGGGATGGCCTGACACCTCACCTCCACTTGGCCCTCCTTCCCTTCGTTCACATGGGTCACTCCCATACCTGACTAGCCCCCCCTTCCACAACTCCACCCCGACCAGGCGCTCACATCTCACAGCCTCTGTTCCAGCCATTCCCTCTACCTAGAGTGCCCTTCCCTTTAGTTCTGAGCAAGCCAACTCTTCCAGCAACTTCTCTCTCCTCCCTGGGCTGGCAGAACCTCTTCCAAACTTTCCCAAGACCCTGTGCCTATCTCCTCAGCACCTGGAGGCCTGGATCTTCAGTACCTGCCCTGCCCGGGGAGGTGACCCGCCAGTATCCACAGCTCCTCATCAAGGCAGGTCAGGACTGGTGTCCCAGGAGTGGCAAGGAGTGCTATGGGGATGGGGCAGTGCCAGTTCTGGGGGGCCATGGAGGGGTCTCTCTGGGGTAGTATTCCTGCCCACAGGCCTTCTAGGGAGTCTTCCAGAGCCAGGAGAGTCACGTGACCTCCAGCTACTAGGGCTGGCTGAGACTCACCTCTGCTTCTCATGGCACTCCAGCTCAGGTGTCATCATTCTGACTTACATCCAAGCTTCCCTCCCCAACTCAGCTTCCAGAACTCACTATTTGCAGATATTGATAGAGCCCTCCTCCGGCCAGGTTCCCTTCCCCACCCTTTGCAGTGCAGTGAAAAGCAACTGAGCCTCGCCACGCCCCCCCAACCCCAACGAAAGGACTAAGGGTGCTCTCCCCACGCCCCTCTGCCTGGTACAGACGAGCAGCCACAGTCCCAGCCTCCGCCTCGCCCTGTTCCACGACCCCCAAGCTGGAGGCTTGGGGAGTGGGGGGCACAGCTCACAAAGAGCCTTTTGAGCCCAGCGCCTAGGGGACGCCCCTGCCCAGGCCTAGGGAGGGGATCTAAGGCATGAGGCTTTGCCCTCCAGGGCCTGGGAAAGGTCCTAGGGCCAGCCTGGTTGGGTGAGGGGGCATCAGAGCCCAGTAGTCTCCCTGGAATCCCGCCCCCACATCTTTGTCTCTATGCCCCCAATCCCTGTTTCTGGGGATCCCATTCCCTCCCATAGGGTGACGCTCAGGGAGGGAGTGGGCTGTGTGAGCCCTGAGGGCTTGGCGGGGTGGGGGTTGGGCCGGGGGCCCAGAGATGGAGGCGGAAGGCCAGGAGTGCGGGGATGGAGGGACTGCGGCTAGGGTTACACTGGACACCAGGGTCAACTCACCCATCTCCAGCCTGGTCTCGGCAGCGGAGGCAACAGCAGCAGCGTCGGCGATGGCTGCGCGGCACTGGAGGCCCCAGCGGGGAGATACTGGCGTCTGCTACAGCCTCTCACCCCATCTCGAGCTCCTGCAGAGTCTGGGGCGAGCGCAGGGCATCGTGGGCCTTGAGGCCCCGCGCCCGGCCCACATCCCCGCCTCACGCCCCCACCTCCACCACTTCCGCCTTCCAGGCACTGCCGCCAGGCTGCACCCTGGGACGCGGCGCGGGGGAGGGGCCCCCCCCCGGGAAGGGTGTGTGGGGCGAGAGGGGTGCCAAAGGGAGGCCGGAGCTAGGCGAGAAGAGGTGCCAGCTCCTGCCAGGCTCCCCGGCTCCGGACCCCACCCCATTAGCCCACCGGAGCCCCCTGCCTTTTGTTCGCAGTTCCCCTGTAGGCCCGGGGCCCTATAGTCTCCCTGGCATCCAATAGTCTCCCTGGCATCCGACCCTCACCTTTCTGTCTCCACGCCCGCAACCCCCGGGCCCGGGGCTCCCACTCCTGCCCCAAGGGTCACGCTCAGGGAGGGAGTGGGCTGTGGGAGCCCTGACGCTGTGGGAGGGTGGTTGTGCCGGGAGCGCGGAGATGGAGGCTGAGGGCCAGGAGGAGGGCATGGATGGAGGGGCTGCGGAGCGGGTTCCCTGGGATGCCAGGGTCAACTCACCCATCTCCAGCCTGGTCTCAGCAGCGCAGGCAACAGCGGCGGCGGCGGCGGCGGCGGCGATGGCTGCGCGGACCTCGAGGCCCCCGCGGGGAGATGCTGGCGTCTGCTGCAGCCTCTGACCCCATCCCGGGCTCGGGCGGAGGCTGAGGCATGCGCCCGGCATCGCGGGCATCGCGGCCCCGCGCCCGGCCCATAGCCCCGCGTCCCGGCCCCACCTCCACCCCTTCCCGCAGTCCAGGCACGTCGGACAGGCTGCACCCTGGGACGCGGCGCGGGGAAGGGGCCACCTGGGATGGGCGTATGTGGCGAGAGGGGTGCCAAAGGCAGGCCTCAGCGCGGCGAGCAGAGGTGCCAGCTCCCGCCTGGCTTGGCAGCTCCGGACCCTGCCCCACCACCCACCGGAGCCCCCCCCCCTCCGTTCACAGTGCCACGCTGGGCCTGGGCGTGGGAGTGGGAGCCCAATAGTCTCCCTGGCATCCGACCCCCACCTCCCTGTATCGAAGCCCCCAACCCCCGGGCCCGGGGTTCCCGCTCCCGCCCCTAGGGTCATGCTCAGGGAGGGAGGGGGCTGTGGGAGCCCTGAAAGCGTGGGGGGGGGGATTGTGCCGTCAGCGCGGAGTTCAAGGCGGAGGGCTAGGAGTGCGTGGATGGAGGGGCTGTGGCGCGGGTCCCCCGTGACGCCAGTGTCAACTCACCCATCTCCAGCCTGGTCTCAGCAGCGGAGGCAACAGCGGCGGTGGCGGCGGCGGTGGCGGCGGCGTTGGCTCCGCGGCCCCCGGAGCCCCAGGCTGGGAGATGCTGGCTTCCGCCGCAGTCTCTCGTCCCATCCCGGGATCCGGTGGCGGCTGCAGCGGGCTCCAGGCTTCGCGGGCGTCGCGGCCCCGGCCCGGCCCCTATCCCCGCCTCACGCCCCACCTCCACCCCTTCCCACGGTGCAGGCATGGCCGCCTGGCTGCACCCTGGGCTGCGGCGCGGGGAAGGGGCCCCTCGGGAGGCGCGCGTGGGGCGAGAAGGGTGCCGAGGCGAGACCCGAGCGTGGCGAGCAGAGGTGCTGGCTCCCGCTGGGTTCCGCGGCTTTGGACCCCGCCCCACCCCCCACCGGAGCCCCCTCCTCTCTGTTCGCTGCGCGGCCCTGGGCCTGGGGGGGGGGTGGGGGGCATCGGAGCTTTGGTTACCGTTGACAGTTAGGCCTCTGTGCGCATGCGCAGTGGATGCCTCTTCTGAAGTGCGCAAGCGCGCTTGTGTCTGGCGGTATTGCTTGTTGCCGGTTACTGAGAAGTGGCAGCTACCAAAAGGCGGATCCTCACTGCTGGGGTGTTGTGGCCAGGCGGGTTTGGCCTGTCTCCGGCGCTAGTGTTGGGCTCGGGAGGTAGTGGAAAGGGAGGGCGGGGTGAAGTCTCTGTGGAGCCCGCAGGCTTCACAATGAAGAGGAATTGGGGGTTCGGGAGGGAGAAGGGCATGTCGCCCTTGGGCTCCGCTTCTGGCTTGCAGAGGCAGGGCAGGGGCGTTGGGCAGAAGAACAATGGAATTGACAACTTGCTGCTGGGTTACCATGTCCAAGACAGAGATCTCAGAAAGATCCACAAGGCTGCCTGTGTGGGCAACGCAGCGCAAGTGCAGCAGATTCTGTTCTTCGCGGAAAATGGCGTGGATGATAGAGACAAAATGAACAGGTAATAGGGGCTTGGAGGCTGGCAGGGAGGAGGCGGGACGGACCTGGGAGAAGAGCACACCTGGCCTAGCTCTACCTGTGCATCCGAGCCCTCCCTCGGGGAGCTGGGTTCTCTTCCCTCCTGAGGTCCCGCTGCCCCTCGGTCGTGGGAACCCTATGTGGTCTAGCACCAGGCCAACAGCGTGAGCGGCAAAAACAGAGTCTTCAGCTGCCCTGGCACGTACCCCGTAATTCCTGAATAGACCACTTGACTCTCAAATTTGACATGATTTACCCAAATTTCAATAGTAATACACACGAAATTAAGTGTCGACAACATGTTGTTTGTAATGGACTCATTTTCATACCATAACGTCACAGAAAAGTGCATAATGGGAGAAATAATTCCTGTAATCAACTTCTGGGCTAGAAATTCTTGGGACAAAATCCAGTATCCAGTTTATGTCTGTGTACACTTAGGTGCTATTTCCTGAGGGACCTTGGAAGGACATTTTGAAGTGGAAGATGGCTCTGAATAGGAGGACTCCTTTTTCTCAAAATGTGTGCCCTTCCTGTATTTGTCAGTGTTAGGTAAAGCAAATGAAAGCATCCTGGTTTTAAGAATTTTGAGCTACACATGCTCTTCTTGTGATGTCATTAAGGAAAGTTTTGGACTCACTATCTTGTACATCTGAAATTTATAGAACACTGTATGTTAACAAACTGGAATTAACCTAAGAACTTATGTTTTTATATAGGAGGTAGATTTGCCCTTCCAGATATCAAAATATACCTGAAATTTCCTCAAATTATTCATTTACACACAGCTGAAAAGACAGATAAAGGAGTGGTGCAGTGTAGAACATGACCAACGCTCAAATATACATAAGACTTTAGAATTTCATACTGGTGACATTTCATATTAGTAGGAAAAGGTGAACTATTCGTAAGTAGTGGAGAAACAGCCGATTTGGAGAAAACTTGTTAGAATTTTATCTCCCTAAATTAAGTTCCAGATGGGATGTCAATTTAAAAATTTTAATTGGCAAAATAAGAAAAGTAACAGAAAAAAATCCTACAAATGCCTATTTACCCATCCTAAGAATGACTTGAAAAGCAAGACTTTTGGGGGGTGCCTGGGTGGCTCAGTCAGTTAAGCCTCTGACTCTTGATTTCGGCTCAGGTCATAATCTCAGGTGTTCGTGTGTTCAAGTCCTTCGACGGGCTCCCTGCTGTCAATGTGGAGCATGCTTGGGATTCTGTGTTGCCTCTCTCTCTCTCTCTCTCTCTCTCTCTCTCTCTCAAAAAAAAAAAAAATGGGGCCCCTGGGTGGCTCAGTCAGTTAAGTGGTCTGACTTTGGGAGTCATGATCCCGTGCTTTGTGGGTTCGAGCCCCGCTTCAGGCTCTGTGCTGACAGCTCAGATTCTGTGTCTCCCTCTCTCTCTGCCCCTCCCTTGCTTGCACGCTGTGTCTCTGTCTCCCAAAAATACATAAATATTAAAAAATATTTTTTTATATCAAGAATTCTGGAGATTGATTTAGCAACATAAAAAACTAAAAGCCTCTATCAGAAAATAATATTATTAAAATAAAAGACAATGCACTTGCAAATATTTACAACATATTTGTATCAGACAACAGAATCTATCTTCGTTTTACAGAGAAGTCTTTGAAATCAAAATGAACAAAAACCTGTAATTTGAAATCGTGCAAAGTATTTCTTTGCATATCTACAAGGGACCAGTGGACATAGGGAAATATAGTGTCCCTGGGAAAAAAGAAATTTAAGTGAAAAAGCGACTGAAATACAGTTTTCCATCTACAACCTTTGTGAAAATAGAGTGATGGTGCTTATACTGCCGCTAAAGTTTAAGTTGTTTTCAACTTTCCAATAGACAATTTCGTGTAAGTACCACATTTAAAAAATATGTATTCCTTTTACCCATCAATTTTATTTCTACTAAAATATCTTTAGGAAATCACTAGAGATAAATGACATACATTTTGCTTTTCTCAGCACTATTTAAAATAGCAATGTATTAAGAAGAACTCGTATAATGGCTTTTATAAGTAAATGTCATTACATCCATAAGATGGATATGTGATCATTGAAAGTGGCATAGATAATAGATATACACAGAGATGCAGAGCTGTGCTTTAGTTGATCATTAAGTGAGAACAAAAATCAGTGTGATCATAGGTACACACAAGCAGACTACGGTTTTATGTTAAGCCCAAATATGCACAAAATGGGATGACATTTGTTATTTCTGAGCCTTTGTATTTACATGCATTTTTCTTTGCCTTCAAAGAAAATCTGTGCTTTCTACAGGAAAAGGTGTATAAAGGTCCTATTAAAAGTTTATTATCAACAGAAAGGGTTTATTGTCGTTGAAGTAATCCTGGAGAAGAGCAAGAATATTGATCTTATATACATAAAAATAATTTCTCACTTTGTGTTAAAAAATATTTTTGGATGTAAAATAAGAAAAGTGAGTTAATTAAAATGATTTTTGAGGATTGGCATATTTGGACAACTTTTGGCCTCTTCAGAAGTAAAGGGAGTATTTTTATTTGCACTTGTAGATTTTATTATGCATATATTAAGCATATACATATGTTTTCTGTTATAGGTAGCTTTATTACGAGTAATAGGTAAATGGTTTATATTAATCATGAAAATAAAATATATTAGTTGTGTGCTTATGAAAAAAATAAGACAGCAGATATAAGTGATTATTTACTGTTTCAGAAGTATGCTTTCCTTTATATACCTTTTCTTTAAAAATATTGAACTCTCCAAATGTATTTATCCACTCTTTCCATCCATTTATTTATCACCTAGAACCTGCACATATATTATTTAGCGGACATACTCTACCCAAGATCCTTTTGTTCACAAAGACTTCATTTTGCACAGTATGAGCAAGATGAGGAATTTTATTTATTTATTTTCTAAAGATTTTATTTTTTTAAGTTTATTTATTTATTTTTTGAGAAAGATGGGGTGGGGGTGGGGATGGGGACAATGGAAGGACAGAGAGAGAATCCCAAGCAGGCCCCGTGCTGAAAGCAGGAACTTTTCCAATACACTTTTCCAAGAGTCCCAGCATGGGGCTTGAGCCAGTGAACATGAGATCGTGACTTGAGCCCGATCAAGAGCTGCACGCTTAACAGACTGAGCCACCCAGGTGCCCCAGCTTTTATCTTGTTTACTTTATGTTTTAAGTGTTATTTATTGTTGAGGGTGAAAGCATGAGCAGGGGGAGGGGGAAAAGGAGAGGAGGGACAGAGCATCTAAAGCAGGCTCTGCACCAGATTTTATTTTTAAGTAATCTCTATACCCATCGTGGGGCTCAAATTTACAACCCTGAGATCAAGGTCCTATGCGCTACTGACTGAGCCGGCAAGGCACCCCTAAGATGAGAAATTTTACATTGAAGTATTAGGATTTACTCTCAATGGGAAGTTTTCCTCTTTCCTGTCAAAGTTTCTGAAGATAGGAAATTGTAAAAGATAACCTTTACCTGCCCTTCTGAAATTTACGATAGTAGTAGGTACTAATATTGATCACTGGAAATACTTGATTTTCGTACAATCTGTAGACCTCAATACTTAATAAAATGAGCTGTTCCTAGTCATTGGAATCCTGAGTTTCCTGTGGCTTAAACTTTCTTGAGAAGCAAAGTAAGGAGTCCTTAAAAAATGTTTTCCTTTTGTTAATTTAGTCCTCTTTTCCTATAATGCTTTTCAGAACTAAAATTTATTTAAGTGCCAATCATATGACTAGAACTGCAATAGACCTATTGTATATACCATCATTTCACATAATGGAAGGCACCAAGATTCTATGGTGTCCCACTATTTTATATGCCAATTATTTTTTTAAAGTCCTGCCATTTACAGTTGTAAGACATTTTGAGTTATAAATTGCATTCCAATATCAGAGATATTAAAATGTGACAAAATGAGCATCTTAGAATCATTGAAACGCAGTATTCTTGCTAATCCTTAAAACATATCTGCAAAGTAGGTGTAATTGTATCAAGGTACCTAATTGAAGTGTTGTTTATGTAAAGCAGTAGTAATGGTAAAAATTATATTATCCAACAACTATTGAGATGTTATTTAATTATATTATCCAACAACTATTGAGATGTTATTTGTGCTAGGAAATGTTCTAAATACTTGCATAGATCCTCATTTAAGCATCACAACGAGGTCTTGTGAGATAACTACTCAGTATTTCATTTCATTTCATTTCATTTCATTTTATTATCTTTTTTTTTTTTTTACTAATCTCTGCACCTACGTGGGGCTTCAAACTCACGACCCTGAGATCAAGAGTTACATGCTTTTCAGACTGAGCTAGCCAGATGACACGAGACAACTACTATTGTTATCCCCTTTTGTTGAGGACATTGAGGATAAGTCTAAGCAATAACTAGTGAGTGACAGAGTTAAACTAGGATTCAAACCCAAGTGGAGCTGAATCCCCAGGTCATGCTCTTTCTCTTCAAACAGGCCACTCTTTTATTAGTGTGATGAGTAATCACTACTAAATATTGTACTTTCTCCAGAGGAAAACTGAATCTTTGTTTTGGAGGCATAGGAATAACATGCTACTTAATGTTTACAATTTCCTGAATTAACTGCAAGTTTTGAGAGAGTGCACTATCATTTCCTAAAAAGTCCTCTCACTTTTTTAGGACTGCTCTCCATTTGGCCTGTGCCAATGGCCATCCAGAAGTGGTGAGCCTCCTAGTAGAGAGGAAATGTCATCTTAACCTCTGTGATCATGAAAACAGGACAGCTCTCATGAAGGTATGTAGTACCAGCTATGTCTGCCTGAGATAGATTTGATGTCATTACTTAGAATGAAAATGAAATTATTGCCTTGAAACAAAACGAATTGGTGAAACCTGTGGCATGCTTACTTTAAATTCTCAGAATTTACACTCTGTTTCTTGGCATATCACTGACAGGCCGTACAGTGCCAGGAAGAGAAATGTGTAAACATACTATTGGAAAATGGTGCCGATCCAAATATTAGGGATGTGAGTGGCAACACTGCTCTCCACTATGCGGCCTTTGGTGATAATATATCCATAATAGAGAAGCTGCTGCTATACAATGCGAATACTGAAGCAAGAAATAAGGTAAAGAACTAATTTATACATTATTTGAAATTTTATATATACACGTGAATATTTTAGCCACAAAATGTTTTATTTCACACACACACACACGCATGCACGCATGCACACACATACTCACTCACTGAATTCTATATATCAGGCCCTTTCATCATGGAAATAACTCCAATGCCAAGTCAGGGAGGGCTAGAAAAAAGTAGTGCCCACAGAAAGGGCAAAGTTGTATCTCCAAGCCACCCTTCCACCCCAGAAAGAAAATGTTTCCATTAGTGCCTACAAGTGGATGGTAGTCTCAGAGCCCATAAAGGACTAAAGGTCTAGAGGGGAGTGAGGCGACGATGGAGGCTGGGTGCTATGCAGGGGCTTAGGCAAGGGGTGCTGCTGGGGATAGGTGGGAGGAGGAATGGAGACCCAGACCCAGCAGGGAGAGCTTGGATGTGTGCAAGCGGGAGGAGAAAGCAACAGGTTGCAGGTGCTGGGCACTGCAGGCCCCGGTGCTCTGAAGATGAGGACATTGGGGTCAGGTCATGTCTGGACATCCAGCAAAGGCATCTACTTGTGTTGGTAGCCACTCGGCCAGCCATGTACCATGTTGGGGTGTCCCACTTCAGAGAGTAGCTCCTGCTCAACCTTGTGTAGCTCCTCAGCAGGGTTGTAGCTGTACATGGGGAGTAGATGATGGCCACACTTGCTGGCCCACCTTCCTTTTCTTTGACATGCATTACCTCTCACTGCTGAAGCCCCTAGAGGAACACCCTTGGTTGACATGGGCAGGGTCAATTTTACGTATTCGGAAGTTCAAGGGTTCCCTGAATGAAAATATTTGGCAGTAACATATTTATCTAAGATTTCTTTCTTTCTTTCTTTCTTTCTTCCTATTATTTTTTATTTATTTTTGAGAGAGAGAGAGAGAGAGAGAGAGAGAGAGAGAGAGAGAGAGAACAAGAGGGGGAGAGGGGCAGAGAGAGAGAGGGAGACTCAGAATCTGAAGCAGGCTCCAGGCTCCCAGCTGTCAGCACAGAGCCCAATGCAGGGCATGAACTCATGAGCCATGAGATTAAGACCTGAGCCAAAGTTGGATGCTCTACCAACTGAGCCACCTAGGCACCCCTACGATTTCATTTTAAATAAGGATACTTCTAAAGAAACAGAGAATACTGCTTTGTTTTATGTATTTATGGCAAATATTTATGAAAACAATATATTTGTTAAAGGTAAAACTTATTTTTTTTCAAATATTTTTCCCATCCAATTTTTTTTATTAGTGAAAAACAACACAGGAAAGCAAAATTTGCCCTAGGCTTTGTCTTAAAACTCAAAGAAAAGAAATGCATTTTACAATAAAAAATATTGCTGCTGTTGACAAGTTCCTATTTGATAAAAAAGTGATTTATAAAAATGGGATTTATCTTTTATTGGCCAAGGCTTAAGAGAAAAAAGGGGAAAGGAGGGAGCAGTCAGAACTAAGTGGGCCAATTTGGAAATTTGACAAGTGAGAGAAAATATCAAGAAGAGGTTGTTTGTTTTATTGTTTTTTTTTCCCCTTCAGTTTATACGTTTAGTCAAGGAGTCTTCAATGTTTGAGGGGAATAATTGTTACTTAGGGAAAGAGTGAGTTGCAAACCTGCCTAGAGACCAAGTGTAGGAGGACTCAGAGGAAATCAGATTGGCAGTGAACAGGTGGTTGATTAAGTGGTCAAGGAGAAAAAAGAACAAATAATTCACTGTCATATAATCCTATTCTGGCAGAAACAGCCACTTAGGTAAGAGTCTAAACTCTGCTCTGAAATCTAGAATATCTTGATTGGAAGTAAGAAGTTTAAAAGTAATGCAATCAAGTTGCATTTGGACTTTACATTTAGTCCCTGTTCTACCTCTGCTCAGGGAAATTAAATGCAGTTTTGATAAGTCATTTTTTTGGCTAAATATTTAAATGATAGAGGGAGTTGGCCACATAGATGAGACTGATGTGATTGTCTGCTGCACCACCTCTCAGCTAGAATTGTGGTGGTGAATCCCCGTGCCCTGGGGAAGTTTCAATTTTTTTTTAACAAGCCTAAACTCTCCCCTGAAGAGTTTGAGTAAATCTAGTAACATGTATACATAGACATGGATATTTAGAAATATTTTTTTTGAGACTGTGCTACAACTCTTGGTTAAGAACTACTGGGGTGTGTGGGTGGCTCAGTCGGTTAAGTGTCTGACTTCAGGCTCAGGCATCATCTCACAGTTCACAAGTTCTAGCCCCGTGTTGGGCTCTGTGCTGACAGCTTAGACAAAGCGTGGAGCCTGCTTCATATTCTGTAGTCTCCCTCTCTTTTTGCCCCTCCCCTGCTCGTGCTCTTTCTCTCTCTTCCACAAAAAGTGCACATTTAAAAAAAATTAAAAAAAGCTAACTATTGAATGCAGGGGTACACAGGTTTTTCGGTTGATTAAGTGACCGACTTCCACTCAGGTTGTGATCTCATGGTTTGTGAGTTTGAGCCCCACATTGGGCTCTGCACTGATGGTGCAGAGACACATGAGAATCTCTCTCCCTGCCCCTCCCCCACTCGCTCATGCTTGCTCTCTCTCTCTCTCTCTCTCTCTCTCATATTCATAGCCATTTGGTTATTACAAGCAGTGTTTTCCTGATTGCAATAGGATAAAATCTTCAATCTTCTTTATTAGTTGAAGCTATGTGACCGACTGTCTTATGATGTCTGTTAAATTCATATTGCCCTGGTATAATCCAAATGGTAGTTTTAAACATGGAAATGTAGTTAGTGACAATGCAGTTGGGAATTGTTTTCATAATTTAGTTTTGGCATAGTTGTGAACTAATTTGTCTATTTGATTAACAGTCTGGGAGAATTAAACACAGATAGATTGCGGTTTTAAGAAGCGTTGGAAAAATTCTTAAAGTGGGTGTTACGAGTCTTTTTGTTGTGATTCTTTTAGACAGAGAGAGTGTGAGTGGGGGAGAAGGGCAGAGGGAGAGAGGGAGAACCTCAAGCAGGCTCCAAGCTCAGTGCCAAGCTTGATGCAGAACTCAGTCCCACAACTCTGGGATCATGACCTGAGCTGAAGTCAAGCGTCAGATGCTCAAGTGACTAAGCCACCCAGGCTCCCCTCTTATGAGTCTTTTTTTTTCTTGTTTTTTAAAATATTTTTTTAACATTTATTTATTTTTGAGACAGAGAGGGACAGAGCATGAATGGGGGAGGGGCAGAGAGAGAGGGAGACACAGAATTGGAAGCAGGCTCCAGGCTCTGAGCCATCATCCCAGAGCCTGACGCGGGGCTCGAACTCATGGACTGTGAGATCGTGACCTGAGCCGAAGTCGGACGCTCAACCGACTGAACCACCCAGGCTCCCCTACCCTCTTATGAGTCTTAATAGCAATTTTTATTACATGTCGGGGCCTAAGTTTTTGCTAAAATGTGATACTGATACTTCAGGAAAGATTTACATACAAATATTTGCTTTATGCACAACCAAAATACCCGTGGGCTATTGACTAAATTTGTCCCCTGGATGTGTTTCGTTTCCTCCATAAATTGAGTCAACATTTAAAATTATGACACTCATGCAGAAATCTGGATCAGACACTTCTTATAGAATCATACCTGGTACTTTGAGCCCATACTACTGTTTGGTATGCATTTCAGCGGCTGACCTTTTTATATGAGGTATGTGTGTCTCCAGTTTGCTACTGTCCCCACTTAGGTTCTTCACTTACTCAAGTCACCTACTTTGCCTCCATAAGCAATGCGTTTACAATTACTGTTTTATTATATATATGTATATATATATGTATATATATATATGTATATATATATACACATATATATCATATATTTCTGTGATATACACAAAAACATACACACATATATTTATACATATACATATATATATATATATATATATATATATATATATATATATATATTAGACTGTGCTAATCAGATCTCTTTTGGACACAAAGAAATCTTGGTAATTTTTTTTAAAGTTAATTTTGAGAAAGAGAGAGACAATCCCTAGGAGGCACTGGGTTTGAACTCATGAATCATGAGACCATGTCTTGAGCCAAAGTCAGGAGTCATATGCTTAACTGACTGAGCTACCCAGTCGCCTCTGTTTTATGGTCTATTTTGATAAAGATTTCAAGGGTTTCAAGGCAATCCATATTAATTTATAATATATATTTTGTATTTTATGTTAGTGTCTTCGGAATAGGATTGAATTTTCCAGGTTAGACTTTCTAAGTTGTTTTTGTATTCTATTCATTTTTTTTAATGTTTATTGATTTTTCAAAGAGAGAGAGCACGTGCATGAGTGGGGGAGGGGCAGAGAGAAAGGGAGACACAGAATCCCAAGCAGGCTCCAGGCTGAGCTGTCAGCATAGAGCCCAATGCAGGGCTTGAACTCACAAACCATGACATCATGACCTGAACCGAAGTCGGCCTTTTAACTGACTGAGCCACCCAGGTGCCCCATAAGTTAGTTTGAAAACAAGACACTTTTTCCTTCTGTATACTATAAATAATCGTATTCCTGGGGCGCCTGGGTGGCTCAGTCGGTTGAGCGTCCGACTTCGGCTCAGGTCATGATCTCGCTGTCTGCGAGTTTGAGCCCCGTGTGGGGCTCTGTGCTGACAGCTCAGAGACTGTAGCCTGCTTCGGATTCTGTGTCTCCCTCTCTCTCTGCCCCTCGCCAGCTCATGCTCTGTCTCTCTCTGTCAAAAATAAATAAGCATTAAAAGAAACAAAATTTGAATAATCATATTCCTATTGGAATATTTGCAAACTGTATTAGATTAATCATGGTTACAGTTGAATAGGTTATGCCTATTGCAGACAATATTCTCTTTCTCCTCAGCATTGTTCCCTAAAAATGCAAATAATGTAGTCACTTTCATTATGCTAAAAATGATCTGTATAAATCAGTGTTTGAATTTTTATTGATAAGCCATTACATTTTTATTTCTAATTTATATTTTGCCTAAAATATAAAGTAAGTAGCTATTCCAGTGGAAACTGGAATACAACTAGAATACAAACAATTTTTTTTAGAAGTAGATACATATTAGGGTCCAGGATTATTATAATTGACAATAAAAATTTCATATGGAGCTTCCTAACAGTTAAGATAAAAATTTAGCATTTTATAATAGGAGAAAGACCATGGGCTATTTAATATTAAGTAATCAAAGTTCATTTGAGGCTTAACTCTTGGAGTTCTGAGCCCATCTCCTTAGTGACCCATTTGGAGCAGTGATGCCTTATGTTGACATCTCGGATGTCAGTGGATCCTGATACCACTGACAGAAGACAAGCAAGTTTGTTATAACTTGGGGAAAAGCTTCACCTTTATCGGAAATCTCTCCAAACTATATCCCTGAAACTCTGATTCCTCAAATGTGAATGTTTGCCACAAAAAGGATTGTCAAATGGGGACTGAGCAGATTTACATGGATTTCTGTAATGCCAGACATATAATGCAGTTTTATAATATTTCTCAAACATAGATGATCATGAAATATTTCCATTGGGACATAGTACTTACCTTCTGGCAAAGTAGGTATTCTTTGGAAGATAATTTAAGAAACACTACTCAGAAGATGATCATTTAGGTTATTAATTCAGTAAAAGTACTTAAATCATATACTGCTGTGTTTTGGAGTTTGGAGATACAGAGATAAGAAATAGCCCCCTGCTCTCAAGAAGCTCTTGGTTTAGATAGGGAATAATACAGTATACCATGATAAGTACTGTGATAGAAGCAACAGTCTTGGAACCAGTGAGTGTTTGAAGTGAGTTTAAGAGAATGACTTCATATGATCTGTTGAAGAAGGTGGAGGAAGGGCTATTTTATTAAAAACAATTTTTAATGTGTATTTCTTTTTTTTTTTCAACATTTTTTATTATTTTTGGGACACAGAGAGACAGAGCATGAACGGGGAGGGGCAGAGAGAGAGGGAGACACAGAATCGGAAACAGGCTCCAGGCTCCGAGCCATCAGCCCAGAGCTGACGCGGGGCTCGAACTCACGGACCGCGAGATCGTGACCTGGCTGAAGTCGGACGCTTAACCGACTGCGGCCACCCAGGCGCCCCTAATGTGTATTTCTTTTTGAGAGAGAGAGAGAGAGAGAGACAGAATCTGGAACAGGCTCCAGGCTGTGCGCTGCCAGCATAGAGCACAATGCAGGGATCGAACTCACAAACCCTGAGCTCATGACCTGAGCTGCAGTTTGGTCACTTAACCAACTGAGCCACCCAGGTGCCCCAGTGGAGGAGGGCTATTTTAAAGAGAAGCAGCAGCAGGTGAAAGCACAGTGGTGGGGAAGGAAGAGGCCATTTTTTATTTACTTTTTGTATTATATGTTTCAGTTAGAGGATCTTTTGTATGTTTTAAAATTCCGTATGGAAAGGTGTAATTTTGTAAATTCTAAATTGTTTTTGCTCTTTTACAGGATAACATCACACCACTTCTAGTTGCCATAAATGAAAACAAACAGCAAATAGTGGAAGTTCTGGTAGAAAAGGCAGCAAATATACATGCAGAGGATAAATTAAAAAGGTGCAGTAGGTTTTCTTTTCAACCTTAGTATGGTTCTACAGCGGTAATAATTATTCAAGTCAGGAAGACTAACTTCAGAAGAAGAAGATTAATTTATAATTATATAGTGAAAAAATGTCAACACATCACCAGTTAGGTAGAAAGCAATTATTCTGACTGGGGCAACATGAAGAACAGGGTTATAGCAGAATTCATATTCCTTGATGATGTTGACTCATGTCATTTGCAGTGTTTATTTTTAAGTAGGTTCCATGTTCGGCGTAGAGTCCAATGCTGGGCCTGAACTCATGACTCTGAGATCAAGACCTGAGCTGAGGTCAAGAGTCTGATGCTTAAACAACTGAGTCACCCAGTTGCTCCTGCAATGTTTTTTGTGTGTTTGTTTGTTTGTTTGTTTTCTGCCACATGATTTTGTGTTAACTAAAGGGATTTCATTTTAGTTTTATAAAGGGTGGACTCTCAGCTCTTAATTTACTTAATGGCACACTATTGGCCTTCTTAACCCTTTATGGGTATTTTTTAAACTTCTACTTCATAGAGGGACCTGGGTGGCTCAGTTGGTTAAGCATCCAACTTTGGCTCAGGTGATCATCTCATGGTTCATGGGTTAAACCCCACAATCAGGCTCTGTTGCTGACAGTGCAGAGCCTGCTTCGGATTCTCTCTCTCTCTCTCTCTCTCTCTCTCTCTCTCTCTCTCTCTCTCTCTCTCGGTGTCTCTGCCCCTTGCCCACAGTCTGGTGTGCACTCTCTCTCTTTCTCAAAATAAATCGTAAATAAACTTAAAAAAAAAGAATTTCTACTTCATATACATTTTTCCTTCAAAGATGTTTATTGGGGTGCCTAGGTGTCTCAGTTGGTTAAGTCTATGACTTTGGCTGTGGACATGATGTCATGGTTCGTGGGTTCGAGCCCCACGCCGGGCTCTGTGCTGACAGCTCAGAGCCTGGAGTTGCTTTGGATTCTGTGTATCCCGCTCTCTCTCCCTTTCCTTGTTTGAGCTCTGTCTCTCAAAAGCAAATAAATGTTAAAAAAAGATGCATATTAAACATAAAATAGGAGTTGTTGTGTCTTTTGGATGACACTTTTCTTTAAATTGCTTTTTTTTTTTTGAGTAATACTGATGTCGTTAGGTGATCTCTAAATGATGATTACTATTACCAAGTCTCATCAGGTTTTATCCTTTTTCATGTACAGTATATGTATTTTTGATTTTATTTTTCAATTGGTAGGAGTAGAAAGATGAAAAATAACTTTAACCGTATAGATTTTTCCTTAATGAGGATAAGTTATAGGTGGGTGATAAAGAAGGAAGAGCTGTGCTTTAGATTCACACAAGACTAGGTTGATTCATAGCTTTCCTACTGGCTAGGTGTTGTGACCTTGGGAGTGTTATGTATCATCACTAAATATGTTTCCTGATATGAAAAGGAGGATAATAATATATCCTTCAAGGGTGGTTGTGTGTAAATCATATTTTATATATATAGCATTTAATTTAGTGCCTACCATATGCTTATCAGCATCGTTAACTATAATTATGCCTGTTTTGTTAGCATTTGCATTAAAATATTATCATTTCAAGCCTGCAGATAGTTTTTATACTTACTCGACCTCTAGATGGCTTTGAAGTGCACTGTATCAGATTAAGGAAAACGTGGGGAATTATTTTTTTTAAATCTTTATCTATTCAGATAAGTGACCTAGCATAGTTTTTTGTTTATCAAAAGACTTTAAATTAACAACTCTATAATACATTACCCAGGTGGGACAAGAAGCTTCCTTTTTGTCCCTTCATTTTAGTCTTGGAGTCATTTACATAGATGAACACTGAAACATGTAAATGGTCGATTCTGAACAGATAGGCAAGATATTAACCTGATAAAGTATATCAAATTAGCTGTTGAAATAACTCTAAATTCCTAAGAATGAAGTCATCTCTGTTATTTTAGAACAGCCTTCATGCTTGCTGTAAATTATGACTCAACAAATGTAGTCAGGCTTGTTCTTCAGCAAGGTATTGACCCCTTTCCTCAAGATGTATATGGATGGGCTGCAGATGAATATGCTTATATTAGGGGTTTTAATCTGTAAGTGTTTGTACTAAAATGCTAGTTATTACTAAACTGAGGTTTAAAATAATTTAACTGTTAACTTCGTATGTAACAGATGGGATTTCGTAGTTTGGTCAGGCAGTTTTGGAATGGCAGTCAGTTAGTCCACAACATTAGCCAGAAATCAAGCAAAGGACTAGGCTAGTTGGAAGTAGGAATGTGTGCAGGATTCTTTATCTCAGGACTTTTGAGACCTTTATCCTCCAGGAGCCTAACCTTATCCATTTCATTTCAAGTATAACCCCTCTGCATGGGACACAAATAATGTTACATCTGTGTTTTCTAACTAGTAACTTGGGTCTTGAAATGTTCAGTTTTGTAGAAGACCCTCTACTTTCCTTTGAGGGCTATCTCCTGTACTCTGTCCCTTGAATTTTCCAAGAACCTAAGGAGCACCCTAAGACCAAAGAGTCCTCTTTCACAAGTCATTTGGAGGGGGAAAAAAGGACATCCTGATCATTCTACAGTTTCCTTTGATTCTGTTGTTGCGGCATTGCTGTTGAAGCTGGTGCTGCAGTCAGGTCGTGATTGACCTTTACTCCCAGGATTCCCTTGCTGATCCAGAGTTTACAGTCTTCATGGTGTTCCACACTTAGATTTCAAAGCTACAAAGTTTCTTTGTTCACTGCACATGCACATATGCTCAGCAGCTATCCCAAAGCACCAGCACCCTGTTTGGGCAGCTGGGCCTCCTGGCTTTTGCCATACACCCCTGTCCCTCCGCACTCAAAGACCTTATGTGGAACCCATATCTTAGCCTAGACTTTCCTTATGAGTTACCCTTTGAGGATCTTGTTGGTCTTTTTTTTTTTTTTTTTTTTTGCCAGAAGATGTTAGTTGGGACCATTCTAAGCTGTCAGAGAGGTTCAAATGATGCTGCAGGAAGAGATCGGACTTCTCTTTCCCCTTTGTTAGCATATCTGTACCCCTGCCTTTTTTAAAGTAGGCTCCATGCCCAGCATGGATTCCATCATGGGGCTTGAACTCACGAGCCTGAGATCAAGACCCAAGCTGAGATCAAGAGTTGGATGCCCAATGGACTGAGCCACCCAGGTGCCCCTGGACCACTGCTTTAAATCCTGTGGAGCATCTTTTCTGAAGTCAGGGAAGGTCTCATCTTGCCCTTCCCAGAGTAATGAGCATCACCTAAGAGGCGGCCTGAGAGGCCATCTTTTGGGTATAATATCTCATTAAATCCTCTTATCAACCTTGTAAAATAAGGCAGTAATTTCCCTTCTTTTATATAGGGAGATTTTGAGCCAAAGAGAAGTGGCTTCTCCAAGAACAAATAGCTATAGGTTATAGAGCTAGAACTTCTGAGTTCCAAACACTTTCCATTCTGGCAAGCGAATTCTAATTATTCTCATTTCTATTTGATGTGTATTTACTTTTGATAGAGAGAGACGGAGTACGAGCTGGGGTGGGGGGTGGTTGCAGAGAGAGAGGGAGACACAGAATCCGAAGCAGGCTCCAGGCTCTGTGCTATCAGCACAGAGCCCGACGTGGAGCTCAAAGCCATAAACCGTGAGATCATGACCTGAGCTAAAGTTGGACGCTTAACTACCCAGGTGCCCCTGGCAAGCTAGTTCTAATTTACTAAGCTACAATGCCCTCAATTCATGACTGGTTCATCTTCCTGTTTTTTTCTTCTTTAAGTACAGACTTAATGAAAAGCTTCTAGAACGTACAAACTTGAAGTATATGGGGTAATTCAAGTTTTCATATTTGCTCTGTTATTATTTGAAATACTCTAAGAATTTGATGTATTTGGTAAATGTTTTTCATATCAGCGTTAAAATAGTAATATTATTTATCACCCTTTTTTATACATTGCAGTTACGAAATAATTTGTCGACATAAAGGAGAAATCATGCTTAAAAATTCTTTGCAAAACAGCAATCCTGGTAAGACTTTACATAGTGAATTGCTCTTGGTCGTCCTAACATAAGTAAAGTCAGAGTAAGGGTGTTTTGATAATGAAAGAACAATGAAGAAAAGAACACCAATGTGTAAATTGCATGTATATTTTTTCTTTCTTAATTTCTTTCTTTATAGTCTAATGTTCAGAATTATTTAAGAAGTTAACTGTAGGTAATTGAAAATAAGAGGCAGTATTATCTGAAAAGAAATTCATTATTTTAGTCATGACCCCTAAAATACCATGTGACATCTTTGTGTAATAAATACGAAAATGCTTTGTTAACTGTTTATTTAATTTTGAGAGAGAGACAGAGAGAGAGAGAGAGCGAGCAGGAGAGGGACAGAGGAAGGTAGACAGAGGATCCAAAGCAGGCTCCACCGCTGACAGCAGAGAGCCCAATGTGGGGCTCGAACTCGTGAGCTGCGAGATCACGACCTGAGCCAAGGTCAGATGCTTCACCAACTGAGCCATGCAGGTGCCCAGAGGAAAAAAAGATTTTTAAGTTAGCATGTTTTATGTTTCCTCCATAAACATATTATAACAAATTGCACTTGTTATAAAAATGGATCTTTTATAAAATGTTTACAAATGGATTATATTTAGAAAATATTGTTACCTAGCGATTTGTCTCATTAAAAAATGAAAACAGCCCTAAAACTGGGAATTCTACAGTACTTTCCTGGTACCATAAACAAATGGCGAATAATAAGAACTGAAAATCTTAGCTAGTGTGCAGCACTCCCAAGGAGATTGTTTTTTTATAGATAGCTTCCAGGAGTACCGAAGAAAAGCACTGCCTTGTTGAGAGGCATAGGTTATTTCACATATTGTCTCAACAAGGTCTCATCATTATCAACTTCACTCCTCATAAATCAAGACAGAATGAGAGGGGCGCTTGGGTGGCTGCGTCAGTTAAGTGTCCAACTCTTGATTTCAGCTCAGGTCATCATCATCTCACAGTTGGTGAGTTGGAGTCCTGTGTCAGACTTCTCTGTCGGGCTCTTTGCTGACAGCTCAGAGCCTGTGTGGCATTTTCCCTTTTCCTTCTCTCTCTGCCCCTCCCCTGTACATGCATGCTCTGTATCTCTCAAAAAAAATAAACATTTAAAAACAACAACAACAACAACAAATCCAGAATGAGATATGTTGACTTCATTAGAACAATGTTTTCTTCTGTTTGTTGGAGAATTGTCATGACACTGTAATTTTGTTAGAATAAGATACTCTGTTGCCATTAGTCAAAATTTTATCTTCACAAGTATTCAAATAGGGCAACTTGGGCTCCAGAAATTATAATAACAGCACAAAGATGTTTCACAATCACACACACACACACACAAAATGCTACTGTTGCTCCCTAGTTGTGGGACCCAGTGCACTGTACAATCTGAAAAGTAGGAAGAAAGCTTTAACTTGGTAGACTGTTACCAAAGGACTTCTGTAGGTTAGTTTTGGAAGTTACAGGAAAGACAGAGATCGAGCAGACAGTGTTTGGATCATTAAGGTGCTCATAACAGAATAGAGCTGTCCCTGCGGTTTTTGAAACAGAAAAGTTTCTGTGGTTTTTAAAAATAATTTTCAAAGGAATCATTTTTATTCATGTCCATTTGTTCACTTCACAAGTAACTCTTAAGTGCCTGTTAGCTACTAAGTGTTATCCTGTTGTTGTAGAATACAAACATTCAAAAACCAGTCTCTGCACCCCAGGACTTTGTTGTTACCACTGCCATTTGTATTATTTACTCTATTTAGTGCTTACTGGGTGCCAGAGTCTCATAGTGCTTATAATTATCATTGTTATTTTGTATTGGCATTTGTTCCAGTTACCGTAAGTTCCCGGTGAGGAATCCGAGTTTTCAAGAACTGGGTAGAATCTATGGTAAGCATGCAGAGTGAAGAGTTCAGTTTGCCAGGTAGAGAGGCAGAAGGACCAACATTTGTATGTTTGACAATGTTTGTAAACTATCACGATTACGTGTTTGGCGGAGTACACAGCAGTGCAGAGGCGAAGGTGTACGAGTGAACTTAGCAGGATTTAGGAGCAGTTGGGTTTTGCTGGTAGAAAACGTGTGCTATGGGAATGGTTGGAAATGAGGTGAATACCTAGGTAAGACAAGCTTATGGAAGTTTGTTAGTGCTATAGAAAGGAGTAGATCTTACCCGATAGGCCTTGGGAAATTTCTTCTGTAGAATGCTTTTAGCGGCAAATAATAGGTGACTTCTAACAGTGACTAAAACAGTAGGAACCAGAAATGTTTTGATGGTTCAGTGATGTCATCAGGATCCCAGTCATCTCTTGTCCAGTTTTGGAGTTGCTTGTATTTTTATTTCTCCTTTCCGGGGTGGCTAATTAGCAACAGCTCCAGGTATCATATTCTCACATGGCAACATCCAGTGGGTGGGAAGGACTGCTTTTCTTTAGGTGTTTCTTTTCACTAGGAAGAGGCTTGCAGTAGACTTCCTCTAACATTTTTTTTTTCAATGTTTTTTATTTATTTTTGGGACAGAGAGAGACAAGCATGAACGGGGGAGGGGCAGAGAGAGAGGGAGACACAGAATCGGAAACAGGCTCCAGGCTCTGAGCCATCAGCCCAGAGCCTGACGCGGGGCTCGAACTCACGGACCGCGAGATCGTGACCTGGCTGAAGTCGGACGCTTAACCGACTGCGCCACCCAGGCGCCCCTAACATTTTAAAGACTAGGTTATGTCACATACTCATTCCTAAACTGGTCCCTGGTAAATCAGGTACTGTGATTAGCTTAGAATAATCCTTTCTCTTTTTGAAGCCAGGGTGAGGCCACCTTCTCTGTGTATGGAGACAATAAATATCCAAATAAAGTTATGATTCTCTAGCAAGAATGAAGAATATGGAATGGCTCTTAGGGAGGGAACCAGCAGTATTTGATGCAGGGATTTTGGAGAATTTGAAGCAGAAGACCAGTAAGATTAGATTTGAGTTAGGACACTCTGGTTATGGCATAAAATACAGATCACCAAGCCTTTTTCCTAAAGAGCCAGTGAATAATTTAGGTGATGTGGTTTCTCAGCTCTGCCCTTGTGAAAGCAGCCATAGCAATATGTAAGTGAAGACATGGGGCTATGCCCCAATAAAATGTTATTTACAGAACCAGATGGCAGGTTGGATTTGACCAGTGGCCGTAGCTTGCTGAACCCTCATATGAAGGATAGGTTATAGGAAACCACATAAAGAGACTGGGAGGCAAAGGAAGCTCTTGTTTTCTTAGCCTGGTATTAGTCCATTGTGAAACTTTCAGCTGTGTAGTTTGAAAACGTCAGGGGGTTCAATTTATTCCATTAATTTTTTTTTCAGGGCCTTGTGTCTTTCTCATTTGTTTTGCTTATTTTTTTTATTCATTTAAGAAATAACAGGGGCGCCTGGGTGGCGCAGTCGGTTAAGCGTCCGACTTCAGCCAGGTCACGATCTCGCGGTCTGTGAGTTCGAGCCCCGCGTCAGGCTCTGGGCTGATGGCTCGGAGCCTGGAGCCTGTTTCCGACTCTGTGTCTCCCTCTCTCTCTGCCCCTCCCCTGTTCATGCTCTGTCCCTCTCTGTCCCAGAAATAAAAAAAAAAAAAAAAAAAAAAAACGTTGAAAAAAAAAAGAAATAACAATAATATTTTGTGGCTTTTTTTTTTCCCTGCGAAAATTATCAGTTAAGAATTCATGTTTGACTAGGGCAATGGCAGGGAAAAGATAAAGCAGAGACCGAAACTGTATAGTTAATACGAATCTGTGATTCCTGAATATGAAAAGTTAGGGGGTGAGAGAGAACTCTCAGAAGATTCAGAAGTTTCCAGGTTGTGTGCCAGCATGTAAATTGGACATGAAAAATGTGTAGGACTTTATCAGATGAACAGAGGAGAGCAGCAGGAATGAGGGCACAGTAATTATGACTTTTTGATTATTTTGGCAATGACTGCCTTTAATAGGTGAAGTATATTTTTAATTTTCTAAGAATTAAGGAAAGGAAAGAAACAAAAAACTATAATCAGTAGTATGTTTTTATACTGGGTCTGATAGTTCTGTTTTTTCTAGAACAATCCCTGTTACTTCTTTTCATTCCTATCTGCCAGAAAAATGAACTAAGTCCTAGTTAGTTGGAAAAATTAACTGATTTTTCATATTTGAGAGGAACTTGTGTATGGTAGAACATAGTGGCAACCACCAGGATTCTCTCTCTTTTTTTTTTTCTGAGTAAAATAGGATTGTTGCTTGTTTCACACTTTGTGACATCATGATTTCATCTATTCCTTTTAAACCTTTCTTCAAATGGATATATAGGAATGTAGGAATTTTCCGGGAAAATACCAAGAAAAAGAGATTCCAGGAAAGGTATTCTGTGACATAACTTTCTGACTGTAACCACGTGTATGACATCAACCCAAATAATAAAATTTCATATAATGCAGTTGTGATAGAGGCACCCCAACGACACCCAGATTTGATTATTCACTGGAAGATCTCACAGAACTCAGCATATAGTTGTTGCCTATGGTTTGTTATGGGGACAGGCTAGAAAGGCCAATCAGCACAGACAAAAGGTGCATGGGGTGAAGTCCAGAGTAGACCAAGCACAGGCTTCCAGGAATCCTATCTTTATGGAGTTATCAGGATGTGCTTAACTCCTCCAGCATCAAATTAGGACAGCACAAGTGAAATGTAGTCTGCCAGTACGAGGCTTATGGATACTCAGTGCCCGAGGTTTTCATCAAATGCTAATCACATAGGCATCTTCTCCTTAGCATGTCCCAAAATTCCAGGTTTCCATAAAGAAATCAAGTGTACGGCGTTAATCACACTGATTTTACAAACACTTAGGCACAGTGAGCTTCTATTACCGAGCTAGGGAATGGTGGAAACCTTCCTTAAATCCAAGATCCCAGGGAACAACCAAGGGCCAGTCATTCAAGTAGGATATTCTGAGGGTAGCCATCTTCGGCCTGCTGGATGAAACCTTTTCTGCATAGAGATTACAGCGCTCAATTCATTTTTGGTGGTGTCTTACATTTTTATTTTAATAGCAAGTAAAATGATGGTTAACATGGTACTGGTTTCAGTTTCATTATCCATATGTAGTAGGTATTTGTACAAAAAAGACTAGGGCAATATAAGGTCATTATAATCTTTTTTTATGTGATTAAGCTTTCATTATGATTCTTAGATACGATCAGCATAATGATTTTTGATTTAAAATTAGAATAAAATCTCAATTATATGGAAAACCCAGGTTTGATTCATATAGTGCTGAATCCCTGTTTATAGTTATATTTGGTCATATTCATCAATTGTTTTCTTGCCTAAATATACAAATAACTTGTATTTTTGTATTTTGCTTTATGTATTTTCATATACTTCCATATGGGAGACAGTACCCCTATTATGTTACTTTGATCTCTATGTATACAGTTCAAGGTGACTGTATCATGGTTAATATATGCTAAGAGTAGCTTCAATGGATACCATGTTTGGTTGTTGTACTTTGTTTGATTGTTTTTTACATTTAATGAGCCTTATTTTTTCAGCAGTTTTAAGTAAACAGAAAAATATAATAGAAAGTACAGAGAGTCTCCATATACCATACCATGCACCCGTACACGCCTAGCCTCCCCTGTTGTTAACATCTTGCACGACAGTGGTCCATTTTTAGTAGGAATTATTTTTCAGTTCCTTTGTTTAGTTTTGAGTGAGAGAGCATGCATGCGTGTGAGCAGCCAAGGGGCAGAGGGAGAAGGGAGAAAGAATCCTGTGCTGTCAGCACAGAGCCTGATGCAGGACTTGATCCCATGAACTGTGAGATCATGACCTGATCTCAGATCCAGACATGGACGCTGAAACAATTGGGCCACCGAGGCACCCTGACAAGAGTGGTGCATTTTATATGGACACTAACTCATAATTTTCAGGCAAAGTCTCTAATTTGCATTAGTGTTCAGCCTTGGTGTTATACATTCTAAGAGTTTTAACAAATGTGTAATGATGTGAATCCACCTTTGTGGTATCGTGTGAAAGAGTTTCACTGCCTTAAAAGTCCTCTGTGCTTGGGCGCCTGGGTGGCTCAGTTGGTTAAGTGTCCGACTTTGGCTCAAGTCATGATCTCGTGGTTCCCGAGTTCGAGCCCCGTGTCAGGCTCTGGAATGACAGATCGGAACCTGGAGCCTGCTTCCGATTATGTGTCTCCCTCTCTCTCTGACCCTCCCCCCATTCATGTTCTGTCTCTAAAATAAATAAACGTTAAAAAAATTTAAAAAAATAGTCCTCGGGGGTGTGCCCCTTTTTCCCTACATTCACCCCAACCCTTACCTCCATAGTCTTGCTCTTTAAAGAGTGTCATATAGTAACAACCATACAGTGGATATCGTTGAATGTTTAGAACATTAAAATTCCCCACTAATTGAATGTAGGCATTCAAGATATTCTTTGCACTTTGTTTTGTTTTGTTGCTCATCAGTAGAGGATCTGATGACATATGCCTTCCATGAAAAAAAGCATGATTTTTCTAGATGTGTGTCACCTAATGGGGAGGGTTGAGAAAAATGACATCATGAGCCGCTACATAGCACTGACATTGGGATCATCCTCTGTGATGTTCATTGGGTCTAGATCTCTAGCAATGGAAGGAGACAGTCTCGAGAAGTTAGAACTTTATCAAATTGGAATGCCACATCCTTCCTACTTACCTTGTCATTGGAAATAAGGCCAGGGAGAGTCTGTTTGCTATGGTTTGGCCATGATTCAAAGTACAATAGCTATGGAGCACATTTGTGAGGTGTTGTTTCATCCTAAAACTGAACAGTCTCTACTAAACGGCTGGGGAAGTTCTGCTGTGTTACAGCAAAAAACAAACAAACAAAAAAAACAAAAAAACAAAACTCTCCTTTAACTTCTATAGCAGTGGAAGTCCAGAAAAATCATGCTAGTTTCAGTTTGACATTGTCAGCTTGTGATAATCATTCTCCTAACGACACCATTTTCCACTAGTGTCACAGAGTCAGTCAGCGATGGCCATTGTAAACATAAGTTCACCTGTAGGTGTCAAATTTTGATAAAACCCATTCTTTCTTTTGGTCAACATAGAGGAGAAAGTAAGATTTCTTAGTGCTTTAAGCCTACGAATGGTATAATTACCATTCAGTGTAGTGTGGTTTCCAGGTGTGGTCCGAAAGCAATATTTTTGACAAATCATAAGCCGTACACTTGTAATTTTCCTCTATTTTTCGATTGTTGATTTAACATGTATTTTGCTTTCTTCTTTAGGAGCAGATAAGAATGCTGAGGAAGATTCTAGAGCCAGGTAGGATTTTTATGGATTTGTAAAAATGACATTTGCTGGGGCACCCGGGTGGCTCAGTCGGTTAAGGGTGTGACTCTTGATTTCAACTCAGGTTTGCGAGTTCAAGCCCCACGTCGGGTTTTGCGCTGACAGCCTCCTTGGGATATCTTTCCCGATTTCTGTGGGCACTCACTCTCAAAGTATAAAGGAATGAAATGAAATGAAACGGATAATGAAAGGAAAGGAAAGGGAATGAATGAACTGAAAATTATGTGTCTCCTAAGGGAACACAGAGAACAAAAGCAGTTGTTGCGTGTTCTACACTGGACCAGACACTATATCCTATGGGTAACATCTGTTCCGTTATATAGTCATTGCATAGCTTTGCCAAGTAGCTGTGCTATTGTAGCCTACGTTTTATTCCTTTGTCAACTGTGGTTCATGGAGGTTGATGACTCGACCATGATTCCATAGTTCACGGGTTGCTGAGGGGCTTTGCCCATCAGCCCGTGAAGCTTCCACATCTATGCCCTGGTTCCTCAGCAGCACCGAGATGAAGATACAGATCCTAGGGCAGATCAACTCAGAATGTCAAAGGTAATGATGTCGGAACACTAATTTAGGGTTTGCTTAAGAACCCAGGTTAGTCCAAGCATTTGGCCTCATATATTTGACCACTAGTGCCAACAAAAGTCATTAGTGCAGTGGTAACTAGTCCCTTGTTTTTACCATCCGAGATTTTAGGGTGGATGTCAGCTATGGCCATGGTGTCAAGGCTTTTACATAAAAAGCAAGATGTCGTCAGGCAACTCCTTAGATGCAGTGATATCCCCTCTTCTTGAGACAAATGAGTTTTCTGTAAGGGAAGGATATCTAGTTGTAGACCATGTTACATTAATTAAACTCACTCTCTATTTCGAGGATATTGCATTATGATTCTCTGTTGCCTAAGTTCCCAGGCTGGTTTCCCTTTGGGCTAGTATCCTTGTCTAGTTCTAGGAAGCTTTTTGGTTTTTTTGGAGTTGTTTTTTTTTTTTTTTCCAATGACTTTTTGTACTGTGTTTTTGCCTTTTGACTTTGTTCTCTTTTTTTCCTTGGTATTTCTTCTTCTTTTTTTTTCCAATAATTTCCCCACTTCTTCCAGCTAAGGACTCTCCATTTTTCCAGAGGCCAAATCAAAAGCACTTAGAGTCTCCAGATGTAGGGATCCTCAGAGATTAATTCTTCAAAACACCCTCTGGTGTGTCAACCTATGTTTAACCTCCTTGCCCAATGGTTGTTTCCCTGGAGAATTTGAAACTCAAAAGAGATTGAAGTGACCTATTTGGATATGATAAGTGACAGAAATGCGACTTAAATTCTGGTTTTCTTTCTTTCTTTCTTTCTTTCTTTCTTTCTTTCTTTCTTTCTTTCTTTCTTTCTTTCTTTCTTTCTTTCTTCCTTTCCTTCCTTCTTTTTTTGTCTTGATCTTGCAGGCAACTGTTTTAATAATAGAAGCCTGGGGAGTGGGTCTAATGAATACAATGAAGGAGGGTAAGAATCGAATTAGCAGAGGAGACCAGGTTTCCAGGAGAACTACACTGAGTTGGTTAGGAATACGAGTTTGAGAAAAGATGTCAGAATATGGGGGGTTATGCCAAGTGAGATAAAGGTGAATGACAGGAATGAAGGACCCAGGATAAGGGGAGTTGTTTAGAAAGACATATTCAAATAGAGAGTTCAAGAGGGTCGTGACCAAGTTTCTGCTTTTGCGTGTGTTGGTTTCATTGAAGGTGCGAGCATACCTCAGATTTTCTGATGAGAGAGATTAAAAATCATTTGAGCTTCTGGGCAGAGTCTGTTTACAGCAGATAGAAATATGATATCCCCTACTTCCACCCCAACTGAGGGAGGATAGCTTAGATCCTCTCAAGGAATTGGGGGTGGGGGTGGAGATTCCGAACATCAGAGATGTATGGCCCAAGGCAAGCTGTCTCCTCACTCCACCTCTTTTCCTCAATCTGTGATGCCCTTCCCATGTACTTGTAGGGCTGGGCAGGGGTGGGTCTGACTTGTCAAATCAGTAAGGGAGCTTCATCTGGATCGGTGATAACATGCCTCTGTTGAGGTGACTGTGTGGATGAGTGAGACTCCCAATTCGCTTGTTCTCCAGGAGCAGGACATGGTTCCTACCCTCGGTCATTGGAGCCCATCCTTGTTGTAGGAGTGTATGGCTTCATAGGCTAAAGATTGAAAGGTTGGGGAATGCCACACAACCGTGCCGAAGAGTGATGTAGGAGTGGGAGCTCATAGGGAAGAAAATATTCAGGCAGCGTATAGAGAAATAGAGGCACAACTACCAGGACCATTTTGATCACAATCTCCCTCCTTGGGTAGCTGAATGCCCCTGAAGGCTTGGAGTGTCTTGCTAGTTATTATGGACCTAAATAAGGCAAGACCAGTGTGGGAACAAAGTTGGCCTTGGGAACTTTGAGTCTGTCAATCTCTAGTTAGTACTACCACTCATAACATAGAAGCCAAAACTTTGATACGTTTACTTAAACGGAGGTCTACGTGACACACAATGTAATATGTGATGCAACAACTCTGGATGTTTCACCGTGATCGCCATAAGCGTAGCTCCCATCTGTCAATGTATGAGGCTATTAGGATACCACTGACTAGATTCCCTATGCTGTACCTTTGAGCCTTGTGATTTATTCATTCTATAACTGGAACCCTGAACTTCCCTCTCCCCTTCCCCCATTTTGTCCATCCCCCCACCTCCCCTCCCTTCTGGCAAGAGTCAAATCTCTGCATTTATGGTTCTGTTTCTGCTTTTGCTCTGTTTGTTCATTTATTCCCCTTTTTACATTCTGCACAGAAGTGAAATCATATAGGATTTGTGTTTCTCTGTCTGACTTATTTCACTTACCCTCATGCCATCTAGGTACATCCATGATGTTGCAGATGGCAGGATCTCATTCTCATTTAGAGCTGCATAATATTTCATTGTGTGTGTGTGTGTGTGTGTGTGTGTGTGTGTGGTCTCTTCATGTATTGGTGGACACTTGGGTTGCTTCCATATCTTGTCTATTGTAAATAATGCTATAATAAAGATAGGGGTGCGTATATCTTTTCAAATTAGTATTTCCATTTCCCTTGGGTAAATAAAAACCCAGTAGTGGAATCACTGGATCCTATGGTATTTGTGTTTTTAATTTGTTGAGGCCCCTCCATACTGGCTTTCACTGCGGCGATACCAATTTACATCCCATGACCGGTGCACAAGGGTTGTTTTTTCTCCACACCCTGAGCCACCCTTGTTGTTTCCTGTGTGTGGAAACTGAGCCATTCTGACAGATGTGAGGTGAGAAGTCATTGTGGTAACGTTTACACATTTAATTTTCAACCATTTCAGAGCATTCCCTGCCTGTCATATTTGGTTATGGAAACTGAGACTGGGTCTTTCCTGGAGATTTCACAGGTTAGGAGAGGTCGAGGCCAAATAGAGAACAGAAAGCTTTTTTAAAAACAGGGTCCAAATTGTGAAAGACCTGTACTCTGGAAACTGTAAAACACTGATGAAGGAAATTGAAAGTGACGGAAAGAAAGAGACATCCGATGCTCACAGATGGGAAGAATACATATTTTTAAAGTGTCTACACTACCCAAAGCCATCGACAGATGTCATGCAATCCCTGTCAACATACCAACAGCATTTGTCACAGAGCTAGACAAACAATCCTAAATGTTGTATAGAACCACAAAAGACGTTGAATGGCCAAAGCAATATTGAAAACGAAGAAACCTGGAGGTATCACAATCTCAGCTTTCAAGTTCTATTCCAAAGCTGTAGTATTCCAAACAGTATGGTGGGTACTGGCGTACAAAATAGCCTCATCGCTCAGTGGAATAGGACCGCAAAGCCAGACATAAATCCACCACTGTATGGTCAGTTCATCTTCCACAAACAGGAAAGACTATCCAGTGGGGAAAAGGCAGTCTCTTCACCAAATGGTGTGGGGACAACTGGACAAGCCACATGCCAAAGAATGAACCTGGACCAATTTCTCTACCATACCCACAAATAAACTCAAAATGAATTAAAGACCTAAGTGTGAGACTTGAAACCATAAAAAAAAAATCCTTGACGAGAACACAGGCCGTCATTTCTCAAAGTTTGGCTGTAGCCACATTTTACTAGTTATGTCTCTTGAGCCAAGGGAAATAAAGCAAGAATAAAATTTGGGGACTATATCAACCTACAAAGCTTTTGCACAGTGAAGGAAACAGTCAAACCTGAAAGGCAACCTCTGGAATGGGAGAACAAATTTGGAAATATTTGGCAAATCCAGTAAAGGGTTAGTATCCACAATGTCTAAAAACTTGACACATGTCAACATCACCCCCCTCCAAAAAAGCCCAGTTTACCAATGAGCAGTACACATAACCAGACACTTTTCCAACGACAACATACAGATGGTCAACAGACACATGAAAAGATGCTCCCCCAAACTACAACGAGATACCACGTCACACCTGTCAGAATGGCTACACTCCAAGACACAAGAAGCTAGTGTTCGCGAGGATGTGGAGACAAAGGAAACCTCTTGCACCGTTGGTGGAAATGCAAATGGGTGCGGCCCCTGTGGAAAACAGTATGCAGGTTCCTCAAAAAATTAAAAACAGAACTCTCCTATGATCCAGTAATTGCACTACTGGATACTACCCAAGAGAATACAAAAACATGAATTCCACGGGACACACGCACTCCTGTGTTTATTGCGGCATTATTTCCAACAGCCAGCGCAAGCGTCCATTGACAGCTGAGTGAACGAAGAAGAAGCCCTATATGAATGTATGTGTGTGTGTATATGTATATCCATACACACACACACACGCACACACGCACACACACGCACACACACATGCACACACACACACTGTAATATTACTCAATCATAAAACAATGAAATCTTGCCGTTTGCAATCACCTGGTTGGAGCCTGAGGGTAGTATGGTAAGCAAAGTCAGGGAAAGACAAATACCATATGATTTTACTCATGTAGCACTTAAGAAACAACAAACGAGCAAAGGGAGGAAACAAAAGGGGAGACAAACCAAGAAATAGGCTCTTAACTGCAGAGAAGAAACGGATGGTTGTGGAGAGGAGGTGAGTGGTGGGAAAGGTGAAAGAGATGATGGGGATGAAGGAGTGCCCTTGTCATGATGAGCACGGGGTGAGTATGGAGTTGGTGAATCACTATATTGTACAACTTAAACTACTATAACTCTGGATGTTTCTATTACTGGAATTAAAATAAAACTTAATGACAAAACCAGAGGCCAACTTTTCATTATACCAAGAAACTTCGTGGAATAAACAGATAGGTGACCTTTCCCTTAACTTTTTTAAATTTTGTTTTTAAATGAATGAACATGTTTTTGTTGTATTTTTTTGCTCTAAAGGCTTTCTGACAAACCTGGTCCTGACGATTCATGGTCTACCTCATCTAGCGAAGACTTAGATTTTGGTACCAAGGTAAAGTACCCTCCCGTGAAACTCACTTTCCTGCTCTGAATTGAGTTTTCTCCCTTATTCACTCTGAAAATTTAAGAGGAGCCTGTGTATCATCATTTTATGTGTGTCATGGAAAGTTAGCAAGGACAAACCACGTTACAGATACATGACGCGTTGAATGTTTTGTTTTGTTGTGTTGTACTTTGGTAAATCCTACAGGTGGAGGCTGATAAATGAATGGGCTGGAAAATATATAATGACCGTCAAATTATATTGGGAAAAGCTTTCCCACAATGGAGGCAATATGACGTTTGCTTAAGGATAAGGATTCTTACTGTGATCATAACATGACTGATAATACTCATGCCTAAATGAAACCTGATTGGGTCCAAGTATCTATTGTAGGTTGCCCCCCGCCCCGGGCACGTTTTATTTTGGTGAGATACAGCATTTTCCTTTGGCTCTATCCTTTGTTCTCCATTTAGAATAAAATCATATTAGAAAATGTAGAAATTTAGATGTTTACATTATTTCTCAACATTTACCTTACAAAGGTGTTCCCCTGTAGTTTTGAAATAACTCCATGAAGAGTAAGTTAAAATTGTGCATCTCCCCGAAGAATACGTATTTTGCTGAAAAGAGTAGCTCTATGGGCAGAGGCTCTTCATAGCCAAGGTGTCAAATTTCTAATTTCAGAAATCTTGCCCATTCTAGCTTTGAACACTATCTCCTCCTAGTCCTTGTGTCAGATTCTAAAATTTAAGGTTTCAGACATCTGATATTTGTTTCAGTATTCATTTCAAAGCCCCTAAATCATGATAAGCTCCTGGAGGTTAGGGAACGCACTGGTTTGGCTCCTGGAGCTCCTAAAATAAAGTCTTGCTTGGAAGAAGCAATGTCATGGTTTTTGAATGTGAACAAATGAGTAGGGAAATGGAATTCCGTAGAATGGAGTTTGAAAAGTAACCAAATACGCATGATATATCACAATTAAATATGTGAATTTAAAAAGTCAGGCTTCAGTTTATATTCCGTTTTAGTGTTTAACATGTATACACGCAAATGAATTCTATTGAGGAAATCAGGAGTTACATAAGAAAGAAGGTTACAGTCTATTTTTAGTATCCTCCCATTGTGAGCTTAGAATTGCAGAGAAAAAGTCCTCAGCCTTTGTTTGTTTAACCCCATCTGTGTCCCATTACCTACATCCTTTAAAGGTTCCCATTTCTTCCTAGAATTCTCATTCCCAATTCTTTCTCCATAGTGGATGTTGACGTGTTAGGAACCTCTCTTTTTCTGTTCTTTTGTTAGTCTAGTAATAATTTCTAGCTTTTCGGAAGCGAAAGATGCCAGGAATTGAACAATGTATTTATAGTGAAAAAAATTAAATTCTTTATTACAGTATTTATAACCAGATAACTGTAGAGTGATAAGAGTCAGTATTATTAGGGATATACTGTGAGTCAAAGTCTCTCTTTTACATAAATATTATATAGACAGATACATAGGTAGATGGATATGGATATAGATAGGTAGATAGATAGATAGATATAGATAGATATAGGTAGAGATATATATAATATACACATATATACACATATATATTTACACATATATAAATACACACTTATATGTATACATATTTATGTACACCTAAACGTACACACACACACACACACACACACATATATATATATATATATATATATATATATATATATCACATATATAAAGACATATATTTTTAAAAGGTTTATTATTTATTTATTTATTTATTTATTTATTTATTTTGTTAATATATGAAATTTACTGTCAAATTGGTTTCCATACAACGCCCAGTGCTCATCTCAAAAGGTGCCCTCAATACCCATCACCCACCCTGCCCTCCCTCCCACCCCCCATCCACCCTCAGTTTGTTCTCAGTTTTTTTTTTTTTTTTTTTTTTAAATTTATTTTTGGGACAGAGAGAGACAGAGCATGAACGGGGGAGGGGCAGAGAGAGAGGGAGACACAGAATCGGAAACAGGCTCCAGGCTCGGAGCCATCAGCCCAGAGCCTGACGCGGGGCTCGAACTCACGGACCGCGAGATCGTGACCTGGCTGAAGTCGGACGCTTAACCGACTGCGCCACCCAGGCGCCCCTGTTCTCAGTTTTTAACAGTCTCTTATGCTTTGGCTTTCTCCCACTCTAACCTCTTTTTTTTTTTTCCCTTCCCCTCCCCCATGGGTTTCTGTTACGTTTCTCAGGATCCACATAAGAGTGAAACCATATGGTATCTGTCTTTCTCTGTATGGCTTATTTCACTTAGCATCACACTCTCCATTTCCATCCACGTTGCTACAAAAGGCCATATTTCATTTTTTCTCATTGCCACGTAGTATTCCATTGTGTATATAAACCACAATTTCTTTATCCATTCATCAGTTGATGGACATTTATGCTCTTTCCATAATTTGGCTATTGTTGAGAGTGCTGCTATAAACATTGGGGTACAAGTGCCCCTATGCATCAGTACTCCTGTATCCCTTGGATAAATTCCTAGCAGTGCTATTGCTGGGTCATAGGGTAGGTCTATTTTTAATTTTCTGAGGAACCTCCACACTGCTTTCCAGAGCGGCTGCACCAATTTGCATTCCCACCAACAGTGCAAGAGGGTTCCCGTCTCTCCACATCCTCTCCAGCATCTATAGTCTCCTGATTTCTTCATTTTGGCCACTCTGACTGGCATGAGGTGGTATCTGAGTGTGGTTTTGATTTGTATTTCCCTGATGAGGAGCGACGTTGAACATCTTTTCATGTGCCTGTTGGCCATCCGAATGTCTTCTTTAGAGAAGTGTCTATTCATGTTTTCTGCCCATTTCTTCACTGGGTTATTTGTTTTTCGGGTGTGGAGTTTGATGAGCTCTTTATAGATTTTGGATACTAGCCCTTTGTCCGATGTGTCATTTGCAAATATCTTTTCCCATTCCGTTGGTTGCCTTTTAGTTTTGTTGATTGTTTCCTTTGCTGTGCAGAAGCTTTTTATCTTCATAAGGTCCCAGTAATTCACTTTTGCTTTTAATTCCCTTGCCTTTGGGCATGTGCCGAGTAAGAGATTGCTACGGCTGAGGTCAGAGAGGTCTTTTCCTGCTTTCTCCTCTAAGGTTTTGATGGTTTCCTGTCTCACATTCAGGTCCTTTATCCATTTTGAGTTTATTTTTGTGAATGGTGTGAGAAAGTGGTCTAGTTTCAACCTTCTGCATGTTGCTGTCCAGTTCTCCCAGCACCATTTGTTAAAGAGACTGTCTTTTTTCCATTGGATGTTCTTTCCTGCTTTGTCAAAAATGAGTTGGCCATACGTTTGTGGGTCTAGTTCTGGGGTTTCTATTCGATTCCATTGGTCTATGTGTCTGTTTTTATGCCAATACCATGCTGTCTTGATGATGACAGCTTTGTAGTAGAGGCTAAAGTCTGGGATTGTGATGCCTCCTGCTTTGGTCTTCTTCTTCAAAATTACTTTGGCTATTCGGGGCCTTTTGTGGTTCCATATGAATTTTAGGATTGCTTGTTCTAGTTTCGAGAAGAATGCTGGTGCAATTTTGATTGGGATTGCATTGAATGTGTAGATAGCTTTGGGTAGTATTGACATTTTGACAATATTTATTCTTCCAATCCATGAGCAGGGAATGTCTTTCCATTTCTTTATATCTTCTTCAATTACCTGCATAAGCTTTCTATAGTTTTCAGCATACAGATCTTTTACATCTTTGGTTAGATTTATTCCTAGGTATTTTATGCTTCTTGGTGCAATTGTGAATGGGATCAGTTTCTTTATTTGTCTTTCTGTTGCTTCATTGTTAGTGTATAAGAATGCAACTGATTTCTGTACATTGATTTTGTATCCGGCAACTTTGCTGAATTCATGTATCAGTTCTAGCAGACTTTTGGTGGAGTGTATCGGATTTTCCATGTATAATATCATGTCATCTGCAAAAAGCGAAAGCTTGACTTCATCTTTGCCAATCTGGATGCCTTTGATTTCCTTTTGTTGTCTGATTGCTGATGCTAGAACTTCCAGCACTATATTAAACAGCAGCGGTGAGAGTGGGCATCCCTGTCGTGTTCCTGATCTCAGGGAAAAAGCTCTCAGTTTTTCCCCATTGAGGATGATGTTAGCTGTGGGCTTTTCATAAATGGCTTTTATGATCTTTAAGTATGTTCCTTCTATCCCGACTTTCTCAAGGGTTTTTATTAAGAAAGGGTGCTGGATTTTGTCAAAGGCCTTTTCTGCATCGATTGACAGGATCATATGGTTCTTCTCTTTTTTTTTTTGTTAATGTGATGTATCACGTTGATCGATTTGCGAATGTTGAACCAGCCCTGCATCCCAGGAATGAATCCCACTTGATCATGGTGAATAATTCTTTTTATATGCTGTTGAATTCGATTTGCTAGTATCTTATTGAGAATTTTTGCATCCATATTCATCAGGGATATTGGCCTGTAGTTCTCTTTTTTTACTGGGTCTCTGTCTGGTTTAGGAATCAAAGTAATACTGGCTTCATAGAATGAGTCTGGAAGTTTTCCTTCCCTTTCTATTTCTTGGAATAGCTTGAGAAGGATAGGTATTATCTCTGCTTTAAACGTCTGATAGAACTCCCCTGGGAAGCCATCTGGTCCTGGACTCTTATTTGTTGGGAGATTTTTGATAACCGATTCAATTTCTTCGCTGGTTATGGGTCTGTTCAAGCTTTCTATTTCCTCCTGATTGAGTTTTGGAAGAGTGTGGGTGTTTAGGAATTTGTCCATTTCTTCCAGGTTGTCCAATTTGTTGGCATATAATTTTTCATAGTATTCCCTGATAATTGTTTGTATCTCTGAGGGATTGGTTGTAATAATTCCATTTTCATTCATGATTTTATCTATTTGGATCATCTCCCTTTTCTTTTTGAGAAGCCTGGCTAGAGGTTTGTCAATTTTGTTTATTTTTTCAAAAAACCAACTCTTGGTTTCGTTGATCTGCTCTACAGTTTTTTTAGATTCTATATTGTTTATTTCTGCTCTGATCTTTATGATTTCTCTTCTTCTGCTGGGTTTAGGCTGCCTTTGCTGTTCTGCTTCTATTTCCTTTAGGTGTGCTGTTAGATTTTGTATTTGGGATTTTTCTTGTTTCTTGAGATAGGCCTGGATTGCAATGTATTTTCCTCTCAGGACTGCCTTCGCTGCGTCCCAAAGCGTTTGGATTGTTGTATTTTCATTTTCGTTTGTTTCCATATATTTTTTAATTTCTTCTCTAATTACCTGGTTGACCCACTCATTCGTTAGTAGGGTGTTCTTTAACCTCCATGCTTTTGGAGGTTTTCCAGACTTTTTCCTGTGGTTGATTTCAAGCTTCATAGCATTGTGGTCTGAAAGTATGCATGGTATAATTTCAATTCTTGTAAACTTATGAAGGGCTGTTTTGTGACCCAGTATATGATCTATCTTGGAGAATGTTCCATGTGCACTCGAGAAGAAAGTATATTCTGTTGCTTTGGGATGCAGAGTTCTAAATATATCTGTCAAGTCCATCTGATCCAATGTATCATTCAGGGCCCTTGTTTCTTTATTGACTGTGTGTCTAGATGATCTATCCATTTCTGTAAGTGGGGTGTTAAAGTCCCCTGCAATGATCACATTCTTATCAATAAGGTTGTTTATGTTTATGAGTAACTGTTTTATATATCTGGGGGCTCCGGTATTTGGCGCATAGACATTTATAATTGTTAGCTCTTCCTGATGGATAGACCCTGTAATTATTATATAATGCCCTTCTTCATCTCTTGTTACAGCCTTTAATTTAAAGTCTAGTTTGTCTGATATAAGTATGGCTACTCCAGCTTTCTTTTGGCTTCCAGTAGCATGATAAATAGTTCTCCATCCCCTCACTCTCAATCTAAAGGTGTCCTCAGATCTCAAATGAGTCTCTTGTAGACAGCAAATAGATGGGTCTTGTTTTTTTATCCATTCTGATACCCTATGTCTTTTGGTTGGCGCATTTAATCCATTTACATTCAGTGTTATTATAGAAAGATACGGGTTTAGAGTCATTGTGATGTCTGTATGTTTTATGCTTGTAGTGATGTCTCTGGTACTTTGTCTCACAGGATCCCCCTTAGGATCTCTTGTAGGGCTGGTTTCGTGGTGACAAATTCCTTCAGTTTTTGTTTGTTTGGGAAGACCTTTATCTCTCCTTCTATTCTAAATGACAGACTTGCTGGATAAAGGATTCTCGGCTGCATATTTTTTCTGTTTAGCACACTGAAGATATCGTGCCAAGCCTTTCTGGCCTGCCAAGTTTCAAAGGAGAGATCAGTCACGAGTCTAATAGGTCTCCCTTTATATGTGAGGGCACGTTTATCCCTTGCTGCTTTCAGAATTTTCTCTTTATCCTTGTATTTTGCCAGTTTCACTATGATATGTCGTGCAGAAGATCGATTCAAGTCACGTCTGAAGGGAGTTCTCTGTGCCTCTTAGATTTCAATGCCTTTTTCCTTCCCCAGTTCAGGGAAGTTCTCAGCTATAATTTCTTCACGTACCCCTTCAGCACCTTTCCCTCTCTCTTCCTCCTCTGGGATACCAATTATGCGTATATTATTTCTTTTTAGTGTATCACTTAGTTCTCTAATTTTCCCCTCATACTCCTGGATTTTTTTATCTCTCTTTCTTTCAGCTTCCTCTTTCTCCATAACTTTATCTTCTAGTTCACCTATTCTCTCCTCTGCCTCTTCAATCCGAGCCGTCGTGGTTTCCATTTTGTTTTGCATTTCGTTTAAAGCGCTTTTCAGCTCCTCGTGACTGTTCCTTAGTCCCTTGATCTCTGTAGCAAGAGATTCCCTGCTGTCCTGTATACTGTTTTCAAGCCCAGCGATTAATTTTATGACTATTATTCTAAATTCACTTTCTGTTATATTATTTAAATCCTTTTTGATCAGTTCATTAGCTGTTATTTCCTGGAGATTCTTCTGAGGGGAATTCTTCCGTTTGGTCATTTTGGATAGTCCCTGGAGCGGTGAGGACCTGCAGGGCACTTCCCCCGTGCTGTGGTGTATAGCTGGAGTTGGTGGGCGGGGCCGCAGTCCGACCTGATGTCTGCCCCCAGCCCACCGCTGGGGCCACAGTCAGACTGGTGTGTGCCTTCTCTTCCCCTCTCCTAGGGGCGGGATTCACTGTGGGGTGGTGTGGCCCGTCTGGTCTACTTGCACACTACCAGGCTTGTGGTGCTGGGGATCTGGCGTATTAGCTGGGGTCGGTAGGCAAGGTGCACGGGGGCGGGAGGGGCAGGCTTAGCTCGCTTCTCCTTAGGTGATCCACTTCAGGAGGGGCCCTGTGGCAGCGGGAGGGAGTCAGATCCACTGCCGGAGGTTTGGCTCCGCAGAAGCACAGAGTTGGGTGTTTGCGCGGAGCGAGCAAGTTCCCTGGGAGGAACTGGTTCTCTTTGGGATTTTGGCTGGGGGATGGGCGGGGGAGATGGCGCTGGCGAGCGCCTTTGTTCCACGCCAAGCTGAGCTCTGCCGTCCGGGGGCTCAGCAGCTCTCCCTCCCTTTGTCCTCCAGCCTTCCCGCTTTCTGAGCAGAGCTGTTAACTTATGACCTCCCAGACGCTAAGTCGCGCTTGCTGTCGGAACACAGTCCGTCCGGCCCCTCCGCTTTTGCCAGCCTGACTCGGGGGCTCTGCTTGGCCGGCGAGCCGCCCCTCCGCCCCGGCTCCCTCCCGCCAGTCCGTGGAGCGCGCACCGACTCGCCGCCCTTCCTACCCTCTTCCGTGGGCCTCTCGTCTGCGCTTGGCTCCGGAGACTCCGTTCTGCTAATCCTCTGGCGGTTTTCTGGGTTCTTTAGGCAGGTGTAGGTGGAATCTAAGTGATCAGCAGGACACGCGGTGAGCCCAGCGTCCTCCTACGCCGCCATCTTCCGGAACTTCTCCCTTAAAAGGTTTAAAAGGGACTATTTTTCCTAGTATATTCCCAATCCTACTTATGTACCTGTTGAAAAATGTATGTTGTTTCCACTTGCCTTCTTTGGCTCACATTTTTCCTTTTCTTTTTTGTCTTAAGCTCATGCTTGATTGATTGGTCATTTGTTTTTGTTTTTGTTTTTGTTTCCTTTTTCCCTCTTCTCACCCCGTGCTTTTTACGGTATTTTCAAAATTTTTTCAAAGTTTATTTCTTTTTGAGACAGAGACAGACACAGAGTGCAAGCGGGGTAGGGGCAGAGACAGAGAGAGACACAGAATCCAAAGCAGGCTGCAGGCTCCGAGCTGTCAACCCAGAGCTCAACGTGGGGCTGATAACCACAAACCGTGAGATCATGACTCATGAGCTGAAGGTGGATGCTGAACTCACTGTGCCACATATGTGTTCCCTGCACCAGGCTCATTTTTAATGGTTTACCCCTACCCTAATTTGTCCTTGCAGAAATGATTTCTTTAGTGTCTGTTCTTTTAGTACATCACTTTCTGTCAACTCCATTGTCAACATATTGGTTATGGAATTCTACTGTCTGTGTGTGGTTTCCATCCAGGACTCGTTGCCCCACAAGGTTTATTATTCTTGTTTTTCTCTTTCTTGGAAGGGGCTGAGCTAAATGTTTTTGAAATGTTTGCATTTCTCTTGGAAAGGGAGGGAGAGAGAGAAAGAATGAGCAAGTGCTCGTTGTTGTGATCTGACAATATGCAAGGTATGATCTCAGTCCTTTTATATTTGTGGAGGGCTGTTTTGTGACCCAGGATGTCACTTGGAGACATTGGAGAATGTTCTATGTGCACTTAAGAAGAATGTGCGTTCTACTGCTGTTGGGTGAAAAGATCTTATATATCGGTGTTGATACCCATGTATATAAATGTATATATATGAGGCCAATATATATCTATGTATATCTGAATACATCTGGTCCAGTGACACATTGGATCTGTGTTTCCTTACTGATTTTCTGCCTTGACGATCCGCCTTTTGCCATGAGTGGAGTCTTAAACTCGTCTACAATCATGGCATTTGTATGTATACATTTAATCATGTTTGTGAGTAATCGATTCACATGTGTGGGCGTTTCACTTTGGGGCCATAAACATTTGCAATTGTTAGCTCCTCTTGATGGATAGACCCCTTAATTACGACCCAATGCCCTTCTGAATCTGTTACTACAGTCTCTGGTTTAAAATCTAGTCTGTCTGGTGGAGGTGTGGTGACTCCAGCTTTCTTTTGACTTCTAGTAGCATGATAGGTGGTTCCCCATACCTTCACTTTGAACCTGGAGGTGTCCTGGGGTCTAAAATCAGTGTCTTGTTGACAGCATATAGATGGATCTTGTTGTTTGGTTTTGTTTTGTGTTTTACCCATTCTGATTCCCTGTGTCTTTTGATTGGGGCATTGAGTCCATTCACATTCAGAGTGATTAGTTAAAGATATGGATTTAGTGTCATTGTGTTATCTGAAGGTTTCATGCTTTTGGTGAGGCCTCTGGTCCTTTGTAGTCTCTGCTGGTTTCCACTCACAGAGTCGCCCGTTAGGATCTCCTGCAGGGCTGGTTTAGTGGTCATGAACTCCATTAGGTTTTGTTTGTCTGGGAAAGCCTTTCTCTCTCTTTCTATTCTAAATGTCAGCCTTGCCTGGGAAGGGATTCTTCGCCGCAGATGTTCCCATTCAGCACATTGACCGTTTCCTACCCCTCCCTTCTGCCCTGCCAAGTTTCTTTGGACAGGCCTGCTGCTAGCCTTACGTGTCTTCCCTTGTCGATTAAGACCCGTTTGTCCCTAGCTGCTTTCAGAATCCTCTCCTTATCTTTGTAGTTTTCCAGTTTCGCTATGGCATGTCGTGGTGTTGACCTGGGTTTGTTGATTTGGAAAGGAATTCTCTGTGCCGCCAGGACTTGGATGCCCGTTTCCTTCCCCAGATGAGGGAAGCTCTCAGCTATAAGTTGTTCCAAAAAAACCTTCTGCCCCTTTCTCTCACTCTTCTTCTTCTGGGACTCCTAGGATGTGGCTAATATTTCATCTCACTGAATCACGTAGGTCTCTAGTACCTGCCTCGTGATCTAGTCATTTCCTTCCTTTCCTTTCCCTGCTTCATCTTTGTCCACAATTGTATCTTCTGTTTCACCGATTCTGTCTGCTGCTTCTCCCGTCCTTGCTGTCACTGCATCTAGTTTACTTTGTATCTCCTTTACACCATTTCATGTTCAGCGTTCATCGTGATGATTACTTACGTCCTTGATCTCTGAAGCAGTAGAATGTCTGCTGTCTTCTATGCGTGGTTTCAAGCGCAACTATGCGTCTTATGAGTGTCATTCCAAACATGTGCTCACATATATGGTTTCTGTCTCTTTTGCGCCCTTCTCTGGCTGTCCTTTCTTCCCGGAATTTTTTTTGAGGGGAATTCTCCGATTTCGTCGTTTTGGCTAGATTCCTGCCCTTTATGTGTGTTAATCGCTTGTTCTGTGTCCCACACCTGCGAGTACTACTGTAATAAAAAGAGCCCCTACACTGTCCAGGGCCTGGCAGTTGAACAAATTTTTTTTGAGTGTGTTGTGTGCACTCTTTGGGTGCGTCTTTGGCTGCTGTCCTCGCTACTTGGAGTGGCGGTTTGGGCCTTCCACCAGGTGTGCTTTGATTTGTTTGTTGAAGTAATCCTGGAAAAAAGGGGAAGAAGGTGGGGAAGAATCCTTAGCCCAAACAAAAAGAGAAATGACTGGAGTTGAAAAAAAGACCACGAAGTGACTCAAAGGAGCTATAGGGCTTAATCCAGAAAGAGAGGGAGGAAAATGAAGAAGGAGATCTAGAAAAGTATAGAGAAAATGTACAATCAAACAAACAAAGAACCAGAACAGAGGAACAAAGGAAAAAAATATATAGATATATCTCTATATATCTATGTATAGATATATAGGTATATATTAAGATATATAGATAAATGTAGATATATAATTAGCTTTGACCCACGTCAACTCGACACTACTAGGCTGTTTCCAAAGGGAGAAGGGGAAAGAGGAGAGTAGAAAGAGAAAAAAGGGAAAAGAGAAGAAAGGGAAAGCAAAGGAAAGAAAAGATGGGCGCCTGGGTGGCTCAGTAGGTGAAGCGTCTGACTCTTGAATTTGGCTCAGGTCATGTTGTCACTGTGGGTGGGTTCGAAACCCCCAACAGGTTCTGCAGTGAGAGCATGGATCCTGCTCGGATTCTCTCTCTCTCCCTCTCTCTGCATCTCTTCTGCTTGATCACTCACTCTCTCTCTCTCTCAAAATAAAGAAATAAACATTAAAAAAGAAAAGGAAAGACAAAAGAATAATAACTCAAATGAAAACAAACAAACAAACAAACAAACAAACAAAGAAACAAACTAAGATAGAAAACCGGAGGAGAGTTGTCTATTGGTGCCTGGGACCGGTGGCTGTGCTGGTCTAGAGCAGGGGCTGTCTGGTCCCATCAGTGTCAGTCTCACTCCTATAGAGAAGCAGTTACGAGGCACAGAGTGTCAGGGTTTGGTGTAATGGGCCTGCCTTCACTGAGGCTCACTGTCCATTCCCTGAAGCCCCACGATGTTGGTCATGGGGAGAGACATGGCGACACCCCATCTATCCTGCCCACACGAGGTGTCTCAAAACTCACTGTTTAGGCTATCCTCACGGAATAGCCTGGGGAGCCGGCTTGCCTTGCTGCACAGTCCCCTGTGCCACCCGAGCACTGAGCTGGGATTCAAAACCCTGTAGGATCCCGCTTTGCTCCGACCTGGTAGTGGAGTTGCGCCACTCTGCCCAGTGGACAGAGGGCCTCTGGCTCATGCCTGCATGGTCTTTTTCCGTTGGGCAGGGCAATACCTCCCCTTTCCACCATACTCAAGGTGTTCTCTCCCAGTGTAGCCCTGAGATTGCTACCAAGCCTAGGGGCGGCTCCCTCCCCACCAGGCATGGGAGGTGGTAGCTCTGGTCGAGAGAAAGTGTGCCGCCTTGAAAATTCTGTTTTTTGCCCTCTAAGGCTGTTTTCCAAAGTAGAAACTGGCTCTCTGGACCTCTCCTTGGTCTGTGGTCCGGACAGGCTTTCTCATATCCAAATGCACTTCCCACAGCCTCTCTCTCTCTCTACCTTCCTTTCGTTTCTCCACCAAAGGCCTTCCCCCACTCCATGCCTGTGCTGCCCATTTTATTTCTCCCAATTCTCATACACACCCTTCTGTCCCGCCAAGCTGTCACTCTGCACCTGTGGAGATTTTTCTGTCCCTCTGCAGCCTGTATTCCTGGTATTCCAAGTGTTGTGACCTCAATACTGCTGTGTTTGAGGGACAAGGGGAATTCGGATTCCCCTCCCCTGCCATCTTAACTCCCCCCTCCACCTTTTGCTTTGCTTTTCGCAATTTCAAAGTTGGCTGCCTAATCGACTAAGTCACCCATGCTCCCCAAAGAATACTTGTTTTCGATGGGAAGATGTTCGAAGGCCAATAAAATGGCCCTTGTGTCCAGAAAAGAATGGAAAGTTAGAATGGGTTTTTGATGTTCTCATTTGGGGCTATAATAAGTTCCCCTAAGCTCTTAGCGATGACATCATAAAGGTATACATTTGACCCTTGAACAAGATGCGTTTGGAATGTGGGAGTCCACATACATACAGATTTTTTTCAATAAATACAGTACCATCCTGTAAACATATTTTCTCTTCCTTATGATTTTCTTTTTCATCTTGTTTTTTTTTTAATTATTCATTTTGGGAGCGTGAGAGAGGACAGAGCACGTGAGTAGGGAAGTGGGGGCAGAGAGCGAATTTTCATCAGGCTCCACACTGTCAGCGTTCAACTCAGGAAGTATAGATCATGACTTGAGCCAAAGTCAAGAGCCTGACCCTGAACCGACAGTGCCACCCAGCACCCCTTCCTTACGATTTTCTTAGTAACCTTTCCTTCAGTTTATAGTGTAAAAATACAGTATGTAATACATATAACAGGGAAAGCATGCATTAATCGACTGTGTATATTGTTGGTAAGCTCAGCATTCCGTTATCCTAACCCTGACCTCCCACGCTCAGTTTACAGAGTCAATGGCCAAATTAGGCCGAAAAGGTAGATTAGACCTAGAGAGCATATACAAGCGATTCTGCTTTAATGTTCTGGTTTTCAATACATATATACTTTTTGATTTTTAAGTGTGATTGCTTTTAAAGTAGGAAATTCAGTAGGAATTTTTGTTTTCTTTGATTTGGTTTTGAGGTTTCAAAAGATATTTGTGGATTGTCGAGGGCATGGCCATCAGAGCCCGTAACCCTTGCTTTGTTCAAGGGCCAACGGTATAGTGATTGGGTACTTTTGAGGATCTTCTCAGTGAGATTAGTGTAAATGTTTTGACCTTAATTAATTGGTCCTTGTATACTGAGTACGTACAAAGCAGTTAGCTACTGAGTGTACAAGTGGAGGGTTTAGGTTGTTGTGGTCGGAGCAGAAAAGTAAGTCAACAGCAGTCTGTTAGAAGTCACTATAAAGGCTTCATCGATAGGAAATGGACAATGTTAGTTGAGAGAATATTGGGGGCGTTTGTAGTGAGGATGAGGATGAGAGTGGGAGTGGGAATTTTGGTAGCCAGAAAAGATCTGAGAGTGGCAAAAGGTGCCAAGTGAAAGATGAGAAGGCCCAGTCGTGTAGACCGTGGCGAGGGACATTCTGGACAGAGAGGACCACGGATCATCATTTTACTCCAACGCCTTAGAGTGACCAAGCTGTAGGAAGGCTCACTCCATCATCATAATCACTATTATTATTGTTGTGTGTAAAAAAGAAAATGTGCATAGTGAAATGAGTGCTTGGCACATTTTAGGTGACTGAGACATACATGTTCTTATACTTGCCGTTTGAATGCTTACTACACATTCTGAAGAGTTCCATACCTATATCTACATTGTTTCTGCTACTAGTTCATCACAATTTTAAGAAAAGTTTCTCTTCCAACTTTGCCGTTCGATCCAACCCTTCTTTCGTCAAGAAAAAGGTCAAGCCTATGTTTACCTAAACGAAGCAGCAGCTACGACAGTGTTTTGTTGATACACAACATGATATACTCCAAAGTTTCTGATCATGTGAGGTATGAATTGACACTGAAACAAATGTCGGCCATTTTATTAGAAGCAGTTTTCCTTTATAGCAAGTACACTTTTAAAGATTTTGTTTCAAAACTTATTTCAAGTGTCCTTTCATTTTGGTCAGGAATGCAAAGGAAGGGATTTTTGTTAGTTCCTTTTTGAAATCTGCATACAAGCCAGGCTTCTGCCTTTGAAAGTATTTATTCTGGCCTTCCATGATCCGTTTAGAGAGTCAATAGCCAAATGAAGATTCAAAGGGACGCTGAATCAAGAGAGCATATATGAGGTTTTGTATTTAAATGTTTTGGTGTTCAATACGGTTTTCTTATTTGTAAGTCTGATTGTTATTAAAGTCATAAATTCAGATATTTTCTTGGAAAAGGAATAGGAAGTCTTCACGCAACTCATTACTGATGCTACTTTTAACAGAGTATGTCTGAGAAGCCCAACAAATATGTTCTTCATTTCTCTGGTGCTGCGGATCAGAAAGTGCAAAGTATATTAAATGGACAAGTAGAAGGTAAGACCAGTATTTTATTCAAAGGTTATTTGACAGAATGTTGATTTAAAACAGGAACACTGATATATTCTAATATCTAAAGAAAACCGCCTGTTAAGTGCATAGGAAAGTGAAAGAGATGCGAAAAGGAGATAAGTTGCATATATGTGATGTCAGCAACAGATTAAATTGAGAGTGCCACCAAACGAGCTAAATGACTAGTTCCCTTTCAAGACACTGGAAGGCCTAAGGAACCTCAGGAAAGAAGAGACGAGCCAAACAGGGAATGATGTGAATGGCGGAGACTACAGGGAGTAAATGAAGGAAAGTAAGCCGGTGTGTATTGTGTTTCTACTGGAAGGTGGTAAAATACACTAGTTCTTTAAAGGGAAGAGCAGACTATTTAAAATGCAGCAACACAATCAGGTGAGCTTCTCGTACCAGAATTTGCCAGAGTAGTATCCCCAAATGTTCCCACTCTTACTGTGATCCTCACTGTTGGCAAGACATTAAGGACTGACCTAGCTGATGATGCAGAGTTATGTCCTAACTACCATGGGTGAACATAAGCATTTGTAGTCAGTCATAAATGTATATACGTTAATGCCATATAAAATGGGTGTACTTCATACGGTAGTATCATTTAGGGCAAAATAAGAGAATTGGAAGGAGGGTCAGATAGGGAGACATCAAGATAACTCATCTGGCATTTTGGATGCCGTATTTGTGGCTTTTGATTATTTTGGCAATAACTGCCTTTAATAGGTGAACTATATTTTTAATGTTCTAGGAACATAAGGGAAAGAAACAAAAGAACACTATAATCAGTAGTATGTTTTCATATTCTGTCTGACAGTTCTGATTGTTGTAGAATGATCCCTGTTACTTCTTTGATTCCTACCTGCCAGAAAAATGAACTAAGTCCTAGGTAGTTGGAGAAAATTAACTGATTTTTCATATTTCAGAGAACTTTTATATGGTAGAACATAGGGGCAATCACCAGGATTTGCTCTCTCCCTCTGTGTTTTTTTTTTCAGAGTAAAATAAGATCGTTGATTGTTTCACACTTTCTGACATCATGATTTCATCTATTCCTTTTAAACCTTTCTTCAAATGGATAAATAGGGATGTAGGAATTTTCAAGGCAAATACCAAGAAAAGAGATTCCAGGAAAGGTATTCTGTGACATAACCTTCTGACTGTAACCACGTGAAAGACATCAACCGAAATAATAAAATTTCATATAATGCAGTTGTGTTAGAGGCATCCCAATGACACCCAGATTTGATTATTCACTAGAAGAGCTCACAGGACTCAGCATATAGTTGTAGTCATGCGTGTGGCTTGGTATGGGGACAGGCTAGAAAGGCCAATGAGCACCGAGCAATGGTGTATGGGGTGAAGGCCAGAGGAAAGCAAGCGCAGGCTTCCAGGAATCCTTTCTCTATGGAGTTAGCAGGATGTGCTAAATTCCTCCAGCATGAAATTAGGACAGCACAAGTGAAATGTTGTCTGCCAGTACGAGGCTTACGGATACTCAGTGCCCGAGGTTTTCATCAAATGCTAATCACATAGGCATCTTCTCCTTAGCATGTCCCAAAATTCCAGGTTTCCACCAAGGAAATCAAGTGTACAGCCTAAAGGACATTGCTTGCACCAGCACTTAGGCACAGTGAACCACTCTTAACCAGCTAGGGAATGGTGGGAACCCTCCTGAAATCCAAGATCCCAGGGAACAACCAAGGGCCAGTCATTCAAGTAGGATGTTGTGAGGGTAGCCATCTTTGGCCTGCTGGATGAAATCTGTTCTGCGTAGGAATTATAGCCCTGACGTCATTTTTGGTGGTGTCTTCAAATTTTGTTTTGCTAGCATGTAACATGATGGCTACCATGGTACTGGTTTCAGTTTCATCATCCATATGAAGTATGTATTTGTATAAAAATTACTAGGGCAATATGAGGTGATTATAATCTTTTTTTTATGTGATTAAGCTTTCATTATGATTCTTACGTATGATCAACATAATGATTTTTGATTTAAAATTAGAATGAAAATCTCGTAATTATATGGAAAACCCAGGTTTGATTCCTATGGTGCTGAACCCCTGTTTATAGGTATAAGATTTTGGATCATATTCATCAATTGTTTTGTTGCCTAAGTATACAAATAACCGTTGTATTTTTGTGTTTTGTGTATGTATTTTCATACACTTCCAAATGGGAGACAGTACCCCTATTGTGTTACTTTGATCTCTATTTTAATGTTCAAGGTGACCGTATCATGAGTTAGTATATGCTAAGAGTAGCTTCAATGGAAACCATATTTTGTTGTTTTTGCTGTTTCATACATTTAATAAGCCTGATGTTTTACATCAGTTTTAAGTTCACAGCAAAATATAATAGGAAGTACAGAGAGTCTGCATATACCATACCATGCTCCCGTACACGCCTAGCCTCCCCTGTTGTTAACATCTTGCACGACAGTGGCCCATTTTTAGTAGGAATTTTTTTTTCAGTTCCTTGGTTTAGTTTTGAGTGAGAGAGCATGCATGCGTGTGAGCAGCCAAGGGGCAGAGGGAGAGAGGGGAAAGAATCCTGTGCTGTCAGCCCAGAGCCTGATGCAGGACTTGATCCCATGAACTGTGAGATCATGACCTGAGCTCAGATCCAGAGTTGGACGCTGAACCGACTGAGCCACCCAGGCGCCCTGACAACAGTGGTGCATTTTCAATGGACACGAACTCTTCATTTGGAGGCCAAGTCTCTAATTTGCATTAGTGTTCAGCCTTGGTGTCATACGTTCTATGAGTCTTAACAAATGTGTAATGATGTGAATCCACCTTTGTGGTATCGTGTGAAAGAGTTCCACTGCCTTAAAAGTCCTCTGTGCTGTGCCCGTTTCTCCTTACATTCACCCCAACCCTTAGCTCCATAGCCTTGCTCTTTCCAGGTGTCATATAGTTAGAATCATAGAGTGGATGTCTTTGAATGTTTAGAAAGTGAAAATATCCTGGTAATTGAATGTAGGCATTCAAGATATTCTTTGCCCTTTGTTTTGTTTAGTTGCTCATCAGTAGAGGATCTGATGACCTCTGCCTTCCATGACAAAAAGTATGATTTCTCTAGATGTGTGTCACCTAATGGGGAGGGTTGAGAAAAATGACCTCATGAACCACTACAGAGCACTCACATTGGGATCATCCTCCTCTGTGATGTGCGGCGGGTCTAGATAGACTCTCTAGCAATGGAAGGAGACAGCCTCAAGAGGTTAGAACTATATCAAAGTGGAATGCCAAATCTTTCCTTCTTACCTTGCCATTGGAAACAAGGCCAGGGAGAGTCTGTTTGCTATTGTTTGGCCACGCTGCCAAGTACAATAGCTATAGAGCACACGTTGTGAGGGGGTGTTTCCTCCTAAAACTGAAGAGTGTCTGCTGAAGAGCTGGGGAAGTTCTGCCGTGTTACAGCAAAATAAAGATATTCTCTTTCAATTCCTCTAGTAGTGGAAGTCCAGAAAAATCATGCTAGCTTCAGTCTGACATTGTCAGCTCATGATAATCATTCTCCGAACGATACCCGTTTCCTCCAGTGTCACAGTGTCGGTCAGCGATGGCCATTGTAAACATCAGTTCCCCTGTAGGTGTCAAATTCTGATAAAACCCATTCTTGGTTTTGGTCAATATAGAGGAGAAAGTAAGATTTCTTAGTGCTTTAAGCCTACGAATGGTATAATTACCATTCAGTGTAGTGTGGTTTCCAGGTGTGGTCCGAAAGCAATACTTTTTGACAAATCATAAGCCGTACACTTGCAATTTTCCTCTATTTTTCGATTGTTGATTTAACATGTATTTTGCTTTCTTCTTTAGGAGCAGATAAGAATGCTGAGGAAGATTCTAGAGCCAGGTAGGATTTTTATGGATTTGTAAAAATGACATTTGCTGGGGCACCCGGGTGGCTCAGTCGGTTAAGGGTGTGACTCTTGATTTCAACTCAGGTTTGTGAGTTCAAGCCCCACGTCGGGTTTTGCGCTGACAGCCTCCTTGGGATATCTTTCCCGATTTCTGTGGGCACTCACTCTCAAAGTATAAAGGAATGAAATGAAATGAAACGGATAATGAAAGGAAAGGAAAGGAAAGGGAATGAATGAACTGAAAATTATGTGTCTCCTAAGGGAACGCAGAGAACAAAAGCAGTTGTTGCGTGTTCTACACTGGACCAGACACTATATCCTATGGGTAACATCTGTTCCGTTATATAGTCATTGTATAGCTTTGCCAAGTAGCTGTGCTATTGTAGCCTACATTTTATTCCTTTGTCAACTGTGGTTCAGGGAGGTTGATGACTCGACCATGATTCCATAGTTCACGGGTTGCTGAGGGGCTTTGCCCATCAGCCCGTGAAGCTTCCACATCCATTCCCTGGTTCCTCAGCAGCACTGAGATGAAGATACAGATCCTAGGGCAGATCAACTCAGAATGTCAAAGGTAATGATGTCGGAACACTAATTTAGGGTTTGCTTAAGAACCCAGGTTAGTCCAAGCATTTGGCCTCATATATTTGACCACTAGTGCCAACAAAAGTCATTAGTGCAGTGGTAACTAGTCCCTTGTTTTTACCATCCGAGATTTTAGGGTGGATGTCAGCTATGGCCATGGTGTCAAGGCTTTTACATAAAAAGCAAGACGTCGTCAGGCAACTCCTTAGATGCAGTGATATCCCCTCTTCTTGAGACAAATGAGTTTTCTGTAAGGGAAGGATATCTAGTTGTAGACCATGTTACATTAATTAAACTCACTCTCTATTTCGAGGATATTCCTATATGATTCTCTGTTGCCTAAGTTCCCAGGCTGGTTTCCCTTTGGGCTAGTATCCTTGTCTAGTTCTAAGAAGCTTTTCGGTTTTTTTGGAGTTGTTTTTTTTTTTCCAATGACTTTTTGTACTGTGTTTTTGCCTTTTGACTTTGTTCTCTTTTTTTCCTTGGTATTTCTTCTTCTTTTTTTTTTCCAATAATTTCCCCACTTCTTCCAGCTAAGGACTCTCCATTTTTCCAGAGGCCAAATCAAAAGCACTTAGAGTCTCCAGATGTAGGGATCCTCAGAGATTAATTCTTCCAAACACCCTCTGGTGTGTCAACCTATGTTTAACCTCCTTGCCCAATGGTTGTTTCCCTGGAGAATTTGAAACTCAAAAGAGATTGAAGTGACCTATTTGGATATGATAAGTGACAGAAATGCGACTTAAATTCTGGTTTTCTTTCTTTCTTTCTTTCTTTCTTTCTTTCTTTCTTTCTTTCTTTCTTCCTTTCCTTCCTTCTTTTTTTGTCTTGATCTTGCAGGCAACTGTTTTAATAATAGAAGCCTGGGGAGTGGGTCTAATGAATACAATGAAGGAGGGTAAGAATCGAATTAGCAGAGGAGACCAGGTTTCCAGGAGAACTACACTGAGTTGGTTAGGAATACGAGTTTGAGAAAAGATGTCAGAATATGGGGGGTTATGCCAAGTGAGATAAAGGTGAATGACAGGAATGAAGGACCCAGGATTAGGGGAGTTGTTTAGAAAGACATATTCAAATAGAGAGTTCAAGAGGGTCGTGACCAAGTTTCTGCTTTTGCGTGTGTTGGTTTCATTGAAGGTGCGAGCATACCTCAGATTTTCTGATGAGAGAGATTAAAAATCATTTGAGCTTCTGGGCAGAGTCTGTTTACAGCAGATAGAAATATGATATCCCCTACTTCCACCCCAACTGAGGGAGGATAGCTTAGATCCTCTCAAGGAATTGGGGGTGGGGGTGGAGATTCCGAACATCAGAGATGTATGGCCCAAGGCAAGCTGTCTCCTCACTCCACCTCTTTTCCTCAATCTGTGATGCCCTTCCCATGTACTTGTAGGGCTGGGCAGGGGTAGGTCTGACTTGTCAAATCAGTAAGGGAGCTTCATCTGGATCGGTGATAACATGCCTCTGTTGAGGTGACTGTGTGGATGAGTGAGACTCCCAATTCGCTTGTTCTCCAGGAGCAGGACATGGTTCCTACCCTCGGTCATTGGAGCCCATCCTTGTTGTAGGAGTGTATGGCTTCATAGGCTAAAGATTGAAAGGTTGGGGAATGCCACACAACCGTGCCGAAGAGTGATGTAGGAGTGGGAGCTCATAGGGAAGAAAATATTCAGGCAGCGTATAGAGAAATAGAGGCACAACTACCAGGACCATTTTGATCACAATCTCCCTCCTTGGGTAGCTGAATGCCCCTGAAGGCTTGGAGTGTCTTGCTAGTTATTATGGACCTAAATAAGGCAAGACCAGTGTGGGAACAAAGTTGGCCTTGGGAACTTTGAGTCTGTCAATCTCTAGTTAGTACTACCACTCATAACATAGAAGCCTAAACTTTGATACGTTTACATAAACGGAGGTCTACGTGACACACAATGTAATATGTGATGCAACAACTCTGGATGTTTCACCGTGATCGCCATAAGCGTAGCTCCCATCTGTCAATGTATGAGGCTATTAGGATACCACTGACTAGATTCCCTATGCTGTACCTTTGAGCCTTGTGATTTATTCATTCTATAACTGGAACCCTGAACTTCCCTCTCCCCTTCTCCCATTTTGTCCATCCCCCCACCTCCCCTCCCTTCTGGCAAGAGTCAAATCTCTGCATTTATGGGTCTGTTTCTGCTTTTGCTCTGTTTGTTCATTTATTCCCCTTTTTACATTCTGCACAGAAGTGAAATCATATAGGATTTGTGTTTCTCTGTCTGACTTATTTCACTTACCCTCATGCCATCTAGGTACATCCATGATGTTGCAGATGGCAGGATCTCATTCTCATTTAGAGCTGCATAATATTTCATTGTGTGTGTGTGTGTGTATGTGTGTGTGTGTGTGTGTGTGTGTGTGTGTGGTCTCTTCATGTATTGGTGGACACTTGGGTTGCTTCCATATCTTGTCTATTGTAAATAATGCTATAATAAAGATAGGGGTGCGTATATCTTTTCAAATTAGTATTTCCATTTCCCTTGGGTAAATAAATAGCCAGTAGTGGAATCACTGGATCCTATGGTATTTGTGTTTTTAATTTGTTGAGGCCCCTCCATACTGGCTTTCACTGCGGCGATACCAATTTACATCCCATGACCGGTGCACAAGGGTTGTTTTTTCTCCACACCCTGAGCCACCCTTGTTGTTTCCTGTGTGTGGAAACTGAGCCATTCTGACAGATGTGAGGTGAGACGTCATTGTGGTAACGTTTACACATTTAATTTTCAACCATTTCAGAGCATTCCCTGCCTGTCATATTTGGTTATGGAAACTGAGACTGGGTCTTTCCTGGAGATTTCACAGGTTAGGGGAGGTCGAGGCCAAATAGAGAACAGAAAGCTTTTTTAAAAACAGGGTCCAAATTGTGAAAGACCTGTACTCTGGAAACCGTAAAACACTGATGAAGGAAATTGAAAGTGACGGAAAGAAAGAGAAAGACATCCGATGCTCACAGATGGGAAGAATACATATTTTTAAAGTGTCTACACTACCCAAAGCCATCGACAGATGTCATGCAATCCCTGTCAACATACCAACAGCATTTGTCACAGAGCTAGACAAACAATCCTAAACGTTGTATAGAACCACAAAAGACGTTGAATGGCCAAAGCAATATTGAAAACGAAGAAACCTGGAGGTATCACAATCTCAGCTTTCAAGTTCTATTCCAAAGCTGTAGTATTCCAAACAGTATGGTGGGTACTGGCGTACAAAATAGCCTCATCGCTCAGTGGAATAGGACCGCAAAGCCAGACATAAATCCACCACTGTATGGTCAGTTCATCTTCCACAAACAGGAAAGACTATCCAGTGGGGAAAAGGCAGTCTCTTCACCAAATGGTGTGGGGACAACTGGACAAGCCACATGCCAAAGAATGAACCTGGACCAATTTCTCTACCATACCCACAAATAAACTCAAAATGAATTAAAGACCTAAGTGTGAGACGTGAAACCATAAAAAAAAAAAAAAAATCCTTGACGAGAACACAGGCCGTCATTTCTCAAACTTTGGCTGTAGCCACATTTTACTAGTTATGTCTCTTGAGCCAAGGGAAATAAAGCAAGAATAAAGTTTGGGGACTATATCAACCTACGAAGCTTTTGCACAGTGAAGGAAACAGTCAAACCTGAAAGGCAACCTCTGGAATGGGAGAAGAAATTTGGAAATATTTGGCAAATCCAGTAAAGGGTTAGTATCCACAATGTCTAAAAACTTGACACATGTCAACATCACCCCCCTCCAAAAAAGCCCAGTTTACCAATGAGCAGTACACATAACCAGACACTTTTCCAACGACAACATACAGATGGTCAACAGACACATGAAAAGATGCTCCCCCAAACTACAACGAGATACCACGTCACACCTGTCAGAATGGCTACACTCCAAGACACAAGAAGCTAGTGTTCGCGAGGATGTGGAGACAAAGGAAACCTCTTGCACCGTTGGTGGAAATGCAAATGGGTGCGGCCCCTGTGGAAAACAGTATGCAGGTTCCTCAAAAAATTAAAAACAGAACTCTCCTATGATCCAGTAATTGCACTACTGGATACTACCCAAGAGAATACAAAAACATGAATTCCACGGGACACACGCACTCCTGTGTTTATTGCGGCATTATTTCCAACAGCCAGCGCAAGCGTCCATTGACAGCTGAGTGAACGAAGAAGAAGCCCTATATGAATGTATGTGTGTGTGTATATGTATATCCATACACACACACACACGCACACACGCACACACACATGCACACACACACACTGTAATATTACTCAATCATAAAACAATGAAATCTTGCCATTTGCAATCACCTGGATGGAGCCTGAGGGTAGTATGGTAAGCAAAGTCAGGGAAAGACAAATACCATATGATTTTACTCATGTAGCACTTAAGAAACAACAAACGAGCAAAGGGAGGAAACAAAAGGGGAGACAAACCAAGAAATAGGCTCTTAACTGCAGAGAAGAAACGGATGGTTGTGGAGAGGAGGTGAGTGGTGGGAAAGGTGAAAGAGATGATGGGGATGAAGGAGTGCCCTTGTCATGATGAGCACGGGGTGAGTATGGAGTTGGTGAATCACTATATTGTACAACTTAAACTACTATAACTCTGGATGTTTCTATTACTGGAATTAAAATAAAACTTAATGACAAAACCAGAGGCCAAATTTCATTATACCAAGAAACTTCGTGGAATAAACAGATAGGTGACCTTTCCCTTAACTTTTTTAAATTTTGTTTTTAAATGAATGAACATGTTTTTGTTGTATTTTTTTGCTCTAAAGGCTTCCTAACATACCTGGTCCTGACGATTCATGGTCTACCTCATCTAGCGAAGACTTAGATTTTGGTACCAAGGTAAAGTACCCTCCCGTGAAACTCACTTTCCTGCTCTGAATTGAGTTTTCTCCCTTATTCACTCTGAAAATTTAAGAGGAGCCTGTGTATCATCATTTTATGTGTGTCATGGAAAGTTAGCAAGGACAAACCACGTTACAGATACATGACGCGTTGAATGTTTTGTTTTGTTGTGTTGTACTTTGGTAAATCCTACAGGTGGAGGCTGATAAATGAATGGGCTGGAAAATATATAATGACCGTCAAATTATATTGGGAAAAGCTTTCCCACAATGGAGGCAATATGACGTTTGCTTAAGGATAAGGATTCTTACTGTGATCATAACATGACTGATAATACTCATGCCTAAATGAAACCTGATTGGGTCCAAGTATCTATTGTAGGTTGCCCCCCGCCCCGGGCACGTTTTATTTTGGTGAGATACAGCATTTTCCTTTGGCTCTATCCTTTGTTCTCCATTTAGAATAAAATCATATTAGAAAATGTAGAAATTTAGATGTTTACATTATTTCTCAACATTTACCTTACAAAGGTGTTCCCCTGTAGTTTTGAAATAACTCCATGAAGAGTAAGTTAAAATTGTGCATCTCCCCGAAGAATACGTATTTTGCTGAAAAGAGTAGCTCTATGGGCAGAGGCTCTTCATAGCCAAGGTGTCAAATTTCTAATTTCAGAAATCTTGCCCATTCTAGCTTTGAACACTATCTCCTCCTAGTCCTTGTGTCAGATTCTAAAATTTAAAGTTTCAGACATCTGATATTTGTTTCAGTATTCATTTCAAAGCCCCTAAATCATGATAAGCTCCTGGAGGTTAGGGAACGCACTGGTTTGGCTCCTGGAGCTCCTAAAATAAAGTCTTGCTTGGAAGAAGCAATGTCATGGTTTTTGAATGTGAACAAATGAGTAGGGAAATGGAATTCCGTAGAATGGAGTTTGAAAAGTAACCAAATACGCATGATATATCACAATTAAATATGTGAATTTAAAAAGTCAGGCTTCAGTTTATATTCCGTTTTAGTGTTTAACATGTATACACGCAAATGAATTCTATTGAGGAAATCAGGAGTTACATAAGAAAGAAGGTTACAGTCTATTTTTAGTATCCTCCCATTGTGAGCTTAGAATTGCAGAGAAAAAGTCCTCAGCCTTTGTTTGTTTAACCCCATCTGTGTCCCATTACCTACATCCTTTAAAGGTTCCCATTTCTTCCTAGAATTCTCATTCCCAATTCTTTCTCCATAGTGGATGTTGACGTGTTAGGAACCTCTCTTTTTCTGTTCTTTTGTTAGTCTAGTAATAATTTCTAGCTTTTCGGAAGCGAAAGATGCCAGGAATTGAACAATGTATTTATAGTGAAAAAAATTAAATTCTTTATTACAGTATTTATAACCAGATAACTGTAGAGTGATAAGAGTCAGTATTATTAGGGATATACTGTGAGTCAAAGCCTCTCTTTTACATAAATATTATATAGACAGATACATAGGTAGATGGATATGGATATAGATAGATAGATAGATAGATAGATATAGATAGATATAGGTAGAGATATATATAATATACACATATATACACATATATATTTACACATAAATAAATACACACTTATATGTATACATATTTATGTACACCTAAACATACACACACACACACACACACATATATATATATATATATATATATATATATATATGTGTGTGTATATCACACATATATAAAGACATATATTTTTAAAAGGTTTAAAGGGACTATTTTTCCTAGTATATTCCCAATCCTACTTATGTACCTGTTGAAAAATGTATGTTGTTTCCACTTGCCTTCTTTGGCTCACATTTTTCCTTTTCTTTTTTGTCTTAAGCTCATGCTTGATTGATTGGTCATTTGTTTTTGTTTTTGTTTTTGTTTCCTTTTTCCCTCTTCTCACCCCGTGCTTTTTACGGTATTTTCAAAATTTTTTCAAAGTTTATTTCTTTTTGAGACAGAGACAGACACAGAGTGCAAGCGGGGTAGGGGCAGAGACAGAGAGAGACACAGAATCCAAAGCAGGCTGCAGGCTCCGAGCTGTCAACACAGAGCTCAACGTGGGGCTGATAACCACAAACCGTGAGACCATGACTCATGAGCTGAAGGTGGATGCTGAACTCACTGTGCCACATATGTGTTCCCCGCACCAGGCTCGTTTTTAATGGTTTACCCCTACCCTAATTTGTCCTTGCAGAAACGATTTCTTTAGTGTCTGTTCTTTTAGTACATCACTTTCTGTCAACTCCATTGTCAACATATTGGTTATGGAATTCTACTGTCTGTGTGTGGTTTCCATCCAGGACTCGTTGCCCCACAAGGTTTATTATTCTTGTTTTTCTCTTTCTTGGAAGGGGCTGAGCTAAATGTTTTTGAAATGTTTGCATTTCTCTTGGAAAGGGAGGGAGAGAGAGAAAGAATGAGCAAGTGCTCGTTGTTGTGATCTGACAATAGGCAAGGTATGATCTCAGTCCTTTTATATTTGTGGAGGGCTGTTTTGTGACCCAGGATGTCACTTGGAGACATTGGAGAATGTTCTATGTGCACTTAAGAAGAATGTGCGTTCTACTGCTGTTGGGTGAAAAGATCTTAATATATCGGTGTTGATACCCATGTATATAAATGTATATATATGAGGCCAATATAGATCTATGTATATCTGAATACATCTGGTCCAGTGACACATTGGATCTGTGTTTCCTTACTGATTTTCTGCCTTGACGATCCGCCTTTTGCCATGAGTGGAGTCTTAAAGTCGTCTACAATCATGGTATTTGTATGTATACATTTAATCATGTTTGTGAGTAATCGATTCATATGTGTGGGCGTTTCACTTTGGGGCCATAAACATTTGCAATTGTTAGCTCCTCTTGATGGATAGACCCCTTAATTACGACCCAATGCCCTTCTGAATCTGTTACTACAGTCTCTGGTTTAAAATCTAGTCTGTCTGGTGGAGGTGTGGCGACTCCAGCTTTCTTTTGACTTCTAGTAGCATGATAGGTGGTTCCCCATACCTTCACTTTGAACCTGGAGGTGTCCTGGGGTCTAAAATCAGTTTCTTGTTGACAACATATAGATGGATCTTGTTGTTTGGTTTTGTTTTGTGTTTTACCCATTCTGATTCCCTGTGTCTTTTGATTGGGGCATTGAGTCCATTCACATTCAGAGTGATTAGTTAAAGATATGGATTTAGTGTCCTTGTGTTATCTGAAGGTTTCATGCTTTTGGTGAGGCCTCTGGTCCTTTGTAGTCTCTGCTGCTTTCCACTCACAGAGTCGCCCGTTAGGATCTCCCGCAGGGCTGGTTTAGTGGTCATGAACTCCATGAGGTTTTGTTTGTCTGGGAAAGCCTTTCTCTCTCTTTCTATTCTAAATGTCAGCCTTGCCTGGGAAGGGATTCTTCGCCGCAGATGTTCCCATTCAGCACATTGACCGTTTCCTACCCCTCCCTTCTGCCCTGCCAAGTTTCTTTGGACAGGCCTGCTGCTAGCCTTACGTGTCTTCCCTTGTCGATTAAGACCCGTTTGTCCCTAGCTGCTTTCAGAATCCTCTCCTTATCTTTGTAGTTTTCCAGTTTCGCTATGGCATGTCGTGGTGTTGACCTGGGTTTGTTGATTTGGAAAGGAATTCTCTGTGCCGCCAGGACTTGGATGCCCGTTTCCTTCCCCAGATGAGGGAAGCTCTCAGCTATAAGTTGTTCCAAAAAAACCTTCTGCCCCTTTCTCTCACTCTTCTTCTTCTGGGACTCCTAGGATGTGGCTAATATTTCATCTCACTGAATCACGTAGGTCTCTAGTACCTGCCTCGTGATCTAGTCATTTCCTTCCTTTCCTTTCCCTGCTTCATCTTTGTCCACAATTGTATCTTCTGTTTCACCGATTCTGTCTGCTGCTTCTCCCGTCCTTGCTGTCACTGCATCTAGTTTACTTTGTATCTCCTTTACACCATTTCATGTTCAGCGTTCATCGTGACGATTCCTTAGGTCCTTGATCTCTGAAGCAGTAGATTGTCTGCTGTCTTCTATGCGTGGTTTCAAGCGCAACTATGCGTCTTATGAGTGTCATTCCAAACATGTGCTCACATATATGGTTTCTGTCTCTTTTGCGCCCTTCTCTGGCTGTCCTTTCTTCCCGGAATTTTTTTTGAGGGGAATTCTCCGATTTCGTCGTTTTGGCTAGATTCCTGCCCTTTATGTGTGTTAATCGCTTGTTCTGTGTCCCACACCTGCGAGTACTACTGTAATAAAAAGAGCCCCTACACTGTCCAGGGCCTGGCAGTTGAACAAATTTTTTTTGAGTGTGTTGTGTGCACTCTTTGGGTGCGTCTTTGGCTGCTGTCCTCGCTACTTGGAGTGGCGGTTTGGGCCTTCCACCAGGTGTGCTTTGATTTGTTTGTTGAAGTAATCCTGGAAAAAAGGGGAAGAAGGTGGGGAAGAATCCTTAGCCCAAACAAAAAGAGAAATGACTGGAGTTGAAAAAAAGACCAGGAAGTGACTCAAAGGAGCTATAGGGCTTAATCCAGAAAGAGAGGGAGGAAAATGAAGAAGGAGATCTAGAAAAGTATAGAGAAAATGTACAATCAAACAAACAAAGAACCAGAACAGAGGAACAAAGGAAAAAATATATATATAGATATATCTCTATATATCTATGTATAGATATATAGGTATATATTAAGATATATAGATAAATGTAGATATATAATTAGCTTTGACCCACGTCAACTCGACACTACTAGGCTGTTTCCAAAGGGAGAAGGGGAAAGAGGAGAGTAGAAAGAGAAAAAAGGGAAAAGAGAAGAAAGGGAAAGCAAAGGAAAGAAAAGATGGGCGCCTGGGTGGCTCAGTAGGTGAAGCGTCTGACTCTTGAATTTGGCTCACGTCATGTTGTCACTGTGGGTGGGTTCGAAACCCCCAACAGGTTCTGCAGTGAGAGCATGGATCCTGCTCGGATTCTCTCTCTCCCCCTCTCTCTGCATCTCTTCTGCTTGATCACTCCCTCTCTCTCTCTCAAAATAAAGAAATAAACATTAAAAAAGAAAAGGAAAGACAAAAGAATAATAACTCAAATGAAAACAAACAAACAAACTAAGATAGAAAACCGGAGGAGAGTTGTCTATTGGTGCCTGGGACCGGTGGCTGTGCTGGTCTAGAGCAGGGGCTGTCTGGTCCCATCAGTGTCAGTCTCACTCCTATGGAGAAGCAGTTACGAGGCACAGAGTGTCAGGGTTTGGTGTAATGGGCCTGCCTTCACTGAGGCTCACTGTCCATTCCCTGAAGCCCCACGATGTTGGTCATGGGGAGAGACATGGCGACACCCCATCTATCCTGCCCACACGAGGTGTCTCAAAACTCACTGTTTAGGCTATCCTCACGGAATAGCCTGGGGAGCCGGCTTGCCTTGCTGCACAGTCCCCTGTGCCACCCGAGCACTGAGCTGGGATTCAAAACCCTGTAGGATCCCGCTTTGCTCCGACCTGGTAGTGGAGTTGCGCCACTCTGCCCAGTGGACAGAGGGCCTCTGGCTCGTGCCTGCATGGTCTTTTTCCCTTGGGCAGGGCAATACCTCCCCTTTCCACCATACTCAAGGTGTTCTCTCCCAGTGTAGCCCTGAGATTGCTACCAAGCCTAGGGGCGGCTCCCTCCCCACCAGGCATGGGAGGTGGTAGCTCTGGTCGAGAGAAAGTGTGGCCGCCTTGAAAATTCTGTTTTTTGCCCTCTAAGGCTGTTTTCCAAAGTAGAAACTGGCTCTCTGGACCTCTCCTTGGTCTGTGGTCCGGACAGGCTTTCTCATATCCAAATGCACTTCCCACAGCCTCTCTCTCTCTCTACCTTCCTTTCGTTTCTCCACCAAAGGCCTTCCCCCACTCCATGCCTGTGCTGCCCATTTTATTTCTCCCAATTCTCATACACACCCTTCTGTCCCGCCAAGCTGTCACTCTGCACCTGTGGAGATTTTTCTGTCCCTCTGCAGCCTGTATTCCTGGTATTCCAAGTGTTGTGACCTCAATACTGCTGTGTTTGAGGGACAAGGGGAATTCGGATTCCCCTCCCCTGCCATCTTAACTCCCCCCTCCACCTTTTGCTTTGCTTTTCGCAATTTCAAAGTTGGCTGCCTAATCGACTAAGTCACCCATGCTCCCCAAAGAATACTTGTTTTCGATGGGAAGATGTTCGAAGGCCAATAAAATGGCCCTTGTGTCCAGAAAAGAATGGAAAGTTAGAATGGGTTTTTGATGTTCTCATTTGGGGCTATGATAAGTTCCCCTAAGCTCTTAGCGATGACATCATAAAGGTATACATTTGACCCTTGAACAAGATGCGTTTGGAATGTGGGAGTCCACATACATACAGATTTTTTTCAATAAATACAGTACCATCCTGTAAACATATTTTCTCTTCCTTATGATTTTCTTTTTCCTCTTGTTTTTTTTTTTTAATTATTCATTTTGGGAGCGTGAGAGAGGACAGAGCACGTGAGTAGGGAAGTGGGGGCAGAGAGCGAATTTTCATCAGGCTCCACACTGTCAGCGTTCAACTCAGGAAGTATAGATCATGACTTGAGCCAAAGTCAAGAGCCTGACCCTGAACCGACAGTGCCACCCAGCACCCCTTCCTTACGATTTTCTTAGTAACCTTTCCTTCAGTTTATAGTGTAAAAATACAGTATGTAATACATATAACAGGGAAAGCATGCATTAATCGACTGTGTATATTGTTGGTAAGCTCAGCATTCCGTTATCCTAACCCTGACCTCCCACGCTCAGTTTACAGAGTCAATGGCCAAATTAGGCCGAAAAGGTAGATTAGACCTAGAGAGCATATACAAGCGATTCTGCTTTAATGTTCTGGTTTTCAATACATATATACTTTTTGATTTTTAAGTGTGATTGCTTTTAAAGTAGGAAATTCAGTAGGAATTTTTGTTTTCTTTGATTTGGTTTTGAGGTTTCAAAAGATATTTGTGGATTGTCGAGGGCATGGCCATCAGAGCCCGTAACCCTTGCTTTGTTCAAGGGCCAACGGTATAGTGATTGGGTACTTTTGAGATCTTCTCAGTGAGATTAGTGTAAATGTTTTGACCTTAATTAATTGGTCCTTGTATACTGAGTACGTACCAAGCAGTTAGCTACTGAGTGTACCAGTGGAGGGTTTAGGTTGTTGTGGTCGGAGCAGAAAAGTAAGTCAACAGCAGTCTGTTAGAAGTCACTATAAAGGCTTCATCGATAGGAAATGGACAATGTTAGTTGAGAGAATATTGGGGGCGTTTGTAGTGAGGATGAGGATGAGAGTGGGAGTGGGAATTTTGGTAGCCAGAAAAGATCTGAGAGTGGCAAAAGGTGCCAAGTGAAAGATGAGAAGGCCCAGTCGTGTAGACCGTGGCGAGGGACATTCTGGACAGAGAGGACCACGGATCATCATTTTACTCCAACGCCTTAGAGTGACCAAGCTGTAGGAAGGCTCACTCCATCATCATAATCATTATTATTATTGTTGTGTGTAAAAAAGAAAATGTGCATAGTGAAATGAGTGCTTGGCACATTTTAGGTGACTGAGACATACATGTTCTTATACTTGCCGTTTGAATGCTTACTACACATTCTGAAGAGTTCCATACCTATATCTACATTGTTTCTGCTACTAGTTCATCACAATTTTAAGAAAAGTTTCTCTTCCAACTTTGCCGTTCGATCCAACCCTTCTTTCGTCAAGAAAAAGGTCAAGCCTATGTTTACCTAAACGAAGCAGCAGCTACGACAGTGTTTTGTTGATACACAACATGATATACTCCAAAGTTTCTGATCATGTGAGGTATGAATTGACACTGAAACAAATGTCGGCCATTTTATTAGAAGCAGTTTTCCTTTATAGCAAGTACACTTTTAAAGATTTTGTTTCAAAACTTATTTCAAGTGTCCTTTCATTTTGGTCAGGAATGCAAAGGAAGGGATTTTTGTTAGTTCCTTTTTGAAATCTGCATACAAGCCAGGCTTCTGCCTTTGAAAGTATTTATTCTGGCCTTCCATGATCCGTTTAGAGAGTCAATAGCCAAATGAAGATTCAAAGGGACGCTGAATCAAGAGAGCATATATGAGGTTTTGTATTTAAATGTTTTGGTGTTCAATACGGTTTTCTTATTTGTAAGTCTGATTGTTATTAAAGTCATAAATTCAGATATTTTCTTGGAAAAGGATTAGGAAGTCTTCACGCAACTCATTACTGATGCTACTTTTAACAGAGTATGTCTGAGAAGCCCAACAAATATGTTCTTCATTTCTCTGGTGCTGCGGATCAGAAAGTGCAAAGTATATTAAATGGACAAGTAGAAGGTAAGACCAGTATTTTATTCAAAGGTTATTTGACAGAATGTTGATTTAAAACAGGAACACTGATATATTCTAATATCTAAAGAAAACCGCCTGTTAAGTGCATAGGAAAGAGAAAGAGATGCGAAAAGGAGATAAGTTGCATATATGTGATGTCAGCAACAGATTAAATTGAGAGTGCCACCAAAGGAGCTAAATGACTAGTTCCCTTTCAAGACACTGGAAGGCCTAAGGAACCTCAGGAAAGAAGAGACGAGCCAAACAGGGAATCATGTGAATGGCGGAGACTACAGGGAGTAAATGAAGGAAAGTAAGCCGGTGTGTATTGTGTTCCTACTGGAAGGTGGTAAAATACACTAGTTCTTTAAAGGGAAGAGCAGACTATTTAAAATGCAGCAACACTATCAGGTGAGCTTCTCGTACCAGAATTTGCCAGAGTAATATCCCCAAATGTTCCCACTCTTACTGTGATCCTCACTGTTGGCAAGACATTAAGGACTGACCTAGCTGATGATGCAGAGTTATGTCCTAACTACCATGGGTGAACATAAGCATTTGTAGTCAGTGATAAATATATATACGTTAATGCCATATAAAATGGGTGTACTTCATACGGTAGTATCATTTAGGGCAAAATAAGAGAATTGGAAGGAGGGTCAGATAGGGAGACATCAAGATAACTCATCTGACATTTTGGATGCCGTATTTGTGGCTTTTGATTATTTTGGCAATAACTGCCTTTAATAGGTGAACTATATTTTTAATGTTCTAGGAACATAAGGGAAAGAAACAAAAGAACACTATAATCAGTAGTATGTTTTCATATTCTGTCTGACAGTTCTGATTGTTGTAGAATGATCCCTGTTACTTCTTTGATTCCTACCTGCCAGAAAAATGAACTAAGTCCTAGGTAGTTGGAGAAAATTAACTGATTTTTCATATTTCAGAGAACTTTTATATGGTAGAACATAGGGGCAATCACCAGGATTTGCTCTCTCCCTCTGTTTTTTTTTTTTTTTTCAGAGTAAAATAAGATCGTTGCTTGTTTCACACTTTCTGACATCATGATTTCATCTATTCCTTTTAAACCTTTCTTCAAATGGATAAATAGGGATGTAGGAATTTTCAAGGCAAATACCAAGAAAAGAGATTCCAGGAAAGGTATTCTGTGACATAACCTTCTGACTGTAACCACGTGAAAGACATCAACCGAAATAATAAAATTTCATATAATGCAGTTGTGTTAGAGGCATCCCAATGACACCCAGATTTGATTATTCACTAGAAGAGCTCACAGGACTCAGCATATAGTTGTAGTCATGCGTGTGGCTTGGTATGGGGACAGGCTAGAAAGGCCAATGAGCACCGAGCAATGGTGTATGGGGTGAAGGCCAGAGGAAAGCAAGCGCAGGCTTCCAGGAATCCTTTCTCTATGGAGTTAGCAGGATGTGCTAAATTCCTCCAGCATGAAATTAGGACAGCACAAGTGAAATGTTGTCTGCCAGTACGAGGCTTACGGATACTCAGTGCCCGAGGTTTTCATCAAATGCTAATCACATAGGCATCTTCTCCTTAGCATGTCCCAAAATTCCAGGTTTCCACCAAGGAAATCAAGTGTACAGCCTTAAGGACATTGCTTGTACCAGCACTTAGGCACAGGGAACCACTCTTAACCAGCTAGGGAATGGTGGGAACCCTCCTGAAATCCAAGATCCCAGGGAACAACCAAGGGCCAGTCATTCAAGTAGGATGTTGTGAGGGTAGCCATCTTTGGCCTGCTGGATGAAATCTGTTCTGCGTAGGAATTATAGCCCTGACGTCATTTTTGGTGGTGTCTTCAAATTTTGTTTTGCTAGCATGTAACATGATGGCTACCATGGTACTGGTTTCAGTTTCATCATCCATATGAAGTAGGTATTTGTATAAAAATTACTAGGGCAATATGAGGTCATTATAATCTTTTTTTTTTATGTGATTAAGCTTTCATTATGATTCTTACGTATGATCAACATAATGATTTTTGATTTAAAATTAGAATGAAAATCTCGTAATTATATGGAAAACCCAGGTTTGATTCCTATGGTGCTGAACCCCTGTTTATAGGTATAAGATTTTGGATCATATTCATCAATTGTTTTGTTGCCTAAGTACACAAATAACCGTTGTATTTTTGTGTTTTGTGTATGTATTTTCATACACTTCCAAATGGGAGACAGTACCCCTATTGTGTTACTTTGATCTCTATTTTAATGTTCAAGGTGACTGTATCATGAGTTAGTATATGCTAAGAGTAGCTTCAATGGAAACCATATTTTGTTGTTTTTGCTGTTTCATACATTTAATAAGCCTGATGTTTTACATCAGTTTTAAGTTCACAGCAAAATATAATAGGAAGTACAGAGAGTCTGCATATACCATACCATGCTCCCGGACACGCCTAGCCTCCCCTGTTGTTAACATCTTGCACGACAGTGGCCCATTTTTAGTAGGAATTTTTTTTTTCAGTTCCTTGGTTTAGTTTTGAGTGAGAGAGCATGCATGCGTGTGAGCAGCCAAGGGGCAGAGGGAGAGGGGGGAAAGAATCCTGTGCTGTCAGCCCAGAGCCTGATGCAGGACTTGATCCCATGAACGGTGAGATCATGACCTGAGCTCACATCCAGAGTTGGACGCTGAACCGACTGAGCCACCCAGGCGCCCTGACAACAGTGGTGCATTTTCTATGGACACGAACTCTTCATTTGGAGGCCAAGTCTCTAACTTGCATTAGTGTTCAGCCTTGGTGTCATACGTTCTATGAGTCTTAACAAATGTGTAATGATGTGAATCCACCTTTGTGGTATCGTGTGAAAGAGTTCCACTGCCTTAAAAGTCCTCTGTGCTGTGCCCGTTTCTCCTTACATTCACCCCAACCCTTAGCCTCATAGCCTTGCTCTTTCCAGGTGTCATATAGTTAGAATCATAGAGTGGATGTCTTTGAATGTTTAGAAAGTGAAAATATCCTGGTAATTGAATGTAGGCATTCAAGATATTCTTTGCCCTTTGTTTTGTTTAGTTGCTCATCAGTAGAGGATCTGATGACCTCTGCCTTCCATGACAAAAAGTATGATTTCTCTAGATGTGTGTCACCTAATGGGGAGGGTTGAGAAAAATGACCTCATGAACCACTACAGAGCACTCACATTGGGATCATCCTCCTCTGTGATGTGCGGCGGGTCTAGATAGACTCTCTAGCAATGGAAGGAGACAGCCTCAAGAGGTTAGAACTATATCAAAGTGGAATGCCAAATCTTTCCTTCTTACCTTGCCATTGGAAACAAGGCCAGGGAGAGGCTGTTTGCTATTGTTTGGCCACGCTGCCAAGTACAATAGCTATAGAGCACACGTTGTGAGGGGGTGTTTCCTCCTAAAACTGAAGAGTGTCTGCTGAAGAGCTGGGGAAGTTCTGCCGTGTTACAGCAAAATAAAGATATTCTCTTTCAATTCCTCTAGTAGTGGAAGTCCAGAAAAATCATGCTAGCTTCAGTCTGACATTGTCAGCTCATGATAATCATTCTCCGAACGATACCCGTTTCCTCCAGTGTCACAGTGTCGGTCAGCGATGGCCATTGTAAACATCAGTTCCCCTGTAGGTGTCAAATTCTGATAAAACCCATTCTTGGTTTTGGTCAATATAGAGGAGAAAGTAAGATTTCTTAGTGCTTTAAGCCTACGAATGGTATAATTACCATTCAGTGTAGTGTGGTTTCCAGGTGTGGTCCGAAAGCAATACTTTTTGACAAATCATAAGCCGTACACTTGTAATTTTCCTCTATTTTTCGATTGTTGATTTAACATGTATTTTGCTTTCTTCTTTAGGAGCAGATAAGAATGCTGAGGAAGATTCTAGAGCCAGGTAGGATTTTTATGGATTTGTAAAAATGACATTTGCTGGGGCACCCGGGTGGCTCAGTCGGTTAAGGGTGTGACTCTTGATTTCAACTCAGGTTTGTGAGTTCAAGCCCCACGTCGGGTTTTGCGCTGACAGCCTCCTTGGGATATCTTTCCCGATTTCTGTGGGCACTCACTCTCAAAGTATAAAGGAATGAAATGAAATGAAACGGATAATGAAAGGAAAGGAAAGGGAATGAATGAACTGAAAATTATGTGTCTCCTAAGGGAACGCAGAGAACAAAAGCAGTTGTTGCGTGTTCTACACTGGACCAGACACTATATCCTATGGGTAACATCTGTTCCGTTATATAGTCATTGTATAGCTTTGCCAAGTAGCTGTGCTATTGTAGCCTACATTTTATTCCTTTGTCAACTGTGGTTCAGGGAGGTTGATGACTCGACCATGATTCCATAGTTCACGGGTTGCTGAGGGGCTTTGCCCATCAGCCCGTGAAGCTTCCACATCCATTCCCTGGTTCCTCAGCAGCACTGAGATGAAGATACAGATCCTAGGGCAGATCAACTCAGAATGTCAAAGGTAATGATGTCGGAACACTAATTTAGGGTTTGCTTAAGAACCCAGGTTAGTCCAAGCATTTGGCCTCATATATTTGACCACTAGTGCCAACAAAAGTCATTAGTGCAGTGGTAACTAGTCCCTTGTTTTTACCATCCGAGATTTTAGGGTGGATGTCAGCTATGGCCATGGTGTCAAGGCTTTTACATAAAAAGCAAGATGTCGTCAGGCAACTCCTTAGATGCAGTGATATCCCCTCTTCTTGAGACAAATGAGTTTTCTGTAAGGGAAGGATATCTAGTTGTAGACCATGTTACATTAATTAAACTCACTCTCTATTTCGAGGATATTCCTATATGATTCTCTGTTGCCTAAGTTCCCAGGCTGGTTTCCCTTTGGGCTAGTATCCTTGTCTAGTTCTAGGAAGCTTTTCGGTTTTTTTGGAGTTGTTTTTTTTTTCCAATGACTTTTTGTACTGTGTTTTTGCCTTTTGACTTTGTTCTCTTTTTTTCCTTGGTATTTCTTCTTCTTTTTTTTTTCCAATAATTTCCCCACTTCTTCCAGCTAAGGACTCTCCATTTTTCCAGAGGCCAAATCAAAAGCACTTAGAGTCTCCAGATGTAGGGATCCTCAGAGATTAATTCTTCAAAACACCCTCTGGTGTGTCAACCTATGTTTAACCTCCTTGCCCAATGGTTGTTTCCCCGGAGAATTTGAAACTCAAAAGAGATTGAAGTGACCTATTTGGATATGATAAGTGACAGAAATGCGACTTAAATTCTGGTTTTCTTTCTTTCTTTCTTTCTTTCTTTCTTTCTTTCTTCCTTTCCTTCCTTCTTTTTTTGTCTTGATCTTGCAGGCAACTGTTTTAATAATAGAAGCCTGGGGAGTGGGTCTAATGAATACAATGAAGGAGGGTAAGAATCGAATTAGCAGAGGAGACCAGGTTTCCAGGAGAACTACACTGAGTTGGTTAGGAATACGAGTTTGAGAAAAGATGTCAGAATATGGGGGGTTATGCCAAGTGAGATAAAGGTGAATGACAGGAATGAAGGACCCAGGATTAGGGGAGTTGTTTATTAAGACATATTCAAATAGAGAGTTCAAGGGGGTCGTGACCAAGTTTCTGCTTTTGCGTGTGTTGGTTTCATTGAAGGTGCGAGCATACCTCAGATTTTCTGATGAGAGAGATTAAAAATCATTTGAGCTTCTGGGCAGAGTCTGTTTACAGCAGATAGAAATATGATATCCCCTACTTCCACCCCAACTGAGGGAGGATAGCTTAGATCCTCTCAAGGAATTGGGGGTGGGGGTGGAGATTCCGAACATCAGAGATGTATGGCCCAAGGCAAGCTGTCTCCTCACTCCACCTCTTTTCCTCAATCTGTGATGCCCTTCCCATGTACTTGTAGGGCTGGGCAGGGGTGGGTCTGACTTGTCAAATCAGTAAGGGAGCTTCATCTGGATCGGTGATAACATGCCTCTGTTGAGGTGACTGTGTGGATGAGTGAGACTCCCAATTCGCTTGTTCTCCAGGAGCAGGACATGGTTCCTACCCTCGGTCATTGGAGCCCATCCTTGTTGTAGGAGTGTATGGCTTCATAGGCTAAAGATTGAAAGGTTGGGGAATGCCACACAACCGTGCCGAAGAGTGATGTAGGAGTGGGAGCTCATAGGGAAGAAAATATTCAGGCAGCGTATAGAGAAATAGAGGCACAACTACCAGGACCATTTTGATCACAATCTCCCTCCTTGGGTAGCTGAATGCCCCTGAAGGCTTGGAGTGTCTTGCTAGTTATTATGGACCTAAATAAGGCAAGACCAGTGTGGGAACAAAGTTGGCCTTGGGAACTTTGAGTCTGTCAATCTCTAGTTAGTACTACCACTCATAACATAGAAGCCTAAACTTTGATACGTTTACTTAAACGGAGGTCTACGTGACACACAATGTAATATGTGATGCAACAACTCTGGATGTTTCACCGTGATCGCCATAAGCGTAGCTCCCATCTGTCAATGTATGAGGCTATTAGGATACCACTGACTAGATTCCCTATGCTGTACCTTTGAGCCTTGTGATTTATTCATTCTATAACTGGAACCCTGAACTTCCCTCTCCCCTTCCCCCATTTTGTCCATCCCCCCACCTCCCCTCCCTTCTGGCAAGAGTCAAATCTCTGCATTTATGGGTCTGTTTCTGCTTTTGCTCTGTTTGTTCATTTATTCCCCTTTTTACATTCTGCACAGAAGTGAAATCATATAGGATTTGTGTTTCTCTGTCTGACTTATTTCACTTACCCTCATGCCATCTAGGTACATCCATGATGTTGCAGATGGCAGGATCTCATTCTCATTTAGAGCTGCATAATATTTCATTGTGTGTGTGTGTGTGTGTGTATGTATGTGTGTGTGTGTGTGTGTGTGTGGTCTCTTCATGTATTGGTGGACACTTGGGTTGCTTCCATATCTTGTCTATTGTAAATAATGCTATAATAAAGATAGGGGTGCGTATATCTTTTCAAATTAGTATTTCCATTTCCCTTGGGTAAATAAATAGCCAGTAGTGGAATCACTGGATCCTATGGTATTTGTGTTTTTAATTTGTTGAGGCCCCTCCATACTGGCTTTCACTGCGGCGATACCAATTTACATCCCATGACCGGTGCACAAGGGTTGTTTTTTCTCCACACCCTGAGCCACCCTTGTTGTTTCCTGTGTGTGGAAACTGAGCCATTCTGACAGATGTGAGGTGAGACGTCATTGTGGTAACGTTTACACATTTAATTTTCAACCATTTCAGAGCATTCCCTGCCTGTCATATTTGGTTCTGGAAACTGAGACTGGGTCTTTCCTGGAGATTTCACAGGTTAGGAGAGGTCGAGGCCAAATAGAGAACAGAAAGCTTTTTTTAAAACAGGGTCCAAATTGTGAAAGACCTGTACTCTGGAAACCGTAAAACACTGATGAAGGAAATTGAAAGTGACGGAAAGAAAGAGAAAGACATCCGATGCTCACAGATGGGAAGAATACATATTTTTAAAGTGTCTACACTACCCAAAGCCATCGACAGATGTCATGCAATCCCTGTCAACATACCAACAGCATTTGTCACAGAGCTAGACAAACAATCCTAAACGTTGTATAGAACCACAAAAGACGTTGAATGGCCAAAGCAATATTGAAAACGAAGAAACCTGGAGGTATCACAATCTCAGCTTTCAAGTTCTATTCCAAAGCTGTAGTATTCCAAACAGTATGGTGGGTACTGGCGTACAAAATAGCCTCATCGCTCAGTGGAATAGGACCGCAAAGCCAGACATAAATCCACCACTGTATGGTCAGTTCATCTTCCACAAACAGGAAAGACTATCCAGTGGGGAAAAGGCAGTCTCTTCACCAAATGGTGTGGGGACAACTGGACAAGCCACATGCCAAAGAATGAACCTGGACCAATTTCTCTACCATACCCACAAATAAACTCAAAATGAATTAAAGACCTAAGTGTGAGACGTGAAACCATAAAAAAAAAAAAAATCCTTGACGAGAACACAGGCCGTCATTTCTCAAACTTTGGCTGTAGCCACATTTTACTAGTTATGTCTCTTGAGCCAAGGGAAATAAAGCAAGAATAAAGTTTGGGGACTATATCAACCTACGAAGCTTTTGCACAGTGAAGGAAACAGTCAAACCTGAAAGGCAACCTCTGGAATGGGAGAAGAAATTTGGAAATATTTGGCAAATCCAGTAAAGGGTTAGTATCCACAATGTCTAAAAACTTGACACATGTCAACATCACCCCCCTCCAAAAAAGCCCAGTTTACCAATGAGCAGTACACATAACCAGACACTTTTCCAACGACAACATACAGATGGTCAACAGACACATGAAAAGATGCTCCCCCAAACTACAACGAGATACCACATCACACCTGTCAGAATGGCTACACTCCAAGACACAAGAAGCTAGTGTTCGCGAGGATGTGGAGACAAAGGAAACCTCTTGCACCGTTGGTGGAAATGCAAATGGGTGCGGCCCCTGTGGAAAACAGTATGCAGGTTCCTCAAAAAATTAAAAACAGAACTCTCCTATGATCCAGTAATTGCACTACTGGATACTACCCAAGAGAATACAAAAACATGAATTCCACGGGACACACGCACTCCTGTGTTTATTGCGGCATTATTTCCAACAGCCAGCGCAAGCGTCCATTGACAGCTGAGTGAACGAAGAAGAAGCCCTATATGAATGTATGTGTGTGTGTATATGTATATCCATACACACACACACACGCACACACGCACACACACATGCACACACACACACTGTAATATTACTCAATCATAAAACAATGAAATCTTGCCATTTGCAATCACCTGGATGGAGCCTGAGGGTAGTATGGTAAGCAAAGTCAGGGAAAGACAAATACCATATGATTTTACTCATGTAGCACTTAAGAAACAACAAACGAGCAAAGGGAGGAAACAAAAGGGGAGACAAACCAAGAAATAGGCTCTTAACTGCAGAGAAGAAACGGATGGTTGTGGAGAGGAGGTGAGTGGTGGGAAAGGTGAAAGAGATGATGGGGATGAAGGAGTGCCCTTGTCATGATGAGCACGGGGTGAGTATGGAGTTGGTGAATCACTATATTGTACAACTTAAACTACTATAACTCTGGATGTTTCTATTACTGGAATTAAAATAAAACTTAATGACAAAACCAGAGGCCAAATTTCATTATACCAAGAAACTTCGTGGAATAAACAGATAGGTGACCTTTCCCTTAACTTTTTTAAATTTTGTTTTTAAATGAATGAACATGTTTTTGTTGTATTTTTTTGCTCTAAAGGCTTCCTAACATACCTGGTCCTGACGATTCATGGTCTACCTCATCTAGCGAAGACTTAGATTTTGGTACCAAGGTAAAGTACCCTCCCGTGAAACTCACTTTCCTGCTCTGAATTGAGTTTTCTCCCTTATTCACTCTGAAAATTTAAGAGGAGCCTGTGTATCATCATTTTATGTGTGTCATGGAAAGTTAGCAAGGACAAACCACGTTACAGATACATGACGCGTTGAATGTTTTGTTTTGTTGTGTTGTACTTTGGTAAATCCTACAGGTGGAGGCTGATAAATGAATGGGCTGGAAAATATATAATGACCGTCAAATTATATTGGGAAAAGCTTTCCCACAATGGAGGCAATATGACGTTTGCTTAAGGATAAGGATTCTTACTGTGATCATAACATGACTGATAATACTCATGCCTAAATGAAACCTGATTGGGTCCAAGTATCTATTGTAGGTTGCCCCCCGCCCCGGGCACGTTTTATTTTGGTGAGATACAGCATTTTCCTTTGGCTCTATCCTTTGTTCTCCATTTAGAATAAAATCATATTAGAAAATGTAGAAATTTAGATGTTTACATTATTTCTCAACATTTACCTTACAAAGGTGTTCCCCTGTAGTTTTGAAATAACTCCATGAAGAGTAAGTTAAAATTGTGCATCTCCCCGAAGAATACGTATTTTGCTGAAAAGAGTAGCTCTATGGGCAGAGGCTCTTCATAGCCAAGGTGTCAAATTTCTAATTTCAGAAATCTTGCCCATTCTAGCTTTGAACACTATCTCCTCCTAGTCCTTGTGTCAGATTCTAAAATTTAAAGTTTCAGACATCTGATATTTGTTTCAGTATTCATTTCAAAGCCCCTAAATCATGATAAGCTCCTGGAGGTTAGGGAACGCACTGGTTTGGCTCCTGGAGCTCCTAAAATAAAGTCTTGCTTGGAAGAAGCAATGTCATGGTTTTTGAATGTGAACAAATGAGTAGGGAAATGGAATTCCGTAGAATGGAGTTTGAAAAGTAACCAAATACGCATGATATATCACAATTAAATATGTGAATTTAAAAAGTCAGGCTTCAGTTTATATTCCGTTTTAGTGTTTAACATGTATACACGCAAATGAATTCTATTGAGGAAATCAGGAGTTACATAAGAAAGAAGGTTACAGTCTATTTTTAGTATCCTCCCATTGTGAGCTTAGAATTGCAGAGAAAAAGTCCTCAGCCTTTGTTTGTTTAACCCCATCTGTGTCCCATTACCTACATCCTTTAAAGGTTCCCATTTCTTCCTAGAATTCTCATTCCCAATTCTTTCTCCATAGTGGATGTTGACGTGTTAGGAACCTCTCTTTTTCTGTTCTTTTGTTAGTCTAGTAATAATTTCTAGCTTTTCGGAAGCGAAAGATGCCAGGAATTGAACAATGTATTTATAGTGAAAAAAATTAAATTCTTTATTACAGTATTTATAACCAGATAACTGTAGAGTGATAAGAGTCAGTATTATTAGGGATATACTGTGAGTCAAAGCCTCTCTTTTACATAAATATTATATAGACAGATACATAGGTAGATGGATATGGATATAGATAGATAGATAGATAGATAGATATAGATAGATATAGGTAGAGATATATATAATATACACATATATACACATATATATTTACACATAAATAAATACACACTTATATGTATACATATTTATGTACACCTAAACATACACACACACACACACACACATATATATATATATATATATATATATATATGTGTGTGTATATCACACATATATAAAGACATATATTTTTAAAAGGTTTAAAGGGACTATTTTTCCTAGTATATTCCCAATCCTACTTATGTACCTGTTGAAAAATGTATGTTGTTTCCACTTGCCTTCTTTGGCTCACATTTTTCCTTTTCTTTTTTGTCTTAAGCTCATGCTTGATTGATTGGTCATTTGTTTTTGTTTTTGTTTTTGTTTCCTTTTTCCCTCTTCTCACCCCGTGCTTTTTACGGTATTTTCAAAATTTTTTCAAAGTTTATTTCTTTTTGAGACAGAGACAGACACAGAGTGCAAGCGGGGTAGGGGCAGAGACAGAGAGAGACACAGAATCCAAAGCAGGCTGCAGGCTCCGAGCTGTCAACACAGAGCTCAACGTGGGGCTGATAACCACAAACCGTGAGACCATGACTCATGAGCTGAAGGTGGATGCTGAACTCACTGTGCCACATATGTGTTCCCCGCACCAGGCTCGTTTTTAATGGTTTACCCCTACCCTAATTTGTCCTTGCAGAAACGATTTCTTTAGTGTCTGTTCTTTTAGTACATCACTTTCTGTCAACTCCATTGTCAACATATTGGTTATGGAATTCTACTGTCTGTGTGTGGTTTCCATCCAGGACTCGTTGCCCCACAAGGTTTATTATTCTTGTTTTTCTCTTTCTTGGAAGGGGCTGAGCTAAATGTTTTTGAAATGTTTGCATTTCTCTTGGAAAGGGAGGGAGAGAGAGAAAGAATGAGCAAGTGCTCGTTGTTGTGATCTGACAATAGGCAAGGTATGATCTCAGTCCTTTTATATTTGTGGAGGGCTGTTTTGTGACCCAGGATGTCACTTGGAGACATTGGAGAATGTTCTATGTGCACTTAAGAAGAATGTGCGTTCTACTGCTGTTGGGTGAAAAGATCTTAATATATCGGTGTTGATACCCATGTATATAAATGTATATATATGAGGCCAATATAGATCTATGTATATCTGAATACATCTGGTCCAGTGACACATTGGATCTGTGTTTCCTTACTGATTTTCTGCCTTGACGATCCGCCTTTTGCCATGAGTGGAGTCTTAAAGTCGTCTACAATCATGGTATTTGTATGTATACATTTAATCATGTTTGTGAGTAATCGATTCATATGTGTGGGCGTTTCACTTTGGGGCCATAAACATTTGCAATTGTTAGCTCCTCTTGATGGATAGACCCCTTAATTACGACCCAATGCCCTTCTGAATCTGTTACTACAGTCTCTGGTTTAAAATCTAGTCTGTCTGGTGGAGGTGTGGCGACTCCAGCTTTCTTTTGACTTCTAGTAGCATGATAGGTGGTTCCCCATACCTTCACTTTGAACCTGGAGGTGTCCTGGGGTCTAAAATCAGTTTCTTGTTGACAACATATAGATGGATCTTGTTGTTTGGTTTTGTTTTGTGTTTTACCCATTCTGATTCCCTGTGTCTTTTGATTGGGGCATTGAGTCCATTCACATTCAGAGTGATTAGTTAAAGATATGGATTTAGTGTCCTTGTGTTATCTGAAGGTTTCATGCTTTTGGTGAGGCCTCTGGTCCTTTGTAGTCTCTGCTGCTTTCCACTCACAGAGTCGCCCGTTAGGATCTCCCGCAGGGCTGGTTTAGTGGTCATGAACTCCATGAGGTTTTGTTTGTCTGGGAAAGCCTTTCTCTCTCTTTCTATTCTAAATGTCAGCCTTGCCTGGGAAGGGATTCTTCGCCGCAGATGTTCCCATTCAGCACATTGACCGTTTCCTACCCCTCCCTTCTGCCCTGCCAAGTTTCTTTGGACAGGCCTGCTGCTAGCCTTACGTGTCTTCCCTTGTCGATTAAGACCCGTTTGTCCCTAGCTGCTTTCAGAATCCTCTCCTTATCTTTGTAGTTTTCCAGTTTCGCTATGGCATGTCGTGGTGTTGACCTGGGTTTGTTGATTTGGAAAGGAATTCTCTGTGCCGCCAGGACTTGGATGCCCGTTTCCTTCCCCAGATGAGGGAAGCTCTCAGCTATAAGTTGTTCCAAAAAAACCTTCTGCCCCTTTCTCTCACTCTTCTTCTTCTGGGACTCCTAGGATGTGGCTAATATTTCATCTCACTGAATCACGTAGGTCTCTAGTACCTGCCTCGTGATCTAGTCATTTCCTTCCTTTCCTTTCCCTGCTTCATCTTTGTCCACAATTGTATCTTCTGTTTCACCGATTCTGTCTGCTGCTTCTCCCGTCCTTGCTGTCACTGCATCTAGTTTACTTTGTATCTCCTTTACACCATTTCATGTTCAGCGTTCATCGTGACGATTCCTTAGGTCCTTGATCTCTGAAGCAGTAGATTGTCTGCTGTCTTCTATGCGTGGTTTCAAGCGCAACTATGCGTCTTATGAGTGTCATTCCAAACATGTGCTCACATATATGGTTTCTGTCTCTTTTGCGCCCTTCTCTGGCTGTCCTTTCTTCCCGGAATTTTTTTTGAGGGGAATTCTCCGATTTCGTCGTTTTGGCTAGATTCCTGCCCTTTATGTGTGTTAATCGCTTGTTCTGTGTCCCACACCTGCGAGTACTACTGTAATAAAAAGAGCCCCTACACTGTCCAGGGCCTGGCAGTTGAACAAATTTTTTTTGAGTGTGTTGTGTGCACTCTTTGGGTGCGTCTTTGGCTGCTGTCCTCGCTACTTGGAGTGGCGGTTTGGGCCTTCCACCAGGTGTGCTTTGATTTGTTTGTTGAAGTAATCCTGGAAAAAAGGGGAAGAAGGTGGGGAAGAATCCTTAGCCCAAACAAAAAGAGAAATGACTGGAGTTGAAAAAAAGACCAGGAAGTGACTCAAAGGAGCTATAGGGCTTAATCCAGAAAGAGAGGGAGGAAAATGAAGAAGGAGATCTAGAAAAGTATAGAGAAAATGTACAATCAAACAAACAAAGAACCAGAACAGAGGAACAAAGGAAAAAATATATATATAGATATATCTCTATATATCTATGTATAGATATATAGGTATATATTAAGATATATAGATAAATGTAGATATATAATTAGCTTTGACCCACGTCAACTCGACACTACTAGGCTGTTTCCAAAGGGAGAAGGGGAAAGAGGAGAGTAGAAAGAGAAAAAAGGGAAAAGAGAAGAAAGGGAAAGCAAAGGAAAGAAAAGATGGGCGCCTGGGTGGCTCAGTAGGTGAAGCGTCTGACTCTTGAATTTGGCTCACGTCATGTTGTCACTGTGGGTGGGTTCGAAACCCCCAACAGGTTCTGCAGTGAGAGCATGGATCCTGCTCGGATTCTCTCTCTCCCCCTCTCTCTGCATCTCTTCTGCTTGATCACTCCCTCTCTCTCTCTCAAAATAAAGAAATAAACATTAAAAAAGAAAAGGAAAGACAAAAGAATAATAACTCAAATGAAAACAAACAAACAAACTAAGATAGAAAACCGGAGGAGAGTTGTCTATTGGTGCCTGGGACCGGTGGCTGTGCTGGTCTAGAGCAGGGGCTGTCTGGTCCCATCAGTGTCAGTCTCACTCCTATGGAGAAGCAGTTACGAGGCACAGAGTGTCAGGGTTTGGTGTAATGGGCCTGCCTTCACTGAGGCTCACTGTCCATTCCCTGAAGCCCCACGATGTTGGTCATGGGGAGAGACATGGCGACACCCCATCTATCCTGCCCACACGAGGTGTCTCAAAACTCACTGTTTAGGCTATCCTCACGGAATAGCCTGGGGAGCCGGCTTGCCTTGCTGCACAGTCCCCTGTGCCACCCGAGCACTGAGCTGGGATTCAAAACCCTGTAGGATCCCGCTTTGCTCCGACCTGGTAGTGGAGTTGCGCCACTCTGCCCAGTGGACAGAGGGCCTCTGGCTCGTGCCTGCATGGTCTTTTTCCCTTGGGCAGGGCAATACCTCCCCTTTCCACCATACTCAAGGTGTTCTCTCCCAGTGTAGCCCTGAGATTGCTACCAAGCCTAGGGGCGGCTCCCTCCCCACCAGGCATGGGAGGTGGTAGCTCTGGTCGAGAGAAAGTGTGGCCGCCTTGAAAATTCTGTTTTTTGCCCTCTAAGGCTGTTTTCCAAAGTAGAAACTGGCTCTCTGGACCTCTCCTTGGTCTGTGGTCCGGACAGGCTTTCTCATATCCAAATGCACTTCCCACAGCCTCTCTCTCTCTCTACCTTCCTTTCGTTTCTCCACCAAAGGCCTTCCCCCACTCCATGCCTGTGCTGCCCATTTTATTTCTCCCAATTCTCATACACACCCTTCTGTCCCGCCAAGCTGTCACTCTGCACCTGTGGAGATTTTTCTGTCCCTCTGCAGCCTGTATTCCTGGTATTCCAAGTGTTGTGACCTCAATACTGCTGTGTTTGAGGGACAAGGGGAATTCGGATTCCCCTCCCCTGCCATCTTAACTCCCCCCTCCACCTTTTGCTTTGCTTTTCGCAATTTCAAAGTTGGCTGCCTAATCGACTAAGTCACCCATGCTCCCCAAAGAATACTTGTTTTCGATGGGAAGATGTTCGAAGGCCAATAAAATGGCCCTTGTGTCCAGAAAAGAATGGAAAGTTAGAATGGGTTTTTGATGTTCTCATTTGGGGCTATGATAAGTTCCCCTAAGCTCTTAGCGATGACATCATAAAGGTATACATTTGACCCTTGAACAAGATGCGTTTGGAATGTGGGAGTCCACATACATACAGATTTTTTTCAATAAATACAGTACCATCCTGTAAACATATTTTCTCTTCCTTATGATTTTCTTTTTCCTCTTGTTTTTTTTTTTTAATTATTCATTTTGGGAGCGTGAGAGAGGACAGAGCACGTGAGTAGGGAAGTGGGGGCAGAGAGCGAATTTTCATCAGGCTCCACACTGTCAGCGTTCAACTCAGGAAGTATAGATCATGACTTGAGCCAAAGTCAAGAGCCTGACCCTGAACCGACAGTGCCACCCAGCACCCCTTCCTTACGATTTTCTTAGTAACCTTTCCTTCAGTTTATAGTGTAAAAATACAGTATGTAATACATATAACAGGGAAAGCATGCATTAATCGACTGTGTATATTGTTGGTAAGCTCAGCATTCCGTTATCCTAACCCTGACCTCCCACGCTCAGTTTACAGAGTCAATGGCCAAATTAGGCCGAAAAGGTAGATTAGACCTAGAGAGCATATACAAGCGATTCTGCTTTAATGTTCTGGTTTTCAATACATATATACTTTTTGATTTTTAAGTGTGATTGCTTTTAAAGTAGGAAATTCAGTAGGAATTTTTGTTTTCTTTGATTTGGTTTTGAGGTTTCAAAAGATATTTGTGGATTGTCGAGGGCATGGCCATCAGAGCCCGTAACCCTTGCTTTGTTCAAGGGCCAACGGTATAGTGATTGGGTACTTTTGAGATCTTCTCAGTGAGATTAGTGTAAATGTTTTGACCTTAATTAATTGGTCCTTGTATACTGAGTACGTACCAAGCAGTTAGCTACTGAGTGTACAAGTGGAGGGTTTAGGTTGTTGTGGTCGGAGCAGAAAAGTAAGTCAACAGCAGTCTGTTAGAAGTCACTATAAAGGCTTCATCGATAGGAAATGGACAATGTTAGTTGAGAGAATATTGGGGGCGTTTGTAGTGAGGATGAGGATGAGAGTGGGAGTGGGAATTTTGGTAGCCAGAAAAGATCTGAGAGTGGCAAAAGGTGCCAAGTGAAAGATGAGAAGGCCCAGTCGTGTAGACCGTGGCGAGGGACATTCTGGACAGAGAGGACCACGGATCATCATTTTACTCCAACGCCTTAGAGTGACCAAGCTGTAGGAAGGCTCACTCCATCATCATAATCATTATTATTATTGTTGTGTGTAAAAAAGAAAATGTGCATAGTGAAATGAGTGCTTGGCACATTTTAGGTGACTGAGACATACATGTTCTTATACTTGCCGTTTGAATGCTTACTACACATTCTGAAGAGTTCCATACCTATATCTACATTGTTTCTGCTACTAGTTCATCACAATTTTAAGAAAAGTTTCTCTTCCAACTTTGCCGTTCGATCCAACCCTTCTTTCGTCAAGAAAAAGGTCAAGCCTATGTTTACCTAAACGAAGCAGCAGCTACGACAGTGTTTTGTTGATACACAACATGATATACTCCAAAGTTTCTGATCATGTGAGGTATGAATTGACACTGAAACAAATGTCGGCCATTTTATTAGAAGCAGTTTTCCTTTATAGCAAGTACACTTTTAAAGATTTTGTTTCAAAACTTATTTCAAGTGTCCTTTCATTTTGGTCAGGAATGCAAAGGAAGGGATTTTTGTTAGTTCCTTTTTGAAATCTGCATACAAGCCAGGCTTCTGCCTTTGAAAGTATTTATTCTGGCCTTCCATGATCCGTTTAGAGAGTCAATAGCCAAATGAAGATTCAAAGGGACGCTGAATCAAGAGAGCATATATGAGGTTTTGTATTTAAATGTTTTGGTGTTCAATACGGTTTTCTTATTTGTAAGTCTGATTGTTATTAAAGTCATAAATTCAGATATTTTCTTGGAAAAGGATTAGGAAGTCTTCACGCAACTCATTACTGATGCTACTTTTAACAGAGTATGTCTGAGAAGCCCAACAAATATGTTCTTCATTTCTCTGGTGCTGCGGATCAGAAAGTGCAAAGTATATTAAATGGACAAGTAGAAGGTAAGACCAGTATTTTATTCAAAGGTTATTTGACAGAATGTTGATTTAAAACAGGAACACTGATATATTCTAATATCTAAAGAAAACCGCCTGTTAAGTGCATAGGAAAGAGAAAGAGATGCGAAAAGGAGATAAGTTGCATATATGTGATGTCAGCAACAGATTAAATTGAGAGTGCCACCAAAGGAGCTAAATGACTAGTTCCCTTTCAAGACACTGGAAGGCCTAAGGAACCTCAGGAAAGAAGAGACGAGCCAAACAGGGAATCATGTGAATGGCGGAGACTACAGGGAGTAAATGAAGGAAAGTAAGCCGGTGTGTATTGTGTTCCTACTGGAAGGTGGTAAAATACACTAGTTCTTTAAAGGGAAGAGCAGACTATTTAAAATGCAGCAACACTATCAGGTGAGCTTCTCGTACCAGAATTTGCCAGAGTAATATCCCCAAATGTTCCCACTCTTACTGTGATCCTCACTGTTGGCAAGACATTAAGGACTGACCTAGCTGATGATGCAGAGTTATGTCCTAACTACCATGGGTGAACATAAGCATTTGTAGTCAGTGATAAATATATATACGTTAATGCCATATAAAATGGGTGTACTTCATACGGTAGTATCATTTAGGGCAAAATAAGAGAATTGGAAGGAGGGTCAGATAGGGAGACATCAAGATAACTCATCTGACATTTTGGATGCCGTATTTGTGGCTTTTGATTATTTTGGCAATAACTGCCTTTAATAGGTGAACTATATTTTTAATGTTCTAGGAACATAAGGGAAAGAAACAAAAGAACACTATAATCAGTAGTATGTTTTCATATTCTGTCTGACAGTTCTGATTGTTGTAGAATGATCCCTGTTACTTCTTTGATTCCTACCTGCCAGAAAAATGAACTAAGTCCTAGGTAGTTGGAGAAAATTAACTGATTTTTCATATTTCAGAGAACTTTTATATGGTAGAACATAGGGGCAATCACCAGGATTTGCTCTCTCCCTCTGTTTTTTTTTTTTTTTTTCAGAGTAAAATAAGATCGTTGCTTGTTTCACACTTTCTGACATCATGATTTCATCTATTCCTTTTAAACCTTTCTTCAAATGGATAAATAGGGATGTAGGAATTTTCAAGGCAAATACCAAGAAAAGAGATTCCAGGAAAGGTATTCTGTGACATAACCTTCTGACTGTAACCACGTGAAAGACATCAACCGAAATAATAAAATTTCATATAATGCAGTTGTGTTAGAGGCATCCCAATGACACCCAGATTTGATTATTCACTAGAAGAGCTCACAGGACTCAGCATATAGTTGTAGTCATGCGTGTGGCTTGGTATGGGGACAGGCTAGAAAGGCCAATGAGCACCGAGCAATGGTGTATGGGGTGAAGGCCAGAGGAAAGCAAGCGCAGGCTTCCAGGAATCCTTTCTCTATGGAGTTAGCAGGATGTGCTAAATTCCTCCAGCATGAAATTAGGACAGCACAAGTGAAATGTTGTCTGCCAGTACGAGGCTTACGGATACTCAGTGCCCGAGGTTTTCATCAAATGCTAATCACATAGGCATCTTCTCCTTAGCATGTCCCAAAATTCCAGGTTTCCACCAAGGAAATCAAGTGTACAGCCTTAAGGACATTGCTTGTACCAGCACTTAGGCACAGGGAACCACTCTTAACCAGCTAGGGAATGGTGGGAACCCTCCTGAAATCCAAGATCCCAGGGAACAACCAAGGGCCAGTCATTCAAGTAGGATGTTGTGAGGGTAGCCATCTTTGGCCTGCTGGATGAAATCTGTTCTGCGTAGGAATTATAGCCCTGACGTCATTTTTGGTGGTGTCTTCAAATTTTGTTTTGCTAGCATGTAACATGATGGCTACCATGGTACTGGTTTCAGTTTCATCATCCATATGAAGTAGGTATTTGTATAAAAATTACTAGGGCAATATGAGGTCATTATAATCTTTTTTTTTTATGTGATTAAGCTTTCATTATGATTCTTACGTATGATCAACATAATGATTTTTGATTTAAAATTAGAATGAAAATCTCGTAATTATATGGAAAACCCAGGTTTGATTCCTATGGTGCTGAACCCCTGTTTATAGGTATAAGATTTTGGATCATATTCATCAATTGTTTTGTTGCCTAAGTACACAAATAACCGTTGTATTTTTGTGTTTTGTGTATGTATTTTCATACACTTCCAAATGGGAGACAGTACCCCTATTGTGTTACTTTGATCTCTATTTTAATGTTCAAGGTGACTGTATCATGAGTTAGTATATGCTAAGAGTAGCTTCAATGGAAACCATATTTTGTTGTTTTTGCTGTTTCATACATTTAATAAGCCTGATGTTTTACATCAGTTTTAAGTTCACAGCAAAATATAATAGGAAGTACAGAGAGTCTGCATATACCATACCATGCTCCCGGACACGCCTAGCCTCCCCTGTTGTTAACATCTTGCACGACAGTGGCCCATTTTTAGTAGGAATTTTTTTTTTCAGTTCCTTGGTTTAGTTTTGAGTGAGAGAGCATGCATGCGTGTGAGCAGCCAAGGGGCAGAGGGAGAGGGGGGAAAGAATCCTGTGCTGTCAGCCCAGAGCCTGATGCAGGACTTGATCCCATGAACGGTGAGATCATGACCTGAGCTCACATCCAGAGTTGGACGCTGAACCGACTGAGCCACCCAGGCGCCCTGACAACAGTGGTGCATTTTCTATGGACACGAACTCTTCATTTGGAGGCCAAGTCTCTAACTTGCATTAGTGTTCAGCCTTGGTGTCATACGTTCTATGAGTCTTAACAAATGTGTAATGATGTGAATCCACCTTTGTGGTATCGTGTGAAAGAGTTCCACTGCCTTAAAAGTCCTCTGTGCTGTGCCCGTTTCTCCTTACATTCACCCCAACCCTTAGCCTCATAGCCTTGCTCTTTCCAGGTGTCATATAGTTAGAATCATAGAGTGGATGTCTTTGAATGTTTAGAAAGTGAAAATATCCTGGTAATTGAATGTAGGCATTCAAGATATTCTTTGCCCTTTGTTTTGTTTAGTTGCTCATCAGTAGAGGATCTGATGACCTCTGCCTTCCATGACAAAAAGTATGATTTCTCTAGATGTGTGTCACCTAATGGGGAGGGTTGAGAAAAATGACCTCATGAACCACTACAGAGCACTCACATTGGGATCATCCTCCTCTGTGATGTGCGGCGGGTCTAGATAGACTCTCTAGCAATGGAAGGAGACAGCCTCAAGAGGTTAGAACTATATCAAAGTGGAATGCCAAATCTTTCCTTCTTACCTTGCCATTGGAAACAAGGCCAGGGAGAGGCTGTTTGCTATTGTTTGGCCACGCTGCCAAGTACAATAGCTATAGAGCACACGTTGTGAGGGGGTGTTTCCTCCTAAAACTGAAGAGTGTCTGCTGAAGAGCTGGGGAAGTTCTGCCGTGTTACAGCAAAATAAAGATATTCTCTTTCAATTCCTCTAGTAGTGGAAGTCCAGAAAAATCATGCTAGCTTCAGTCTGACATTGTCAGCTCATGATAATCATTCTCCGAACGATACCCGTTTCCTCCAGTGTCACAGTGTCGGTCAGCGATGGCCATTGTAAACATCAGTTCCCCTGTAGGTGTCAAATTCTGATAAAACCCATTCTTGGTTTTGGTCAATATAGAGGAGAAAGTAAGATTTCTTAGTGCTTTAAGCCTACGAATGGTATAATTACCATTCAGTGTAGTGTGGTTTCCAGGTGTGGTCCGAAAGCAATACTTTTTGACAAATCATAAGCCGTACACTTGTAATTTTCCTCTATTTTTCGATTGTTGATTTAACATGTATTTTGCTTTCTTCTTTAGGAGCAGATAAGAATGCTGAGGAAGATTCTAGAGCCAGGTAGGATTTTTATGGATTTGTAAAAATGACATTTGCTGGGGCACCCGGGTGGCTCAGTCGGTTAAGGGTGTGACTCTTGATTTCAACTCAGGTTTGTGAGTTCAAGCCCCACGTCGGGTTTTGCGCTGACAGCCTCCTTGGGATATCTTTCCCGATTTCTGTGGGCACTCACTCTCAAAGTATAAAGGAATGAAATGAAATGAAACGGATAATGAAAGGAAAGGAAAGGGAATGAATGAACTGAAAATTATGTGTCTCCTAAGGGAACGCAGAGAACAAAAGCAGTTGTTGCGTGTTCTACACTGGACCAGACACTATATCCTATGGGTAACATCTGTTCCGTTATATAGTCATTGTATAGCTTTGCCAAGTAGCTGTGCTATTGTAGCCTACATTTTATTCCTTTGTCAACTGTGGTTCAGGGAGGTTGATGACTCGACCATGATTCCATAGTTCACGGGTTGCTGAGGGGCTTTGCCCATCAGCCCGTGAAGCTTCCACATCCATTCCCTGGTTCCTCAGCAGCACTGAGATGAAGATACAGATCCTAGGGCAGATCAACTCAGAATGTCAAAGGTAATGATGTCGGAACACTAATTTAGGGTTTGCTTAAGAACCCAGGTTAGTCCAAGCATTTGGCCTCATATATTTGACCACTAGTGCCAACAAAAGTCATTAGTGCAGTGGTAACTAGTCCCTTGTTTTTACCATCCGAGATTTTAGGGTGGATGTCAGCTATGGCCATGGTGTCAAGGCTTTTACATAAAAAGCAAGATGTCGTCAGGCAACTCCTTAGATGCAGTGATATCCCCTCTTCTTGAGACAAATGAGTTTTCTGTAAGGGAAGGATATCTAGTTGTAGACCATGTTACATTAATTAAACTCACTCTCTATTTCGAGGATATTCCTATATGATTCTCTGTTGCCTAAGTTCCCAGGCTGGTTTCCCTTTGGGCTAGTATCCTTGTCTAGTTCTAGGAAGCTTTTCGGTTTTTTTGGAGTTGTTTTTTTTTTCCAATGACTTTTTGTACTGTGTTTTTGCCTTTTGACTTTGTTCTCTTTTTTTCCTTGGTATTTCTTCTTCTTTTTTTTTTCCAATAATTTCCCCACTTCTTCCAGCTAAGGACTCTCCATTTTTCCAGAGGCCAAATCAAAAGCACTTAGAGTCTCCAGATGTAGGGATCCTCAGAGATTAATTCTTCAAAACACCCTCTGGTGTGTCAACCTATGTTTAACCTCCTTGCCCAATGGTTGTTTCCCCGGAGAATTTGAAACTCAAAAGAGATTGAAGTGACCTATTTGGATATGATAAGTGACAGAAATGCGACTTAAATTCTGGTTTTCTTTCTTTCTTTCTTTCTTTCTTTCTTTCTTTCTTCCTTTCCTTCCTTCTTTTTTTGTCTTGATCTTGCAGGCAACTGTTTTAATAATAGAAGCCTGGGGAGTGGGTCTAATGAATACAATGAAGGAGGGTAAGAATCGAATTAGCAGAGGAGACCAGGTTTCCAGGAGAACTACACTGAGTTGGTTAGGAATACGAGTTTGAGAAAAGATGTCAGAATATGGGGGGTTATGCCAAGTGAGATAAAGGTGAATGACAGGAATGAAGGACCCAGGATTAGGGGAGTTGTTTATTAAGACATATTCAAATAGAGAGTTCAAGGGGGTCGTGACCAAGTTTCTGCTTTTGCGTGTGTTGGTTTCATTGAAGGTGCGAGCATACCTCAGATTTTCTGATGAGAGAGATTAAAAATCATTTGAGCTTCTGGGCAGAGTCTGTTTACAGCAGATAGAAATATGATATCCCCTACTTCCACCCCAACTGAGGGAGGATAGCTTAGATCCTCTCAAGGAATTGGGGGTGGGGGTGGAGATTCCGAACATCAGAGATGTATGGCCCAAGGCAAGCTGTCTCCTCACTCCACCTCTTTTCCTCAATCTGTGATGCCCTTCCCATGTACTTGTAGGGCTGGGCAGGGGTGGGTCTGACTTGTCAAATCAGTAAGGGAGCTTCATCTGGATCGGTGATAACATGCCTCTGTTGAGGTGACTGTGTGGATGAGTGAGACTCCCAATTCGCTTGTTCTCCAGGAGCAGGACATGGTTCCTACCCTCGGTCATTGGAGCCCATCCTTGTTGTAGGAGTGTATGGCTTCATAGGCTAAAGATTGAAAGGTTGGGGAATGCCACACAACCGTGCCGAAGAGTGATGTAGGAGTGGGAGCTCATAGGGAAGAAAATATTCAGGCAGCGTATAGAGAAATAGAGGCACAACTACCAGGACCATTTTGATCACAATCTCCCTCCTTGGGTAGCTGAATGCCCCTGAAGGCTTGGAGTGTCTTGCTAGTTATTATGGACCTAAATAAGGCAAGACCAGTGTGGGAACAAAGTTGGCCTTGGGAACTTTGAGTCTGTCAATCTCTAGTTAGTACTACCACTCATAACATAGAAGCCTAAACTTTGATACGTTTACTTAAACGGAGGTCTACGTGACACACAATGTAATATGTGATGCAACAACTCTGGATGTTTCACCGTGATCGCCATAAGCGTAGCTCCCATCTGTCAATGTATGAGGCTATTAGGATACCACTGACTAGATTCCCTATGCTGTACCTTTGAGCCTTGTGATTTATTCATTCTATAACTGGAACCCTGAACTTCCCTCTCCCCTTCCCCCATTTTGTCCATCCCCCCACCTCCCCTCCCTTCTGGCAAGAGTCAAATCTCTGCATTTATGGGTCTGTTTCTGCTTTTGCTCTGTTTGTTCATTTATTCCCCTTTTTACATTCTGCACAGAAGTGAAATCATATAGGATTTGTGTTTCTCTGTCTGACTTATTTCACTTACCCTCATGCCATCTAGGTACATCCATGATGTTGCAGATGGCAGGATCTCATTCTCATTTAGAGCTGCATAATATTTCATTGTGTGTGTGTGTGTGTGTGTATGTATGTGTGTGTGTGTGTGTGTGTGTGGTCTCTTCATGTATTGGTGGACACTTGGGTTGCTTCCATATCTTGTCTATTGTAAATAATGCTATAATAAAGATAGGGGTGCGTATATCTTTTCAAATTAGTATTTCCATTTCCCTTGGGTAAATAAATAGCCAGTAGTGGAATCACTGGATCCTATGGTATTTGTGTTTTTAATTTGTTGAGGCCCCTCCATACTGGCTTTCACTGCGGCGATACCAATTTACATCCCATGACCGGTGCACAAGGGTTGTTTTTTCTCCACACCCTGAGCCACCCTTGTTGTTTCCTGTGTGTGGAAACTGAGCCATTCTGACAGATGTGAGGTGAGACGTCATTGTGGTAACGTTTACACATTTAATTTTCAACCATTTCAGAGCATTCCCTGCCTGTCATATTTGGTTCTGGAAACTGAGACTGGGTCTTTCCTGGAGATTTCACAGGTTAGGAGAGGTCGAGGCCAAATAGAGAACAGAAAGCTTTTTTTAAAACAGGGTCCAAATTGTGAAAGACCTGTACTCTGGAAACCGTAAAACACTGATGAAGGAAATTGAAAGTGACGGAAAGAAAGAGAAAGACATCCGATGCTCACAGATGGGAAGAATACATATTTTTAAAGTGTCTACACTACCCAAAGCCATCGACAGATGTCATGCAATCCCTGTCAACATACCAACAGCATTTGTCACAGAGCTAGACAAACAATCCTAAACGTTGTATAGAACCACAAAAGACGTTGAATGGCCAAAGCAATATTGAAAACGAAGAAACCTGGAGGTATCACAATCTCAGCTTTCAAGTTCTATTCCAAAGCTGTAGTATTCCAAACAGTATGGTGGGTACTGGCGTACAAAATAGCCTCATCGCTCAGTGGAATAGGACCGCAAAGCCAGACATAAATCCACCACTGTATGGTCAGTTCATCTTCCACAAACAGGAAAGACTATCCAGTGGGGAAAAGGCAGTCTCTTCACCAAATGGTGTGGGGACAACTGGACAAGCCACATGCCAAAGAATGAACCTGGACCAATTTCTCTACCATACCCACAAATAAACTCAAAATGAATTAAAGACCTAAGTGTGAGACGTGAAACCATAAAAAAAAAAAAAATCCTTGACGAGAACACAGGCCGTCATTTCTCAAACTTTGGCTGTAGCCACATTTTACTAGTTATGTCTCTTGAGCCAAGGGAAATAAAGCAAGAATAAAGTTTGGGGACTATATCAACCTACGAAGCTTTTGCACAGTGAAGGAAACAGTCAAACCTGAAAGGCAACCTCTGGAATGGGAGAACAAATTTGGAAATATTTGGCAAATCCAGTAAAGGGTTAGTATCCACAATGTCTAAAAACTTGACACATGTCAACATCACCCCCCTCCAAAAAAGCCCAGTTTACCAATGAGCAGTACACATAACCAGACACTTTTCCAACGACAACATACAGATGGTCAACAGACACATGAAAAGATGCTCCCCCAAACTACAACGAGATACCACATCACACCTGTCAGAATGGCTACACTCCAAGACACAAGAAGCTAGTGTTCGCGAGGATGTGGAGACAAAGGAAACCTCTTGCACCGTTGGTGGAAATGCAAATGGGTGCGGCCCCTGTGGAAAACAGTATGCAGGTTCCTCAAAAAATTAAAAACAGAACTCTCCTATGATCCAGTAATTGCACTACTGGATACTACCCAAGAGAATACAAAAACATGAATTCCACGGGACACACGCACTCCTGTGTTTATTGCGGCATTATTTCCAACAGCCAGCGCAAGCGTCCATTGACAGCTGAGTGAACGAAGAAGAAGCCCTATATGAATGTATGTGTGTGTGTATATGTATATCCATACACACACACACACGCACACACGCACACACACATGCACACACACACACTGTAATATTACTCAATCATAAAACAATGAAATCTTGCCATTTGCAATCACCTGGATGGAGCCTGAGGGTAGTATGGTAAGCAAAGTCAGGGAAAGACAAATACCATATGATTTTACTCATGTAGCACTTAAGAAACAACAAACGAGCAAAGGGAGGAAACAAAAGGGGAGACAAACCAAGAAATAGGCTCTTAACTGCAGAGAAGAAACGGATGGTTGTGGAGAGGAGGTGAGTGGTGGGAAAGGTGAAAGAGATGATGGGGATGAAGGAGTGCCCTTGTCATGATGAGCACGGGGTGAGTATGGAGTTGGTGAATCACTATATTGTACAACTTAAACTACTATAACTCTGGATGTTTCTATTACTGGAATTAAAATAAAACTTAATGACAAAACCAGAGGCCAAATTTCATTATACCAAGAAACTTCGTGGAATAAACAGATAGGTGACCTTTCCCTTAACTTTTTTAAATTTTGTTTTTAAATGAATGAACATGTTTTTGTTGTATTTTTTTGCTCTAAAGGCTTCCTAACATACCTGGTCCTGACGATTCATGGTCTACCTCATCTAGCGAAGACTTAGATTTTGGTACCAAGGTAAAGTACCCTCCCGTGAAACTCACTTTCCTGCTCTGAATTGAGTTTTCTCCCTTATTCACTCTGAAAATTTAAGAGGAGCCTGTGTATCATCATTTTATGTGTGTCATGGAAAGTTAGCAAGGACAAACCACGTTACAGATACATGACGCGTTGAATGTTTTGTTTTGTTGTGTTGTACTTTGGTAAATCCTACAGGTGGAGGCTGATAAATGAATGGGCTGGAAAATATATAATGACCGTCAAATTATATTGGGAAAAGCTTTCCCACAATGGAGGCAATATGACGTTTGCTTAAGGATAAGGATTCTTACTGTGATCATAACATGACTGATAATACTCATGCCTAAATGAAACCTGATTGGGTCCAAGTATCTATTGTAGGTTGCCCCCCGCCCCGGGCACGTTTTATTTTGGTGAGATACAGCATTTTCCTTTGGCTCTATCCTTTGTTCTCCATTTAGAATAAAATCATATTAGAAAATGTAGAAATTTAGATGTTTACATTATTTCTCAACATTTACCTTACAAAGGTGTTCCCCTGTAGTTTTGAAATAACTCCATGAAGAGTAAGTTAAAATTGTGCATCTCCCCGAAGAATACGTATTTTGCTGAAAAGAGTAGCTCTATGGGCAGAGGCTCTTCATAGCCAAGGTGTCAAATTTCTAATTTCAGAAATCTTGCCCATTCTAGCTTTGAACACTATCTCCTCCTAGTCCTTGTGTCAGATTCTAAAATTTAAAGTTTCAGACATCTGATATTTGTTTCAGTATTCATTTCAAAGCCCCTAAATCATGATAAGCTCCTGGAGGTTAGGGAACGCACTGGTTTGACTCCTGGAGCTCCTAAAATAAAGTCTTGCTTGGAAGAAGCAATGTCATGGTTTTTGAATGTGAACAAATGAGTAGGGAAATGGAATTCCGTAGAATGGAGTTTGAAAAGTAACCAAATACGCATGATATATCACAATTAAATATGTGAATTTAAAAAGTCAGGCTTCAGTTTATATTCCGTTTTAGTGTTTAACATGTATACACGCAAATGAATTCTATTGAGGAAATCAGGAGTTACATAAGAAAGAAGGTTACAGTCTATTTTTAGTATCCTCCCATTGTGAGCTTAGAATTGCAGAGAAAAAGTCCTCAGCCTTTGTTTGTTTAACCCCATCTGTGTCCCATTACCTACATCCTTTAAAGGTTCCCATTTCTTCCTAGAATTCTCATTCCCAATTCTTTCTCCATAGTGGATGTTGACGTGTTAGGAACCTCTCTTTTTCTGTTCTTTTGTTAGTCTAGTAATAATTTCTAGCTTTTCGGAAGCGAAAGATGCCAGGAATTGAACAATGTATTTATAGTGAAAAAAATTAAATTCTTTATTACAGTATTTATAACCAGATAACTGTAGAGTGATAAGAGTCAGTATTATTAGGGATATACTGTGAGTCAAAGTCTCTCTTTTACATAAATATTATATAGACAGATACATAGGTAGATGGATATGGATATAGATAGATAGATAGATAGATAGATATAGATAGATATAGGTAGAGATATATATAATATACACATATATACACATATATATTTACACATAAATAAATACACACTTATATGTATACATATTTATGTACACCTAAACATACACACACACACACACACACACATATATATATATATATATATATATATATATATATATATATATGTGTGTGTATATCACACATATATAAAGACATATATTTTTAAAAGGTTTAAAGGGACTATTTTTCCTAGTATATTCCCAATCCTACTTATGTACCTGTTGAAAAATGTATGTTGTTTCCACTTGCCTTCTTTGGCTCACATTTTTCCTTTTCTTTTTTGTCTTAAGCTCATGCTTGATTGATTGGTCATTTGTTTTTGTTTTTGTTTTTGTTTCCTTTTTCCCTCTTCTCACCCCGTGCTTTTTACGGTATTTTCAAAATTTTTTCAAAGTTTATTTCTTTTTGAGACAGAGACAGACACAGAGTGCAAGCGGGGTAGGGGCAGAGACAGAGAGAGACACAGAATCCAAAGCAGGCTGCAGGCTCCGAGCTGTCAACACAGAGCTCAACGTGGGGCTGATAACCACAAACCGTGAGATCATGACTCATGAGCTGAAGGTGGATGCTGAACTCACTGTGCCACATATGTGTTCCCCGCACCAGGCTCGTTTTTAATGGTTTACCCCTACCCTAATTTGTCCTTGCAGAAACGATTTCTTTAGTGTCTGTTCTTTTAGTACATCACTTTCTGTCAACTCCATTGTCAACATATTGGTTATGGAATTCTACTGTCTGTGTGTGGTTTCCATCCAGGACTCGTTGCCCCACAAGGTTTATTATTCTTGTTTTTCTCTTTCTTGGAAGGGGCTGAGCTAAATGTTTTTGAAATGTTTGCATTTCTCTTGGAAAGGGAGGGAGAGAGAGAAAGAATGAGCAAGTGCTCGTTGTTGTGATCTGACAATAGGCAAGGTATGATCTCAGTCCTTTTATATTTGTGGAGGGCTGTTTTGTGACCCAGGATGTCACTTGGAGACATTGGAGAATGTTCTATGTGCACTTAAGAAGAATGTGCATTCTACTGCTGTTGGGTGAAAAGATCTTAATATATCGGTGTTGATACCCATGTATATAAATGTATATATATGAGGCCAATATAGATCTATGTATATCTGAATACATCTGGTCCAGTGACACATTGGATCTGTGTTTCCTTACTGATTTTCTGCCTTGACGATCCGCCTTTTGCCATGAGTGGAGTCTTAAAGTCGTCTACAATCATGGTATTTGTATGTATACATTTAATCATGTTTGTGAGTAATCGATTCATATGTGTGGGCGTTTCACTTTGGGGCCATAAACATTTGCAATTGTTAGCTCCTCTTGATGGATAGACCCCTTAATTACGACCCAATGCCCTTCTGAATCTGTTACTACAGTCTCTGGTTTAAAATCTAGTCTGTCTGGTGGAGGTGTGGCGACTCCAGCTTTCTTTTGACTTCTAGTAGCATGATAGGTGGTTCCCCATACCTTCACTTTGAACCTGGAGGTGTCCTGGGGTCTAAAATCAGTTTCTTGTTGACAACATATAGATGGATCTTGTTGTTTGGTTTTGTTTTGTGTTTTACCCATTCTGATTCCCTGTGTCTTTTGATTGGGGCATTGAGTCCATTCACATTCAGAGTGATTAGTTAAAGATATGGATTTAGTGTCCTTGTGTTATCTGAAGGTTTCATGCTTTTGGTGAGGCCTCTGGTCCTTTGTAGTCTCTGCTGCTTTCCACTCACAGAGTCGCCCGTTAGGATCTCCCGCAGGGCTGGTTTAGTGGTCATGAACTCCATGAGGTTTTGTTTGTCTGGGAAAGCCTTTCTCTCTCTTTCTATTCTAAATGTCAGCCTTGCCTGGGAAGGGATTCTTCGCCGCAGATGTTCCCATTCAGCACATTGACCGTTTCCTACCCCTCCCTTCTGCCCTGCCAAGTTTCTTTGGACAGGCCTGCTGCTAGCCTTACGTGTCTTCCCTTGTCGATTAAGACCCGTTTGTCCCTAGCTGCTTTCAGAATCCTCTCCTTATCTTTGTAGTTTTCCAGTTTCGCTATGGCATGTCGTGGTGTTGACCTGGGTTTGTTGATTTGGAAAGGAATTCTCTGTGCCGCCAGGACTTGGATGCCCGTTTCCTTCCCCAGATGAGGGAAGCTCTCAGCTATAAGTTGTTCCAAAAAAACCTTCTGCCCCTTTCTCTCACTCTTCTTCTTCTGGGACTCCTAGGATGTGGCTAATATTTCATCTCACTGAATCACGTAGGTCTCTAGTACCTGCCTCGTGATCTAGTCATTTCCTTCCTTTCCTTTCCCTGCTTCATCTTTGTCCACAATTGTATCTTCTGTTTCACCGATTCTGTCTGCTGCTTCTCCCGTCCTTGCTGTCACTGCATCTAGTTTACTTTGTATCTCCTTTACACCATTTCATGTTCAGCGTTCATCGTGACGATTCCTTAGGTCCTTGATCTCTGAAGCAGTAGATTGTCTGCTGTCTTCTATGCGTGGTTTCAAGCGCAACTATGCGTCTTATGAGTGTCATTCCAAACATGTGCTCACATATATGGTTTCTGTCTCTTTTGCGCCCTTCTCTGGCTGTCCTTTCTTCCCGGAATTTTTTTTGAGGGGAATTCTCCGATTTCGTCGTTTTGGCTAGATTCCTGCCCTTTATGTGTGTTAATCGCTTGTTCTGTGTCCCACACCTGCGAGTACTACTGTAATAAAAAGAGCCCCTACACTGTCCAGGGCCTGGCAGTTGAACAAATTTTTTTTGAGTGTGTTGTGTGCACTCTTTGGGTGCGTCTTTGGCTGCTGTCCTCGCTACTTGGAGTGGCGGTTTGGGCCTTCCACCAGGTGTGCTTTGATTTGTTTGTTGAAGTAATCCTGGAAAAAAGGGGAAGAAGGTGGGGAAGAATCCTTAGCCCAAACAAAAAGAGAAATGACTGGAGTTGAAAAAAAGACCAGGAAGTGACTCAAAGGAGCTATAGGGCTTAATCCAGAAAGAGAGGGAGGAAAATGAAGAAGGAGATCTAGAAAAGTATAGAGAAAATGTACAATCAAACAAACAAAGAACCAGAACAGAGGAACAAAGGAAAAAATATATATATAGATATATCTCTATATATCTATGTATAGATATATAGGTATATATTAAGATATATAGATAAATGTAGATATATAATTAGCTTTGACCCACGTCAACTCGACACTACTAGGCTGTTTCCAAAGGGAGAAGGGGAAAGAGGAGAGTAGAAAGAGAAAAAAGGGAAAAGAGAAGAAAGGGAAAGCAAAGGAAAGAAAAGATGGGCGCCTGGGTGGCTCAGTAGGTGAAGCGTCTGACTCTTGAATTTGGCTCACGTCATGTTGTCACTGTGGGTGGGTTTGAAACCCCCAACAGGTTCTGCAGTGAGAGCATGGATCCTGCTCGGATTCTCTCTCTCCCCCTCTCTCTGCATCTCTTCTGCTTGATCACTCCCTCTCTCTCTCTCAAAATAAAGAAATAAACATTAAAAAAGAAAAGGAAAGACAAAAGAATAATAACTCAAATGAAAACAAACAAACAAACTAAGATAGAAAACCGGAGGAGAGTTGTCTATTGGTGCCTGGGACCGGTGGCTGTGCTGGTCTAGAGCAGGGGCTGTCTGGTCCCATCAGTGTCAGTCTCACTCCTATGGAGAAGCAGTTACGAGGCACAGAGTGTCAGGGTTTGGTGTAATGGGCCTGCCTTCACTGAGGCTCACTGTCCATTCCCTGAAGCCCCACGATGTTGGTCATGGGGAGAGACATGGCGACACCCCATCTATCCTGCCCACACGAGGTGTCTCAAAACTCACTGTTTAGGCTATCCTCACGGAATAGCCTGGGGAGCCGGCTTGCCTTGCTGCACAGTCCCCTGTGCCACCCGAGCACTGAGCTGGGATTCAAAACCCTGTAGGATCCCGCTTTGCTCGGACCTGGTAGTGGAGTTGCGCCACTCTGCCCAGTGGACAGAGGGCCTCTGGCTCGTGCCTGCATGGTCTTTTTCCCTTGGGCAGGGCAATACCTCCCCTTTCCACCATACTCAAGGTGTTCTCTCCCAGTGTAGCCCTGAGATTGCTACCAAGCCTAGGGGCGGCTCCCTCCCCACCAGGCATGGGAGGTGGTAGCTCTGGTCGAGAGAAAGTGTGGCCGCCTTGAAAATTCTGTTTTTTGCCCTCTAAGGCTGTTTTCCAAAGTAGAAACTGGCTCTCTGGACCTCTCCTTGGTCTGTGGTCCGGACAGGCTTTCTCATATCCAAATGCACTTCCCACAGCCTCTCTCTCTCTCTACCTTCCTTTCGTTTCTCCACCAAAGGCCTTCCCCCACTCCATGCCTGTGCTGCCCATTTTATTTCTCCCAATTCTCATACACACCCTTCTGTCCCGCCAAGCTGTCACTCTGCACCTGTGGAGATTTTTCTGTCCCTCTGCAGCCTGTATTCCTGGTATTCCAAGTGTTGTGACCTCAATACTGCTGTGTTTGAGGGACAAGGGGAATTCGGATTCCCCTCCCCTGCCATCTTAACTCCCCCCTCCACCTTTTGCTTTGCTTTTCGCAATTTCAAAGTTGGCTGCCTAATCGACTAAGTCACCCATGCTCCCCAAAGAATACTTGTTTTCGATGGGAAGATGTTCGAAGGCCAATAAAATGGCCCTTGTGTCCAGAAAAGAATGGAAAGTTAGAATGGGTTTTTGATGTTCTCATTTGGGGCTATGATAAGTTCCCCTAAGCTCTTAGCGATGACATCATAAAGGTATACATTTGACCCTTGAACAAGATGCGTTTGGAATGTGGGAGTCCACATACATACAGATTTTTTTCAATAAATACAGTACCATCCTGTAAACATATTTTCTCTTCCTTATGATTTTCTTTTTCCTCTTGTTTTTTTTTTTTAATTATTCATTTTGGGAGCGTGAGAGAGGACAGAGCACGTGAGTAGGGAAGTGGGGGCAGAGAGCGAATTTTCATCAGGCTCCACACTGTCAGCGTTCAACTCAGGAAGTATAGATCATGACTTGAGCCAAAGTCAAGAGCCTGACCCTGAACCGACAGTGCCACCCAGCACCCCTTCCTTACGATTTTCTTAGTAACCTTTCCTTCAGTTTATAGTGTAAAAATACAGTATGTAATACATATAACAGGGAAAGCATGCATTAATCGACTGTGTATATTGTTGGTAAGCTCAGCATTCCGTTATCCTAACCCTGACCTCCCACGCTCAGTTTACAGAGTCAATGGCCAAATTAGGCCGAAAAGGTAGATTAGACCTAGAGAGCATATACAAGCGATTCTGCTTTAATGTTCTGGTTTTCAATACATATATACTTTTTGATTTTTAAGTGTGATTGCTTTTAAAGTAGGAAATTCAGTAGGAATTTTTGTTTTCTTTGATTTGGTTTTGAGGTTTCAAAAGATATTTGTGGATTGTCGAGGGCATGGCCATCAGAGCCCGTAACCCTTGCTTTGTTCAAGGGCCAACGGTATAGTGATTGGGTACTTTTGAGATCTTCTCAGTGAGATTAGTGTAAATGTTTTGACCTTAATTAATTGGTCCTTGTATACTGAGTACGTACCAAGCAGTTAGCTACTGAGTGTACAAGTGGAGGGTTTAGGTTGTTGTGGTCGGAGCAGAAAAGTAAGTCAACAGCAGTCTGTTAGAAGTCACTATAAAGGCTTCATCGATAGGAAATGGACAATGTTAGTTGAGAGAATATTGGGGGCGTTTGTAGTGAGGATGAGGATGAGAGTGGGAGTGGGAATTTTGGTAGCCAGAAAAGATCTGAGAGTGGCAAAAGGTGCCAAGTGAAAGATGAGAAGGCCCAGTCGTGTAGACCGTGGCGAGGGACATTCTGGACAGAGAGGACCACGGATCATCATTTTACTCCAACGCCTTAGAGTGACCAAGCTGTAGGAAGGCTCACTCCATCATCATAATCATTATTATTATTGTTGTGTGTAAAAAAGAAAATGTGCATAGTGAAATGAGTGCTTGGCACATTTTAGGTGACTGAGACATACATGTTCTTATACTTGCCGTTTGAATGCTTACTACACATTCTGAAGAGTTCCATACCTATATCTACATTGTTTCTGCTACTAGTTCATCACAATTTTAAGAAAAGTTTCTCTTCCAACTTTGCCGTTCGATCCAACCCTTCTTTCGTCAAGAAAAAGGTCAAGCCTATGTTTACCTAAACGAAGCAGCAGCTACGACAGTGTTTTGTTGATACACAACATGATATACTCCAAAGTTTCTGATCATGTGAGGTATGAATTGACACTGAAACAAATGTCGGCCATTTTATTAGAAGCAGTTTTCCTTTATAGCAAGTACACTTTTAAAGATTTTGTTTCAAAACTTATTTCAAGTGTCCTTTCATTTTGGTCAGGAATGCAAAGGAAGGGATTTTTGTTAGTTCCTTTTTGAAATCTGCATACAAGCCAGGCTTCTGCCTTTGAAAGTATTTATTCTGGCCTTCCATGATCCGTTTAGAGAGTCAATAGCCAAATGAAGATTCAAAGGGACGCTGAATCAAGAGAGCATATATGAGGTTTTGTATTTAAATGTTTTGGTGTTCAATACGGTTTTCTTATTTGTAAGTCTGATTGTTATTAAAGTCATAAATTCAGATATTTTCTTGGAAAAGGATTAGGAAGTCTTCACGCAACTCATTACTGATGCTACTTTTAACAGAGTATGTCTGAGAAGCCCAACAAATATGTTCTTCATTTCTCTGGTGCTGCGGATCAGAAAGTGCAAAGTATATTAAATGGACAAGTAGAAGGTAAGACCAGTATTTTATTCAAAGGTTATTTGACAGAATGTTGATTTAAAACAGGAACACTGATATATTCTAATATCTAAAGAAAACCGCCTGTTAAGTGCATAGGAAAGAGAAAGAGATGCGAAAAGGAGATAAGTTGCATATATGTGATGTCAGCAACAGATTAAATTGAGAGTGCCACCAAAGGAGCTAAATGACTAGTTCCCTTTCAAGACACTGGAAGGCCTAAGGAACCTCAGGAAAGAAGAGACGAGCCAAACAGGGAATCATGTGAATGGCGGAGACTACAGGGAGTAAATGAAGGAAAGTAAGCCGGTGTGTATTGTGTTCCTACTGGAAGGTGGTAAAATACACTAGTTCTTTAAAGGGAAGAGCAGACTATTTAAAATGCAGCAACACTATCAGGTGAGCTTCTCGTACCAGAATTTGCCAGAGTAGTATCCCCAAATGTTCCCACTCTTACTGTGATCCTCACTGTTGGCAAGACATTAAGGACTGACCTAGCTGATGATGCAGAGTTATGTCCTAACTACCATGGGTGAACATAAGCATTTGTAGTCAGTGATAAATGTATATACGTTAATGCCATATAAAATGGGTGTACTTCATACGGTAGTATCATTTAGGGCAAAATAAGAGAATTGGAAGGAGGGTCAGATAGGGAGACATCAAGATAACTCATCTGACATTTTGGATGCCGTATTTGTGGCTTTTGATTATTTTGGCAATAACTGCCTTTAATAGGTGAACTATATTTTTAATGTTCTAGGAACATAAGGGAAAGAAACAAAAGAACACTATAATCAGTAGTATGTTTTCATATTCTGTCTGACAGTTCTGATTGTTGTAGAATGATCCCTGTTACTTCTTTGATTCCTACCTGCCAGAAAAATGAACTAAGTCCTAGGTAGTTGGAGAAAATTAACTGATTTTTCATATTTCAGAGAACTTTTATATGGTAGAACATAGGGGCAATCACCAGGATTTGCTCTCTCCCTCTGTTTTTTTTTTTTTTCAGAGTAAAATAAGATCGTTGCTTGTTTCACACTTTCTGACATCATGATTTCATCTATTCCTTTTAAACCTTTCTTCAAATGGATAAATAGGGATGTAGGAATTTTCAAGGCAAATACCAAGAAAAGAGATTCCAGGAAAGGTATTCTGTGACATAACCTTCTGACTGTAACCACGTGAAAGACATCAACCGAAATAATAAAATTTCATATAATGCAGTTGTGTTAGAGGCATCCCAATGACACCCAGATTTGATTATTCACTAGAAGAGCTCACAGGACTCAGCATATAGTTGTAGTCATGCGTGTGGCTTGGTATGGGGACAGGCTAGAAAGGCCAATGAGCACCGAGCAATGGTGTATGGGGTGAAGGCCAGAGGAAAGCAAGCGCAGGCTTCCAGGAATCCTTTCTCTATGGAGTTAGCAGGATGTGCTAAATTCCTCCAGCATGAAATTAGGACAGCACAAGTGAAATGTTGTCTGCCAGTACGAGGCTTACGGATACTCAGTGCCCGAGGTTTTCATCAAATGCTAATCACATAGGCATCTTCTCCTTAGCATGTCCCAAAATTCCAGGTTTCCACCAAGGAAATCAAGTGTACAGCCTTAAGGACATTGCTTGTACCAGCACTTAGGCACAGGGAACCACTCTTAACCAGCTAGGGAATGGTGGGAACCCTCCTGAAATCCAAGATCCCAGGGAACAACCAAGGGCCAGTCATTCAAGTAGGATGTTGTGAGGGTAGCCATCTTTGGCCTGCTGGATGAAATCTGTTCTGCATAGGAATTATAGCCCTGACGTCATTTTTGGTGGTGTCTTCAAATTTTGTTTTGCTAGCATGTAACATGATGGCTACCATGGTACTGGTTTCAGTTTCATCATCCATATGAAGTAGGTATTTGTATAAAAATTACTAGGGCAATATGAGGTCATTATAATCTTTTTTTTTATGTGATTAAGCTTTCATTATGATTCTTACGTATGATCAACATAATGATTTTTGATTTAAAATTAGAATGAAAATCTCGTAATTATATGGAAAACCCAGGTTTGATTCCTATGGTGCTGAACCCCTGTTTATAGGTATAAGATTTTGGATCATATTCATCAATTGTTTTGTTGCCTAAGTACACAAATAACCGTTGTATTTTTGTGTTTTGTGTATGTATTTTCATACACTTCCAAATGGGAGACAGTACCCCTATTGTGTTACTTTGATCTCTATTTTAATGTTCAAGGTGACTGTATCATGAGTTAGTATATGCTAAGAGTAGCTTCAATGGAAACCATATTTTGTTGTTTTTGCTGTTTCATACATTTAATAAGCCTGATGTTTTACATCAGTTTTAAGTTCACAGCAAAATATAATAGGAAGTACAGAGAGTCTGCATATACCATACCATGCTCCCGGACACGCCTAGCCTCCCCTGTTGTTAACATCTTGCACGACAGTGGCCCATTTTTAGTAGGAATTTTTTTTTTCAGTTCCTTGGTTTAGTTTTGAGTGAGAGAGCATGCATGCGTGTGAGCAGCCAAGGGGCAGAGGGAGAGGGGGGAAAGAATCCTGTGCTGTCAGCCCAGAGCCTGATGCAGGACTTGATCCCATGAACTGTGAGATCATGACCTGAGCTCAGATCCAGAGTTGGACGCTGAACCGACTGAGCCACCCAGGCGCCCTGACAACAGTGGTGCATTTTCTATGGACACGAACTCTTCATTTGGAGGCCAAGTCTCTAACTTGCATTAGTGTTCAGCCTTGGTGTCATACGTTCTATGAGTCTTAACAAATGTGTAATGATGTGAATCCACCTTTGTGGTATCGTGTGAAAGAGTTCCACTGCCTTAAAAGTCCTCTGTGCTGTGCCCGTTTCTCCTTACATTCACCCCAACCCTTAGCCTCATAGCCTTGCTCTTTCCAGGTGTCATATAGTTAGAATCATAGAGTGGATGTCTTTGAATGTTTAGAAAGTGAAAATATCCTGGTAATTGAATGTAGGCATTCAAGATATTCTTTGCCCTTTGTTTTGTTTAGTTGCTCATCAGTAGAGGATCTGATGACCTCTGCCTTCCATGACAAAAAGTATGATTTCTCTAGATGTGTGTCACCTAATGGGGAGGGTTGAGAAAAATGACCTCATGAACCACTACAGAGCACTCACATTGGGATCATCCTCCTCTGTGATGTGCGGCGGGTCTAGATAGACTCTCTAGCAATGGAAGGAGACAGCCTCAAGAGGTTAGAACTATATCAAAGTGGAATGCCAAATCTTTCCTTCTTACCTTGCCATTGGAAACAAGGCCAGGGAGAGGCTGTTTGCTATTGTTTGGCCACGCTGCCAAGTACAATAGCTATAGAGCACACGTTGTGAGGGGGTGTTTCCTCCTAAAACTGAAGAGTGTCTGCTGAAGAGCTGGGGAAGTTCTGCCGTGTTACAGCAAAATAAAGATATTCTCTTTCAATTCCTCTAGTAGTGGAAGTCCAGAAAAATCATGCTAGCTTCAGTCTGACATTGTCAGCTCATGATAATCATTCTCCGAACGATACCCGTTTCCTCCAGTGTCACAGTGTCGGTCAGCGATGGCCATTGTAAACATCAGTTCCCCTGTAGGTGTCAAATTCTGATAAAACCCATTCTTGGTTTTGGTCAATATAGAGGAGAAAGTAAGATTTCTTAGTGCTTTAAGCCTACGAATGGTATAATTACCATTCAGTGTAGTGTGGTTTCCAGGTGTGGTCCGAAAGCAATACTTTTTGACAAATCATAAGCCGTACACTTGTAATTTTCCTCTATTTTTCGATTGTTGATTTAACATGTATTTTGCTTTCTTCTTTAGGAGCAGATAAGAATGCTGAGGAAGATCCTAGAGCCAGGTAGGATTTTTATGGATTTGTAAAAATGACATTTGCTGGGGCACCCGGGTGGCTCAGTCGGTTAAGGGTGTGACTCTTGATTTCAACTCAGGTTTGTGAGTTCAAGCCCCACGTCGGGTTTCGCGCTGACAGCCTCCTTGGGATATCTTTCCCGATTTCTGTGGGCACTCACTCTCAAAGTATAAAGGAATGAAATGAAATGAAACAGATAATGAAAGGAAAGGAAAGGGAATGAATGAACTGAAAATTATGTGTCTCCTAAGGGAACGCAGAGAACAAAAGCAGTTGTTGCGTGTTCTACACTGGACCAGACACTATATCCTATGGGTAACATCTGTTCCGTTATATAGTCATTGTATAGCTTTGCCAAGTAGCTGTGCTATTGTAGCCTACGTTTTATTCCTTTGTCAACTGTGGTTCAGGGAGGTTGATGACTCGACCATGATTCCATAGTTCACGGGTTGCTGAGGGGCTTTGCCCATCAGCCCATGAAGCTTCCACATCCATTCCCTGGTTCCTCAGCAGCACTGAGATGAAGATACAGATCCTAGGGCAGATCAACTCAGAATGTCAAAGGTAATGATGTCGGAACACTAATTTAGGGTTTGCTTAAGAACCCAGGTTAGTCCAAGCATTTGGCCTCATATATTTGACCACTAGTGCCAACAAAAGTCATTAGTGCAGTGGTAACTAGTCCCTTGTTTTTACCATCCGAGATTTTAGGGTGGATGTCAGCTATGGCCATGGTGTCAAGGCTTTTACATAAAAAGCAAGATGTCGTCAGGCAACTCCTTAGATGTAGTGATATCCCCTCTTCTTGAGACAAATGAGTTTTCTGTAAGGGAATGATATCTAGTTGTAGACCATGTTACATTAATTAAACTCACTCTCTATTTCGAGGATATTCCTATATGATTCTCTGTTGCCTAAGTTCCCAGGCTGGTTTCCCTTTGGGCTAGTATCCTTGTCTAGTTCTAGGAAGCTTTTTGGTTTTTTTGGAGTTGTTTTTTTTTTCCAATGACTTTTTGTACTGTGTTTTTGCCTTTTGACTTTGTTCTCTTTTTTTCCTTGGTATTTCTTCTTCTTTTTTTTTTCCAATAATTTCCCCACTTCTTCCAGCTAAGGACTCTCCATTTTTCCAGAGGCCAAATCAAAAGCACTTAGAGTCTCCAGATGTAGGGATCCTCAGAGATTAATTCTTCAAAACACCCTCTGGTGTGTCAACCTATGTTTATCCTCCTTGCCCAATGGTTGTTTCCCTGTAGAATTTGAAACTCAAAAGAGGTTGAAGTGACCTATTTGGATATGATAAGTGACAGAAATGCGACTTAAATTCTGGTTTTCTTTCTTTCTTTCTTTCTTTCTTTCTTTCTTTCTTTCTTTCTTTCTTCCTTTCCTTCCTTCTTTTTTTGTCTTGATCTTGCAGGCAACTGTTTTAATAATAGAAGCCTGGGGAGTGGGTCTAATGAATACAATGAAGGAGGGTAAGAATCGAATTAGCAGAGGAGACCAGGTTTCCAGGAGAACTACACTGAGTTGGTTAGGAATACGAGTTTGAGAAAAGATGTCAGAATATGGGGGGTTATGCCAAGTGAGATAAAGGTGAATGACAGGAATGAAGGACCCAGGATTAGGGGAGTTGTTTATTAAGACATATTCAAATAGAGAGTTCAAGGGGGTCGTGACCAAGTTTCTGCTTTTGCGTGTGTTGGTTTCATTGAAGGTGCGAGCATACCTCAGATTTTCTGATGAGAGAGATTAAAAATCATTTGAGCTTCTGGGCAGAGTCTGTTTACAGCAGATAGAAATATGATATCCCCTACTTCCACCCCAACTGAGGGAGGATAGCTTAGATCCTCTCAAGGAATTGGGGGTGGGGGTGGAGATTCCGAACATCAGAGATGTATGGCCCAAGGCAAGCTGTCTCCTCACTCCACCTCTTTTCCTCAATCTGTGATGCCCTTCCCATGTACTTGTAGGGCTGGGCAGGGGTGGGTCTGACTTGTCAAATCAGTAAGGGAGCTTCATCTGGATCGGTGATAACATGCCTCTGTTGAGGTGACTGTGTGGATGAGTGAGACTCCCAATTCGCTTGTTCTCCAGGAGCAGGACATGGTTCCTACCCTCGGTCATTGGAGCCCATCCTTGTTGTAGGAGTGTATGGCTTCATAGGCTAAAGATTGAAAGGTTGGGGAATGCCACACAACCGTGCCGAAGAGTGATGTAGGAGTGGGAGCTCATAGGGAAGAAAATATTCAGGCAGCGTATAGAGAAATAGAGGCACAACTACCAGGACCATTTTGATCACAATCTCCCTCCTTGGGTAGCTGAATGCCCCTGAAGGCTTGGAGTGTCTTGCTAGTTATTATGGACCTAAATAAGGCAAGACCAGTGTGGGAACAAAGTTGGCCTTGGGAACTTTGAGTCTGTCAATCTCTAGTTAGTACTACCACTCATAACATAGAAGCCTAAACTTTGATACGTTTACTTAAACGGAGGTCTACGTGACACACAATGTAATATGTGATGCAACAACTCTGGATGTTTCACCGTGATCGCCATAAGCGTAGCTCCCATCTGTCAATGTATGAGGCTATTAGGATACCACTGACTAGATTCCCTATGCTGTACCTTTGAGCCTTGTGATTTATTCATTCTATAACTGGAACCCTGAACTTCCCTCTCCCCTTCCCCCATTTTGTCCATCCCCCCACCTCCCCTCCCTTCTGGCAAGAGTCAAATCTCTGCATTTATGGGTCTGTTTCTGCTTTTGCTCTGTTTGTTCATTTATTCCCCTTTTTACATTCTGCACAGAAGTGAAATCATATAGGATTTGTGTTTCTCTGTCTGACTTATTTCACTTACCCTCATGCCATCTAGGTACATCCATGATGTTGCAGATGGCAGGATCTCATTCTCATTTAGAGCTGCATAATATTTCATTGTGTGTGTGTGTGTGTGTGTATGTATGTGTGTGTGTGTGTGTGTGTGTGTGTGGTCTCTTCATGTATTGGTGGACACTTGGGTTGCTTCCATATCTTGTCTATTGTAAATAATGCTATAATAAAGATAGGGGTGCGTATATCTTTTCAAATTAGTATTTCCATTTCCCTTGGGTAAATAAATAGCCAGTAGTGGAATCACTGGATCCTATGGTATTTGTGTTTTTAATTTGTTGAGGCCCCTCCATACTGGCTTTCACTGCGGCGATACCAATTTACATCCCATGACCGGTGCACAAGGGTTGTTTTTTCTCCACACCCTGAGCCACCCTTGTTGTTTCCTGTGTGTGGAAACTGAGCCATTCTGACAGATGTGAGGTGAGACGTCATTGTGGTAACGTTTACACATTTAATTTTCAACCATTTCAGAGCATTCCCTGCCTGTCATATTTGGTTCTGGAAACTGAGACTGGGTCTTTCCTGGAGATTTCACAGGTTAGGAGAGGTCGAGGCCAAATAGAGAACAGAAAGCTTTTTTTAAAACAGGGTCCAAATTGTGAAAGACCTGTACTCTGGAAACCGTAAAACACTGATGAAGGAAATTGAAAGTGACGGAAAGAAAGAGAAAGACATCCGATGCTCACAGATGGGAAGAATACATATTTTTAAAGTGTCTACACTACCCAAAGCCATCGACAGATGTCATGCAATCCCTGTCAACATACCAACAGCATTTGTCACAGAGCTAGACAAACAATCCTAAACGTTGTATAGAACCACAAAAGACGTTGAATGGCCAAAGCAATATTGAAAACGAAGAAACCTGGAGGTATCACAATCTCAGCTTTCAAGTTCTATTCCAAAGCTGTAGTATTCCAAACAGTATGGTGGGTACTGGCGTACAAAATAGCCTCATCGCTCAGTGGAATAGGACCGCAAAGCCAGACATAAATCCACCACTGTATGGTCAGTTCATCTTCCACAAACAGGAAAGACTATCCAGTGGGGAAAAGGCAGTCTCTTCACCAAATGGTGTGGGGACAACTGGACAAGCCACATGCCAAAGAATGAACCTGGACCAATTTCTCTACCATACCCACAAATAAACTCAAAATGAATTAAAGACCTAAGTGTGAGACGTGAAACCATAAAAAAAAAAAAAAATCCTTGACGAGAACACAGGCCGTCATTTCTCAAACTTTGGCTGTAGCCACATTTTACTAGTTATGTCTCTTGAGCCAAGGGAAATAAAGCAAGAATAAAGTTTGGGGACTATATCAACCTACGAAGCTTTTGCACAGTGAAGGAAACAGTCAAACCTGAAAGGCAACCTCTGGAATGGGAGAACAAATTTGGAAATATTTGGCAAATCCAGTAAAGGGTTAGTATCCACAATGTCTAAAAACTTGACACATGTCAACATCACCCCCCTCCAAAAAAGCCCAGTTTACCAATGAGCAGTACACATAACCAGACACTTTTCCAACGACAACATACAGATGGTCAACAGACACATGAAAAGATGCTCCCCCAAACTACAACGAGATACCACGTCACACCTGTCAGAATGGCTACACTCCAAGACACAAGAAGCTAGTGTTCGCGAGGATGTGGAGACAAAGGAAACCTCTTGCACCGTTGGTGGAAATGCAAATGGGTGCGGCCCCTGTGGAAAACAGTATGCAGGTTCCTCAAAAAATTAAAAACAGAACTCTCCTATGATCCAGTAATTGCACTACTGGATACTACCCAAGAGAATACAAAAACATGAATTCCACGGGACACACGCACTCCTGTGTTTATTGCGGCATTATTTCCAACAGCCAGCGCAAGCGTCCATTGACAGCTGAGTGAACGAAGAAGAAGCCCTATATGAATGTATGTGTGTGTGTATATGTATATCCATACACACACACACACGCACACACGCACACACACATGCACACACACACACTGTAATATTACTCAATCATAAAACAATGAAATCTTGCCATTTGCAATCACCTGGATGGAGCCTGAGGGTAGTATGGTAAGCAAAGTCAGGGAAAGACAAATACCATATGATTTTACTCATGTAGCACTTAAGAAACAACAAACGAGCAAAGGGAGGAAACAAAAGGGGAGACAAACCAAGAAATAGGCTCTTAACTGCAGAGAAGAAACGGATGGTTGTGGAGAGGAGGTGAGTGGTGGGAAAGGTGAAAGAGATGATGGGGATGAAGGAGTGCCCTTGTCATGATGAGCACGGGGTGAGTATGGAGTTGGTGAATCACTATATTGTACAACTTAAACTACTATAACTCTGGATGTTTCTATTACTGGAATTAAAATAAAACTTAATGACAAAACCAGAGGCCAAATTTCATTATACCAAGAAACTTCGTGGAATAAACAGATAGGTGACCTTTCCCTTAACTTTTTTAAATTTTGTTTTTAAATGAATGAACATGTTTTTGTTGTATTTTTTTGCTCTAAAGGCTTCCTAACATACCTGGTCCTGACGATTCATGGTCTACCTCATCTAGCGAAGACTTAGATTTTGGTACCAAGGTAAAGTACCCTCCCGTGAAACTCACTTTCCTGCTCTGAATTGAGTTTTCTCCCTTATTCACTCTGAAAATTTAAGAGGAGCCTGTGTATCATCATTTTATGTGTGTCATGGAAAGTTAGCAAGGACAAACCACGTTACAGATACATGACGCGTTGAATGTTTTGTTTTGTTGTGTTGTACTTTGGTAAATCCTACAGGTGGAGGCTGATAAATGAATGGGCTGGAAAATATATAATGACCGTCAAATTATATTGGGAAAAGCTTTCCCACAATGGAGGCAATATGACGTTTGCTTAAGGATAAGGATTCTTACTGTGATCATAACATGACTGATAATACTCATGCCTAAATGAAACCTGATTGGGTCCAAGTATCTATTGTAGGTTGCCCCCCGCCCCGGGCACGTTTTATTTTGGTGAGATACAGCATTTTCCTTTGGCTCTATCCTTTGTTCTCCATTTAGAATAAAATCATATTAGAAAATGTAGAAATTTAGATGTTTACATTATTTCTCAACATTTACCTTACAAAGGTGTTCCCCTGTAGTTTTGAAATAACTCCATGAAGAGTAAGTTAAAATTGTGCATCTCCCCGAAGAATACGTATTTTGCTGAAAAGAGTAGCTCTATGGGCAGAGGCTCTTCATAGCCAAGGTGTCAAATTTCTAATTTCAGAAATCTTGCCCATTCTAGCTTTGAACACTATCTCCTCCTAGTCCTTGTGTCAGATTCTAAAATTTAAAGTTTCAGACATCTGATATTTGTTTCAGTATTCATTTCAAAGCCCCTAAATCATGATAAGCTCCTGGAGGTTAGGGAACGCACTGGTTTGACTCCTGGAGCTCCTAAAATAAAGTCTTGCTTGGAAGAAGCAATGTCATGGTTTTTGAATGTGAACAAATGAGTAGGGAAATGGAATTCCGTAGAATGGAGTTTGAAAAGTAACCAAATACGCATGATATATCACAATTAAATATGTGAATTTAAAAAGTCAGGCTTCAGTTTATATTCCGTTTTAGTGTTTAACATGTATACACGCAAATGAATTCTATTGAGGAAATCAGGAGTTACATAAGAAAGAAGGTTACAGTCTATTTTTAGTATCCTCCCATTGTGAGCTTAGAATTGCAGAGAAAAAGTCCTCAGCCTTTGTTTGTTTAACCCCATCTGTGTCCCATTACCTACATCCTTTAAAGGTTCCCATTTCTTCCTAGAATTCTCATTCCCAATTCTTTCTCCATAGTGGATGTTGACGTGTTAGGAACCTCTCTTTTTCTGTTCTTTTGTTAGTCTAGTAATAATTTCTAGCTTTTCGGAAGCGAAAGATGCCAGGAATTGAACAATGTATTTATAGTGAAAAAAATTAAATTCTTTATTACAGTATTTATAACCAGATAACTGTAGAGTGATAAGAGTCAGTATTATTAGGGATATACTGTGAGTCAAAGCCTCTCTTTTACATAAATATTATATAGACAGATACATAGGTAGATGGATATGGATATAGATAGATAGATAGATAGATAGATATAGATAGATATAGGTAGAGATATATATAATATACACATATATACACATATATATTTACACATAAATAAATACACACTTATATGTATACATATTTATGTACACCTAAACATACACACACACACACACACACACATATATATATATATATATATATATATATATATATATATATGTGTATATCACACATATATAAAGACATATATTTTTAAAAGGTTTAAAGGGACTATTTTTCCTAGTATATTCCCAATCCTACTTATGTACCTGTTGAAAAATGTATGTTGTTTCCACTTGCCTTCTTTGGCTCACATTTTTCCTTTTCTTTTTTGTCTTAAGCTCATGCTTGATTGATTGGTCATTTGTTTTTGTTTTTGTTTTTGTTTCCTTTTTCCCTCTTCTCACCCCGTGCTTTTAACGGTATTTTCAAAATTTTTTCAAAGTTTATTTATTTTTGAGACAGAGACAGACACAGAGTGCAAGCGGGGTAGGGGCAGAGACAGAGAGAGACACAGAATCCAAAGCAGGCTGCAGGCTCCGAGCTGTCAACACAGAGCTCAACGTGGGGCTGATAACCACAAACCGTGAGATCATGACTCATGAGCTGAAGGTGGATGCTGAACTCACTGTGCCACATATGTGTTCCCCGCACCAGGCTCGTTTTTAATGGTTTACCCCTACCCTAATTTGTCCTTGCAGAAACGATTTCTTTAGTGTCTGTTCTTTTAGTACATCACTTTCTGTCAACTCCATTGTCAACATATTGGTTATGGAATTCTACTGTCTGTGTGTGGTTTCCATCCAGGACTCGTTGCCCCACAAGGTTTATTATTCTTGTTTTTCTCTTTCTTGGAAGGGGCTGAGCTAAATGTTTTTGAAATGTTTGCATTTCTCTTGGAAAGGGAGGGAGAGAGAGAAAGAATGAGCAAGTGCTCGTTGTTGTGATCTGACAATAGGCAAGGTATGATCTCAGTCCTTTTATATTTGTGGAGGGCTGTTTTGTGACCCAGGATGTCACTTGGAGACATTGGAGAATGTTCTATGTGCACTTAAGAAGAATGTGCGTTCTACTGCTGTTGGGTGAAAAGATCTTAATATATCGGTGTTGATACCCATGTATATAAATGTATATATATGAGGCCAATATAGATCTATGTATATCTGAATACATCTGGTCCAGTGACACATTGGATCTGTGTTTCCTTACTGATTTTCTGCCTTGACGATCCGCCTTTTGCCATGAGTGGAGTCTTAAAGTCGTCTACAATCATGGTATTTGTATGTATACATTTAATCATGTTTGTGAGTAATCGATTCATATGTGTGGGCGTTTCACTTTGGGGCCATAAACATTTGCAATTGTTAGCTCCTCTTGATGGATAGACCCCTTAATTACGACCCAATGCCCTTCTGAATCTGTTACTACAGTCTCTGGTTTAAAATCTAGTCTGTCTGGTGGAGGTGTGGCGACTCCAGCTTTCTTTTGACTTCTAGTAGCATGATAGGTGGTTCCCCATACCTTCACTTTGAACCTGGAGGTGTCCTGGGGTCTAAAATCAGTTTCTTGTTGACAACATATAGATGGATCTTGTTGTTTGGTTTTGTTTTGTGTTTTACCCATTCTGATTCCCTGTGTCTTTTGATTGGGGCATTGAGTCCATTCACATTCAGAGTGATTAGTTAAAGATATGGATTTAGTGTCCTTGTGTTATCTGAAGGTTTCATGCTTTTGGTGAGGCCTCTGGTCCTTTGTAGTCTCTGCTGCTTTCCACTCACAGAGTCGCCCGTTAGGATCTCCCGCAGGGCTGGTTTAGTGGTCATGAACTCCATGAGGTTTTGTTTGTCTGGGAAAGCCTTTCTCTCTCTTTCTATTCTAAATGTCAGCCTTGCCTGGGAAGGGATTCTTCGCCGCAGATGTTCCCATTCAGCACATTGACCGTTTCCTACCCCTCCCTTCTGCCCTGCCAAGTTTCTTTGGACAGGCCTGCTGCTAGCCTTACGTGTCTTCCCTTGTCGATTAAGACCCGTTTGTCCCTAGCTGCTTTCAGAATCCTCTCCTTATCTTTGTAGTTTTCCAGTTTCGCTATGGCATGTCGTGGTGTTGACCTGGGTTTGTTGATTTGGAAAGGAATTCTCTGTGCCGCCAGGACTTGGATGCCCGTTTCCTTCCCCAGATGAGGGAAGCTCTCAGCTATAAGTTGTTCCAAAAAAACCTTCTGCCCCTTTCTCTCACTCTTCTTCTTCTGGGACTCCTAGGATGTGGCTAATATTTCATCTCACTGAATCACGTAGGTCTCTAGTACCTGCCTCGTGATCTAGTCATTTCCTTCCTTTCCTTTCCCTGCTTCATCTTTGTCCACAATTGTATCTTCTGTTTCACCGATTCTGTCTGCTGCTTCTCCCGTCCTTGCTGTCACTGCATCTAGTTTACTTTGTATCTCCTTTACACCATTTCATGTTCAGCGTTCATCGTGACGATTCCTTAGGTCCTTGATCTCTGAAGCAGTAGATTGTCTGCTGTCTTCTATGCGTGGTTTCAAGCGCAACTATGCGTCTTATGAGTGTCATTCCAAACATGTGCTCACATATATGGTTTCTGTCTCTTTTGCGCCCTTCTCTGGCTGTCCTTTCTTCCCGGAATTTTTTTTGAGGGGAATTCTCCGATTTCGTCGTTTTGGCTAGATTCCTGCCCTTTATGTGTGTTAATCGCTTGTTCTGTGTCCCACACCTGCGAGTACTACTGTAATAAAAAGAGCCCCTACACTGTCCAGGGCCTGGCAGTTGAACAAATTTTTTTTGAGTGTGTTGTGTGCACTCTTTGGGTGCGTCTTTGGCTGCTGTCCTCGCTACTTGGAGTGGCGGTTTGGGCCTTCCACCAGGTGTGCTTTGATTTGTTTGTTGAAGTAATCCTGGAAAAAAGGGGAAGAAGGTGGGGAAGAATCCTTAGCCCAAACAAAAAGAGAAATGACTGGAGTTGAAAAAAAGACCAGGAAGTGACTCAAAGGAGCTATAGGGCTTAATCCAGAAAGAGAGGGAGGAAAATGAAGAAGGAGATCTAGAAAAGTATAGAGAAAATGTACAATCAAACAAACAAAGAACCAGAACAGAGGAACAAAGGAAAAAATATATATATAGATATATCTCTATATATCTATGTATAGATATATAGGTATATATTAAGATATATAGATAAATGTAGATATATAATTAGCTTTGACCCACGTCAACTCGACACTACTAGGCTGTTTCCAAAGGGAGAAGGGGAAAGAGGAGAGTAGAAAGAGAAAAAAGGGAAAAGAGAAGAAAGGGAAAGCAAAGGAAAGAAAAGATGGGCGCCTGGGTGGCTCAGTAGGTGAAGCGTCTGACTCTTGAATTTGGCTCACGTCATGTTGTCACTGTGGGTGGGTTCGAAACCCCCAACAGGTTCTGCAGTGAGAGCATGGATCCTGCTCGGATTCTCTCTCTCTCCCTCTCTCTGCATCTCTTCTGCTTGATCACTCCCTCTCTCTCTCTCAAAATAAAGAAATAAACATTAAAAAAGAAAAGGAAAGACAAAAGAATAATAACTCAAATGAAAACAAACAAACAAACTAAGATAGAAAACCGGAGGAGAGTTGTCTATTGGTGCCTGGGACCGGTGGCTGTGCTGGTCTAGAGCAGGGGCTGTCTGGTCCCATCAGTGTCAGTCTCACTCCTATGGAGAAGCAGTTACGAGGCACAGAGTGTCAGGGTTGGTGTAATGGGCCTGCCTTCACTGAGGCTCACTGTCCATTCCCTGAAGCCCCACGATGTTGGTCATGGGGAGAGACATGGCGACACCCCATCTATCCTGCCCACACGAGGTGTCTCAAAACTCACTGTTTAGGCTATCCTCACGGAATAGCCTGGGGAGCCGGCTTGCCTTGCTGCACAGTCCCCTGTGCCACCCGAGCACTGAGCTGGGATTCAAAACCCTGTAGGATCCCGCTTTGCTCGGACCTGGTAGTGGAGTTGCGCCACTCTGCCCAGTGGACAGAGGGCCTCTGGCTCGTGCCTGCATGGTCTTTTTCCCTTGGGCAGGGCAATACCTCCCCTTTCCACCATACTCAAGGTGTTCTCTCCCAGTGTAGCCCTGAGATTGCTACCAAGCCTAGGGGCGGCTCCCTCCCCACCAGGCATGGGAGGTGGTAGCTCTGGTCGAGAGAAAGTGTGGCCGCCTTGAAAATTCTGTTTTTTGCCCTCTAAGGCTGTTTTCCAAAGTAGAAACTGGCTCTCTGGACCTCTCCTTGGTCTGTGGTCCGGACAGGCTTTCTCATATCCAAATTCACTTCCCACAGCCTCTCTCTCTCTCTACCTTCCTTTCGTTTCTCCACCAAAGGCCTTCCCCCACTCCATGCCTGTGCTGCCCATTTTATTTCTCCCAATTCTCATACACACCCTTCTGTCCCGCCAAGCTGTCACTCTGCACCTGTGGAGATTTTTCTGTCCCTCTGCAGCCTGTATTCCTGGTATTCCAAGTGTTGTGACCTCAATACTGCTGTGTTTGAGGGACAAGGGGAATTCGGATTCCCCTCCCCTGCCATCTTAACTCCCCCCTCCACCTTTTGCTTTGCTTTTCGCAATTTCAAAGTTGGCTGCCTAATCGACTAAGTCACCCATGCTCCCCAAAGAATACTTGTTTTCGATGGGAAGATGTTCGAAGGCCAATAAAATGGCCCTTGTGTCCAGAAAAGAATGGAAAGTTAGAATGGGTTTTTGATGTTCTCATTTGGGGCTATAATAAGTTCCCCTAAGCTCTTAGCGATGACATCATAAAGGTATACATTTGACCCTTGAACAAGATGCGTTTGGAATGTGGGAGTCCACATACATACAGATTTTTTTCAATAAATACAGTACCATCCTGTAAACATATTTTCTCTTCCTTATGATTTTCTTTTTCCTCTTGTTTTTTTTTTTAATTATTCATTTTGGGAGCGTGAGAGAGGACAGAGCACGTGAGTAGGGAAGTGGGGGCAGAGAGCGAATTTTCATCAGGCTCCACACTGTCAGCGTTCAACTCAGGAAGTATAGATCATGACTTGAGCCAAAGTCAAGAGCCTGACCCTGAACCGACAGTGCCACCCAGCACCCCTTCCTTACGATTTTCTTAGTAACCTTTCCTTCAGTTTATAGTGTAAAAATACAGTATGTAATACATATAACAGGGAAAGCATGCATTAATCGACTGTGTATATTGTTGGTAAGCTCAGCATTCCGTTATCCTAACCCTGACCTCCCACGCTCAGTTTACAGAGTCAATGGCCAAATTAGGCCGAAAAGGTAGATTAGACCTAGAGAGCATATACAAGCGATTCTGCTTTAATGTTCTGGTTTTCAATACATATATACTTTTTGATTTTTAAGTGTGATTGCTTTTAAAGTAGGAAATTCAGTAGGAATTTTTGTTTTCTTTGATTTGGTTTTGAGGTTTCAAAAGATATTTGTGGATTGTCGAGGGCATGGCCATCAGAGCCCGTAACCCTTGCTTTGTTCAAGGGCCAACGGTATAGTGATTGGGTACTTTTGAGATCTTCTCAGTGAGATTAGTGTAAATGTTTTGACCTTAATTAATTGGTCCTTGTATACTGAGTACGTACCAAGCAGTTAGCTACTGAGTGTACAAGTGGAGGGTTTAGGTTGTTGTGGTCAGAGCAGAAAAGTAAGTCAACAGCAGTCTGTTAGAAGTCACTATAAAGGCTTCATCGATAGGAAATGGACAATGTTAGTTGAGAGAATATTGGGGGCGTTTGTAGTGAGGATGAGGATGAGAGTGGGAGTGGGAATTTTGGTAGTCAGAAAAGATCTGAGAGTGGCAAAAGGTGCCAAGTGAAAGATGAGAAGGCCCAGTCGTGTAGACCGTGGCGAGGGACATTCTGGACAGAGAGGACCACGGATCATCATTTTACTCCAACGCCTTAGAGTGACCAAGCTGTAGGAAGGCTCACTCCATCATCATAATCATTATTATTATTGTTGTGTGTAAAAAAGAAAATGTGCATAGTGAAATGAGTGCTTGGCACATTTTAGGTGACTGAGACATACATGTTCTTATACTTGCCGTTTGAATGCTTACTACACATTCTGAAGAGTTCCATACCTATATCTACATTGTTTCTGCTACTAGTTCATCACAATTTTAAGAAAAGTTTCTCTTCCAACTTTGCCGTTCGATCCAACCCTTCTTTCGTCAAGAAAAAGGTCAAGCCTATGTTTACCTAAACGAAGCAGCAGCTACGACAGTGTTTTGTTGATACACAACATGATATACTCCAAAGTTTCTGATCATGTGAGGTATGAATTGACACTGAAACAAATGTCGGCCATTTTATTAGAAGCAGTTTTCCTTTATAGCAAGTACACTTTTAAAGATTTTGTTTCAAAACTTATTTCAAGTGTCCTTTCATTTTGGTCAGGAATGCAAAGGAAGGGATTTTTGTTAGTTCCTTTTTGAAATCTGCATACAAGCCAGGCTTCTGCCTTTGAAAGTATTTATTCTGGCCTTCCATGATCCGTTTAGAGAGTCAATAGCCAAATGAAGATTCAAAGGGACGCTGAATCAAGAGAGCATATATGAGGTTTTGTATTTAAATGTTTTGGTGTTCAATACGGTTTTCTTATTTGTAAGTCTGATTGTTATTAAAGTCATAAATTCAGATATTTTCTTGGAAAAGGATTAGGAAGTCTTCACGCAACTCATTACTGATGCTACTTTTAACAGAGTATGTCTGAGAAGCCCAACAAATATGTTCTTCATTTCTCTGGTGCTGCGGATCAGAAAGTGCAAAGTATATTAAATGGACAAGTAGAAGGTAAGACCAGTATTTTATTCAAAGGTTATTTGACAGAATGTTGATTTAAAACAGGAACACTGATATATTCTAATATCTAAAGAAAACCGCCTGTTAAGTGCATAGGAAAGAGAAAGAGATGCGAAAAGGAGATAAGTTGCATATATGTGATGTCAGCAACAGATTAAATTGAGAGTGCCACCAAAGGAGCTAAATGACTAGTTCCCTTTCAAGACACTGGAAGGCCTAAGGAACCTCAGGAAAGAAGAGACGAGCCAAACAGGGAATGATGTGAATGGCGGAGACTACAGGGAGTAAATGAAGGAAAGTAAGCCGGTGTGTATTGTGTTCCTACTGGAAGGTGGTAAAATACACTAGTTCTTTAAAGGGAAGAGCAGACTATTTAAAATGCAGCAACACTATCAGGTGAGCTTCTCGTACCAGAATTTGCCAGAGTAGTATCCCCAAATGTTCCCACTCTTACTGTGATCCTCACTGTTGGCAAGACATTAAGGACTGACCTAGCTGATGATGCAGAGTTATGTCCTAACTACCATGGGTGAACATAAGCATTTGTAGTCAGTGATAAATGTATATACGTTAATGCCATATAAAATGGGTGTACTTCATACGGTAGTATCATTTAGGGCAAAATAAGAGAATTGGAAGGAGGGTCAGATAGGGAGACATCAAGATAACTCATCTGACATTTTGGATGCCGTATTTGTGGCTTTTGATTATTTTGGCAATAACTGCCTTTAATAGGTGAACTATATTTTTAATGTTCTAGGAACATAAGGGAAAGAAACAAAAGAACACTATAATCAGTAGTATGTTTTCATATTCTGTCTGACAGTTCTGATTGTTGTAGAATGATCCCTGTTACTTCTTTGATTCCTACCTGCCAGAAAAATGAACTAAGTCCTAGGTAGTTGGAGAAAATTAACTGATTTTTCATATTTCAGAGAACTTTTATATGGTAGAACATAGGGGCAATCACCAGGATTTGCTCTCTCCCTCTGTGTTTTTTTTTTTCAGAGTAAAATAAGATTGTTGCTTGTTTCACACTTTCTGACATCATGATTTCATCTATTCCTTTTAAACCTTTCTTCAAATGGATAAATAGGGATGTAGGAATTTTCAAGGCAAATACCAAGAAAAGAGATTCCAGGAAAGGTATTCTGTGACATAACCTTCTGACTGTAACCACGTGAAAGACATCAACCGAAATAATAAAATTGCATATAATGCAGTTGTGTTAGAGGCATCCCAATGACACCCAGATTTGATTATTCACTAGAAGAGCTCACAGGACTCAGCATATAGTTGTAGTCATGCGTGTGGCTTGGTATGGGGACAGGCTAGAAAGGCCAATGAGCACCGAGCAATGGTGTATGGGGTGAAGGCCAGAGGAAAGCAAGCGCAGGCTTCCAGGAATCCTTTCTCTATGGAGTTAGCAGGATGTGCTAAATTCCTCCAGCATGAAATTAGGACAGCACAAGTGAAATGTTGTCTGCCAGTACGAGGCTTACGGATACTCAGTGCCCGAGGTTTTCATCAAATGCTAATCACATAGGCATCTTCTCCTTAGCATGTCCCAAAATTCCAGGTTTCCACCAAGGAAATCAAGTGTACAGCCTTAAGGACATTGCTTGTACCAGCACTTAGGCACAGGGAACCACTCTTAACCAGCTAGGGAATGGTGGGAACCCTCCTGAAATCCAAGATCCCAGGGAACAACCAAGGGCCAGTCATTCAAGTAGGATGTTGTGAGGGTAGCCATCTTTGGCCTGCTGGATGAAATCTGTTCTGCATAGGAATTATAGCCCTGACGTCATTTTTGGTGGTGTCTTCAAATTTTGTTTTGCTAGCATGTAACATGATGGCTACCATGGTACTGGTTTCAGTTTCATCATCCATATGAAGTAGGTATTTGTATAAAAATTACTAGGGCAATATGAGGTCATTATAATCTTTTTTTTTATGTGATTAAGCTTTCATTATGATTCTTACGTATGATCAACATAATGATTTTTGATTTAAAATTAGAATGAAAATCTCGTAATTATATGGAAAACCCAGGTTTGATTCCTATGGTGCTGAACCCCTGTTTATAGGTATAAGATTTTGGATCATATTCATCAATTGTTTTGTTGCCTAAGTACACAAATAACCGTTGTATTTTTGTGTTTTGTGTATGTATTTTCATACACTTCCAAATGGGAGACAGTACCCCTATTGTGTTACTTTGATCTCTATTTTAATGTTCAAGGTGACTGTATCATGAGTTAGTATATGCTAAGAGTAGCTTCAATGGAAACCATATTTTGTTGTTTTTGCTGTTTCATACATTTAATAAGCCTGATGTTTTACATCAGTTTTAAGTTCACAGCAAAATATAATAGGAAGTACAGAGAGTCTGCATATACCATACCATGCTCCCGGACACGCCTAGCCTCCCCTGTTGTTAACATCTTGCACGACAGTGGCCCATTTTTAGTAGGAATTTTTTTTTTCAGTTCCTTGGTTTAGTTTTGAGTGAGAGAGCATGCATGCGTGTGAGCAGCCAAGGGGCAGAGGGAGAGGGGGGAAAGAATCCTGTGCTGTCAGCCCAGAGCCTGATGCAGGACTTGATCCCATGAACTGTGAGATCATGACCTGAGCTCAGATCCAGAGTTGGACGCTGAACCGACTGAGCCACCCAGGCGCCCTGACAACAGTGGTGCATTTTCTATGGACACGAACTCTTCATTTGGAGGCCAAGTCTCTAACTTGCATTAGTGTTCAGCCTTGGTGTCATACGTTCTATGAGTCTTAACAAATGTGTAATGATGTGAATCCACCTTTGTGGTATCGTGTGAAAGAGTTCCACTGCCTTAAAAGTCCTCTGTGCTGTGCCCGTTTCTCCTTACATTCACCCCAACCCTTAGCCTCATAGCCTTGCTCTTTCCAGGTGTCATATAGTTAGAATCATAGAGTGGATGTCTTTGAATGTTTAGAAAGTGAAAATATCCTGGTAATTGAATGTAGGCATTCAAGATATTCTTTGCCCTTTGTTTTGTTTAGTTGCTCATCAGTAGAGGATCTGATGACCTCTGCCTTCCATGACAAAAAGTATGATTTCTCTAGATGTGTGTCACCTAATGGGGAGGGTTGAGAAAAATGACCTCATGAACCACTACAGAGCACTCACATTGGGATCATCCTCCTCTGTGATGTGCGGCGGGTCTAGATAGACTCTCTAGCAATGGAAGGAGACAGCCTCAAGAGGTTAGAACTATATCAAAGTGGAATGCCAAATCTTTCCTTCTTACCTTGCCATTGGAAACAAGGCCAGGGAGAGGCTGTTTGCTATTGTTTGGCCACGCTGCCAAGTACAATAGCTATAGAGCACACGTTGTGAGGGGGTGTTTCCTCCTAAAACTGAAGAGTGTCTGCTGAAGAGCTGGGGAAGTTCTGCCGTGTTACAGCAAAATAAAGATATTCTCTTTCAATTCCTCTAGTAGTGGAAGTCCAGAAAAATCATGCTAGCTTCAGTCTGACATTGTCAGCTCATGATAATCATTCTCCGAACGATACCCGTTTCCTCCAGTGTCACAGTGTCGGTCAGCGATGGCCATTGTAAACATCAGTTCCCCTGTAGGTGTCAAATTCTGATAAAACCCATTCTTGGTTTTGGTCAATATAGAGGAGAAAGTAAGATTTCTTAGTGCTTTAAGCCTACGAATGGTATAATTACCATTCAGTGTAGTGTGGTTTCCAGGTGTGGTCCGAAAGCAATACTTTTTGACAAATCATAAGCCGTACACTTGTAATTTTCCTCTATTTTTCGATTGTTGATTTAACATGTATTTTGCTTTCTTCTTTAGGAGCAGATAAGAATGCTGAGGAAGATTCTAGAGCCAGGTAGGATTTTTATGGATTTGTAAAAATGACATTTGCTGGGGCACCCGGGTGGCTCAGTCGGTTAAGGGTGTGACTCTTGATTTCAACTCAGGTTTGTGAGTTCAAGCCCCACGTCGGGTTTTGCGCTGACAGCCTCCTTGGGATATCTTTCCCGATTTCTGTGGGCACTCACTCTCAAAGTATAAAGGAATGAAATGAAATGAAACGGATAATGAAAGGAAAGGAAAGGGAATGAATGAACTGAAAATTATGTGTCTCCTAAGGGAACGCAGAGAACAAAAGCAGTTGTTGCGTGTTCTACACTGGACCAGACACTATATCCTATGGGTAACATCTGTTCCGTTATATAGTCATTGTATAGCTTTGCCAAGTAGCTGTGCTATTGTAGCCTACATTTTATTCCTTTGTCAACTGTGGTTCAGGGAGGTTGATGACTCGACCATGATTCCATAGTTCACGGGTTGCTGAGGGGCTTTGCCCATCAGCCCGTGAAGCTTCCACATCCATTCCCTGGTTCCTCAGCAGCACTGAGATGAAGATACAGATCCTAGGGCAGATCAACTCAGAATGTCAAAGGTAATGATGTCGGAACACTAATTTAGGGTTTGCTTAAGAACCCAGGTTAGTCCAAGCATTTGGCCTCATATATTTGACCACTAGTGCCAACAAAAGTCATTAGTGCAGTGGTAACTAGTCCCTTGTTTTTACCATCCGAGATTTTAGGGTGGATGTCAGCTATGGCCATGGTGTCAAGGCTTTTACATAAAAAGCAAGATGTCGTCAGGCAACTCCTTAGATGCAGTGATATCCCCTCTTCTTGAGACAAATGAGTTTTCTGTAAGGGAAGGATATCTAGTTGTAGACCATGTTACATTAATTAAACTCACTCTCTATTTCGAGGATATTCCTATATGATTCTCTGTTGCCTAAGTTCCCAGGCTGGTTTCCCTTTGGGCTAGTATCCTTGTCTAGTTCTAGGAAGCTTTTCGGTTTTTTTGGAGTTGTTTTTTTTTTCCAATGACTTTTTGTACTGTGTTTTTGCCTTTTGACTTTGTTCTCTTTTTTTCCTTGGTATTTCTTCTTCTTTTTTTTTTCCAATAATTTCCCCACTTCTTCCAGCTAAGGACTCTCCATTTTTCCAGAGGCCAAATCAAAAGCACTTAGAGTCTCCAGATGTAGGGATCCTCAGAGATTAATTCTTCAAAACACCCTCTGGTGTGTCAACTTATGTTTAACCTCCTTGCCCAATGGTTGTTTCCCCGGAGAATTTGAAACTCAAAAGAGATTGAAGTGACCTATTTGGATATGATAAGTGACAGAAATGCGACTTAAATTCTGGTTTTCTTTCTTTCTTTCTTTCTTTCTTTCTTTCTTTCTTTCTTCCTTTCTTTCTTTCTTCCTTTCCTTCCTTCTTTTTTTGTCTTGATCTTGCAGGCAACTGTTTTAATAATAGAAGCCTGGGGAGTGGGTCTAATGAATACAATGAAGGAGGGTAAGAATCGAATTAGCAGAGGAGACCAGGTTTCCAGGAGAACTACACTGAGTTGGTTAGGAATACGAGTTTGAGAAAAGATGTCAGAATATGGGGGGTTATGCCAAGTGAGATAAAGGTGAATGACAGGAATGAAGGACCCAGGATTAGGGGAGTTGTTTATTAAGACATATTCAAATAGAGAGTTCAAGGGGGTCGTGACCAAGTTTCTGCTTTTGCGTGTGTTGGTTTCATTGAAGGTGCGAGCATACCTCAGATTTTCTGATGAGAGAGATTAAAAATCATTTGAGCTTCTGGGCAGAGTCTGTTTACAGCAGATAGAAATATGATATCCCCTACTTCCACCCCAACTGAGGGAGGATAGCTTAGATCCTCTCAAGGAATTGGGGGTGGGGGTGGAGATTCCGAACATCAGAGATGTATGGCCCAAGGCAAGCTGTCTCCTCACTCCACCTCTTTTCCTCAATCTGTGATGCCCTTCCCATGTACTTGTAGGGCTGGGCAGGGGTAGGTCTGACTTGTCAAATCAGTAAGGGAGCTTCATCTGGATCGGTGATAACATGCCTCTGTTGAGGTGACTGTGTGGATGAGTGAGACTCCCAATTCGCTTGTTCTCCAGGAGCAGGACATGGTTCCTACCCTCGGTCATTGGAGCCCATCCTTGTTGTAGGAGTGTATGGCTTCATAGGCTAAAGATTGAAAGGTTGGGGAATGCCACACAACCGTGCCGAAGAGTGATGTAGGAGTGGGAGCTCATAGGGAAGAAAATATTCAGGCAGCGTATAGAGAAATAGAGGCACAACTACCAGGACCATTTTGATCACAATCTCCCTCCTTGGGTAGCTGAATGCCCCTGAAGGCTTGGAGTGTCTTGCTAGTTATTATGGACCTAAATAAGGCAAGACCAGTGTGGGAACAAAGTTGGCCTTGGGAACTTTGAGTCTGTCAATCTCTAGTTAGTACTACCACTCATAACATAGAAGCCTAAACTTTGATACGTTTACTTAAACGGAGGTCTACGTGACACACAATGTAATATGTGATGCAACAACTCTGGATGTTTCACCGTGATCGCCATAAGCGTAGCTCCCATCTGTCAATGTATGAGGCTATTAGGATACCACTGACTAGATTCCCTATGCTGTACCTTTGAGCCTTGTGATTTATTCATTCTATAACTGGAACCCTGAACTTCCCTCTCCCCTTCCCCCATTTTGTCCATCCCCCCACCTCCCCTCCCTTCTGGCAAGAGTCAAATCTCTGCATTTATGGGTCTGTTTCTGCTTTTGCTCTGTTTGTTCATTTATTCCCCTTTTTACATTCTGCACAGAAGTGAAATCATATAGGATTTGTGTTTCTCTGTCTGACTTATTTCACTTACCCTCATGCCATCTAGGTACATCCATGATGTTGCAGATGGCAGGATCTCATTCTCATTTAGAGCTGCATAATATTTCATTGTGTGTGTGTGTGTGTGTGTATGTATGTGTGTGTGTGTGTGTGTGTGTGGTCTCTTCATGTATTGGTGGACACTTGGGTTGCTTCCATATCTTGTCTATTGTAAATAATGCTATAATAAAGATAGGGGTGCGTATATCTTTTCAAATTAGTATTTCCATTTCCCTTGGGTAAATAAATAGCCAGTAGTGGAATCACTGGATCCTATGGTATTTGTGTTTTTAATTTGTTGAGGCCCCTCCATACTGGCTTTCACTGCGGCGATACCAATTTACATCCCATGACCGGTGCACAAGGGTTGTTTTTTCTCCACACCCTGAGCCACCCTTGTTGTTTCCTGTGTGTGGAAACTGAGCCATTCTGACAGATGTGAGGTGAGACGTCATTGTGGTAACGTTTACACATTTAATTTTCAACCATTTCAGAGCATTCCCTGCCTGTCATATTTGGTTCTGGAAACTGAGACTGGGTCTTTCCTGGAGATTTCACAGGTTAGGAGAGGTCGAGGCCAAATAGAGAACAGAAAGCTTTTTTTAAAACAGGGTCCAAATTGTGAAAGACCTGTACTCTGGAAACCGTAAAACACTGATGAAGGAAATTGAAAGTGACGGAAAGAAAGAGAAAGACATCCGATGCTCACAGATGGGAAGAATACATATTTTTAAAGTGTCTACACTACCCAAAGCCATCGACAGATGTCATGCAATCCCTGTCAACATACCAACAGCATTTGTCACAGAGCTAGACAAACAATCCTAAACGTTGTATAGAACCACAAAAGACGTTGAATGGCCAAAGCAATATTGAAAACGAAGAAACCTGGAGGTATCACAATCTCAGCTTTCAAGTTCTATTCCAAAGCTGTAGTATTCCAAACAGTATGGTGGGTACTGGCGTACAAAATAGCCTCATCGCTCAGTGGAATAGGACCGCAAAGCCAGACATAAATCCACCTCTGTATGGTCAGTTCATCTTCCACAAACAGGAAAGACTATCCAGTGGGGAAAAGGCAGTCTCTTCACCAAATGGTGTGGGGACAACTGGACAAGCCACATGCCAAAGAATGAACCTGGACCAATTTCTCTACCATACCCACAAATAAACTCAAAATGAATTAAAGACCTAAGTGTGAGACGTGAAACCATAAAAAAAAAAAAAATCCTTGACGAGAACACAGGCCGTCATTTCTCAAACTTTGGCTGTAGCCACATTTTACTAGTTATGTCTCTTGAGCCAAGGGAAATAAAGCAAGAATAAAGTTTGGGGACTATATCAACCTACGAAGCTTTTGCACAGTGAAGGAAACAGTCAAACCTGAAAGGCAACCTCTGGAATGGGAGAACAAATTTGGAAATATTTGGCAAATCCAGTAAAGGGTTAGTATCCACAATGTCTAAAAACTTGACACATGTCAACATCACCCCCCTCCAAAAAAGCCCAGTTTACCAATGAGCAGTACACATAACCAGACACTTTTCCAACGACAACATACAGATGGTCAACAGACACATGAAAAGATGCTCCCCCAAACTACAACGAGATACCACGTCACACCTGTCAGAATGGCTACACTCCAAGACACAAGAAGCTAGTGTTCGCGAGGATGTGGAGACAAAGGAAACCTCTTGCACCGTTGGTGGAAATGCAAATGGGTGCGGCCCCTGTGGAAAACAGTATGCAGGTTCCTCAAAAAATTAAAAACAGAACTCTCCTATGATCCAGTAATTGCACTACTGGATACTACCCAAGAGAATACAAAAACATGAATTCCACGGGACACACGCACTCCTGTGTTTATTGCGGCATTATTTCCAACAGCCAGCGCAAGCGTCCATTGACAGCTGAGTGAACGAAGAAGAAGCCCTATATGAATGTATGTGTGTGTGTATATGTATATCCATACACACACACACACGCACACACGCACACACACATGCACACACACACACTGTAATATTACTCAATCATAAAACAATGAAATCTTGCCATTTGCAATCACCTGGATGGAGCCTGAGGGTAGTATGGTAAGCAAAGTCAGGGAAAGACAAATACCATATGATTTTACTCATGTAGCACTTAAGAAACAACAAACGAGCAAAGGGAGGAAACAAAAGGGGAGACAAACCAAGAAATAGGCTCTTAACTGCAGAGAAGAAACGGATGGTTGTGGAGAGGAGGTGAGTGGTGGGAAAGGTGAAAGAGATGATGGGGATGAAGGAGTGCCCTTGTCATGATGAGCACGGGGTGAGTATGGAGTTGGTGAATCACTATATTGTACAACTTAAACTACTATAACTCTGGATGTTTCTATTACTGGAATTAAAATAAAACTTAATGACAAAACCAGAGGCCAAATTTCATTATACCAAGAAACTTCGTGGAATAAACAGATAGGTGACCTTTCCCTTAACTTTTTTAAATTTTGTTTTTAAATGAATGAACATGTTTTTGTTGTATTTTTTTGCTCTAAAGGCTTCCTAACATACCTGGTCCTGACGATTCATGGTCTACCTCATCTAGCGAAGACTTAGATTTTGGTACCAAGGTAAAGTACCCTCCCGTGAAACTCACTTTCCTGCTCTGAATTGAGTTTTCTCCCTTATTCACTCTGAAAATTTAAGAGGAGCCTGTGTATCATCATTTTATGTGTGTCATGGAAAGTTAGCAAGGACAAACCACGTTACAGATACATGACGCGTTGAATGTTTTGTTTTGTTGTGTTGTACTTTGGTAAATCCTACAGGTGGAGGCTGATAAATGAATGGGCTGGAAAATATATAATGACCGTCAAATTATATTGGGAAAAGCTTTCCCACAATGGAGGCAATATGACGTTTGCTTAAGGATAAGGATTCTTACTGTGATCATAACATGACTGATAATACTCATGCCTAAATGAAACCTGATTGGGTCCAAGTATCTATTGTAGGTTGCCCCCCGCCCCGGGCACGTTTTATTTTGGTGAGATACAGCATTTTCCTTTGGCTCTATCCTTTGTTCTCCATTTAGAATAAAATCATATTAGAAAATGTAGAAATTTAGATGTTTACATTATTTCTCAACATTTACCTTACAAAGGTGTTCCCCTGTAGTTTTGAAATAACTCCATGAAGAGTAAGTTAAAATTGTGCATCTCCCCGAAGAATACGTATTTTGCTGAAAAGAGTAGCTCTATGGGCAGAGGCTCTTCATAGCCAAGGTGTCAAATTTCTAATTTCAGAAATCTTGCCCATTCTAGCTTTGAACACTATCTCCTCCTAGTCCTTGTGTCAGATTCTAAAATTTAAAGTTTCAGACATCTGATATTTGTTTCAGTATTCATTTCAAAGCCCCTAAATCATGATAAGCTCCTGGAGGTTAGGGAACGCACTGGTTTGACTCCTGGAGCTCCTAAAATAAAGTCTTGCTTGGAAGAAGCAATGTCATGGTTTTTGAATGTGAACAAATGAGTAGGGAAATGGAATTCCGTAGAATGGAGTTTGAAAAGTAACCAAATACGCATGATATATCACAATTAAATATGTGAATTTAAAAAGTCAGGCTTCAGTTTATATTCCGTTTTAGTGTTTAACATGTATACACGCAAATGAATTCTATTGAGGAAATCAGGAGTTACATAAGAAAGAAGGTTACAGTCTATTTTTAGTATCCTCCCATTGTGAGCTTAGAATTGCAGAGAAAAAGTCCTCAGCCTTTGTTTGTTTAACCCCATCTGTGTCCCATTACCTACATCCTTTAAAGGTTCCCATTTCTTCCTAGAATTCTCATTCCCAATTCTTTCTCCATAGTGGATGTTGACGTGTTAGGAACCTCTCTTTTTCTGTTCTTTTGTTAGTCTAGTAATAATTTCTAGCTTTTCGGAAGCGAAAGATGCCAGGAATTGAACAATGTATTTATAGTGAAAAAAATTAAATTCTTTATTACAGTATTTATAACCAGATAACTGTAGAGTGATAAGAGTCAGTATTATTAGGGATATACTGTGAGTCAAAGTCTCTCTTTTACATAAATATTATATAGACAGATACATAGGTAGATGGATATGGATATAGATAGATAGATAGATAGATAGATATAGATAGATATAGGTAGAGATATATATAATATACACATATATACACATATATATTTACACATAAATAAATACACACTTATATGTATACATATTTATGTACACCTAAACATACACACACACACACACACACACATATATATATATATATATATATATATATATATATATGTGTGTGTATATCACACATATATAAAGACATATATTTTTAAAAGGTTTAAAGGGACTATTTTTCCTAGTATATTCCCAATCCTACTTATGTACCTGTTGAAAAATGTATGTTGTTTCCACTTGCCTTCTTTGGCTCACATTTTTCCTTTTCTTTTTTGTCTTAAGCTCATGCTTGATTGATTGGTCATTTGTTTTTGTTTTTGTTTTTGTTTCCTTTTTCCCTCTTCTCACCCCGTGCTTTTTACGGTATTTTCAAAATTTTTTCAAAGTTTATTTCTTTTTGAGACAGAGACAGACACAGAGTGCAAGCGGGGTAGGGGCAGAGACAGAGAGAGACACAGAATCCAAAGCAGGCTGCAGGCTCCGAGCTGTCAACACAGAGCTCAACGTGGGGCTGATAACCACAAACCGTGAGACCATGACTCATGAGCTGAAGGTGGATGCTGAACTCACTGTGCCACATATGTGTTCCCCGCACCAGGCTCGTTTTTAATGGTTTACCCCTACCCTAATTTGTCCTTGCAGAAACGATTTCTTTAGTGTCTGTTCTTTTAGTACATCACTTTCTGTCAACTCCATTGTCAACATATTGGTTATGGAATTCTACTGTCTGTGTGTGGTTTCCATCCAGGACTCGTTGCCCCACAAGGTTTATTATTCTTGTTTTTCTCTTTCTTGGAAGGGGCTGAGCTAAATGTTTTTGAAATGTTTGCATTTCTCTTGGAAAGGGAGGGAGAGAGAGAAAGAATGAGCAAGTGCTCGTTGTTGTGATCTGACAATAGGCAAGGTATGATCTCAGTCCTTTTATATTTGTGGAGGGCTGTTTTGTGACCCAGGATGTCACTTGGAGACATTGGAGAATGTTCTATGTGCACTTAAGAAGAATGTGCGTTCTACTGCTGTTGGGTGAAAAGATCTTAATATATCGGTGTTGATACCCATGTATATAAATGTATATATATGAGGCCAATATAGATCTATGTATATCTGAATACATCTGGTCCAGTGACACATTGGATCTGTGTTTCCTTACTGATTTTCTGCCTTGACGATCCGCCTTTTGCCATGAGTGGAGTCTTAAAGTCGTCTACAATCATGGTATTTGTATGTATACATTTAATCATGTTTGTGAGTAATCGATTCATATGTGTGGGCGTTTCACTTTGGGGCCATAAACATTTGCAATTGTTAGCTCCTCTTGATGGATAGACCCCTTAATTACGACCCAATGCCCTTCTGAATCTGTTACTACAGTCTCTGGTTTAAAATCTAGTCTGTCTGGTGGAGGTGTGGCGACTCCAGCTTTCTTTTGACTTCTAGTAGCATGATAGGTGGTTCCCCATACCTTCACTTTGAACCTGGAGGTGTCCTGGGGTCTAAAATCAGTTTCTTGTTGACAACATATAGATGGATCTTGTTGTTTGGTTTTGTTTTGTGTTTTACCCATTCTGATTCCCTGTGTCTTTTGATTGGGGCATTGAGTCCATTCACATTCAGAGTGATTAGTTAAAGATATGGATTTAGTGTCCTTGTGTTATCTGAAGGTTTCATGCTTTTGGTGAGGCCTCTGGTCCTTTGTAGTCTCTGCTGCTTTCCACTCACAGAGTCGCCCGTTAGGATCTCCCGCAGGGCTGGTTTAGTGGTCATGAACTCCATGAGGTTTTGTTTGTCTGGGAAAGCCTTTCTCTCTCTTTCTATTCTAAATGTCAGCCTTGCCTGGGAAGGGATTCTTCGCCGCAGATGTTCCCATTCAGCACATTGACCGTTTCCTACCCCTCCCTTCTGCCCTGCCAAGTTTCTTTGGACAGGCCTGCTGCTAGCCTTACGTGTCTTCCCTTGTCGATTAAGACCCGTTTGTCCCTAGCTGCTTTCAGAATCCTCTCCTTATCTTTGTAGTTTTCCAGTTTCGCTATGGCATGTCGTGGTGTTGACCTGGGTTTGTTGATTTGGAAAGGAATTCTCTGTGCCGCCAGGACTTGGATGCCCGTTTCCTTCCCCAGATGAGGGAAGCTCTCAGCTATAAGTTGTTCCAAAAAAACCTTCTGCCCCTTTCTCTCACTCTTCTTCTTCTGGGACTCCTAGGATGTGGCTAATATTTCATCTCACTGAATCACGTAGGTCTCTAGTACCTGCCTCGTGATCTAGTCATTTCCTTCCTTTCCTTTCCCTGCTTCATCTTTGTCCACAATTGTATCTTCTGTTTCACCGATTCTGTCTGCTGCTTCTCCCGTCCTTGCTGTCACTGCATCTAGTTTACTTTGTATCTCCTTTACACCATTTCATGTTCAGCGTTCATCGTGACGATTCCTTAGGTCCTTGATCTCTGAAGCAGTAGATTGTCTGCTGTCTTCTATGCGTGGTTTCAAGCGCAACTATGCGTCTTATGAGTGTCATTCCAAACATGTGCTCACATATATGGTTTCTGTCTCTTTTGCGCCCTTCTCTGGCTGTCCTTTCTTCCCGGAATTTTTTTTGAGGGGAATTCTCCGATTTCGTCGTTTTGGCTAGATTCCTGCCCTTTATGTGTGTTAATCGCTTGTTCTGTGTCCCACACCTACGAGTACTACTGTAATAAAAAGAGCCCCTACACTGTCCAGGGCCTGGCAGTTGAACAAATTTTTTTTGAGTGTGTTGTGTGCACTCTTTGGGTGCGTCTTTGGCTGCTGTCCTCGCTACTTGGAGTGGCGGTTTGGGCCTTCCACCAGGTGTGCTTTGATTTGTTTGTTGAAGTAATCCTGGAAAAAAGGGGAAGAAGGTGGGGAAGAATCCTTAGCCCAAACAAAAAGAGAAATGACTGGAGTTGAAAAAAAGACCAGGAAGTGACTCAAAGGAGCTATAGGGCTTAATCCAGAAAGAGAGGGAGGAAAATGAAGAAGGAGATCTAGAAAAGTATAGAGAAAATGTACAATCAAACAAACAAAGAACCAGAACAGAGGAACAAAGGAAAAAATATATATATAGATATATCTCTATATATCTATGTATAGATATATAGGTATATATTAAGATATATAGATAAATGTAGATATATAATTAGCTTTGACCCACGTCAACTCGACACTACTAGGCTGTTTCCAAAGGGAGAAGGGGAAAGAGGAGAGTAGAAAGAGAAAAAAGGGAAAAGAGAAGAAAGGGAAAGCAAAGGAAAGAAAAGATGGGCGCCTGGGTGGCTCAGTAGGTGAAGCGTCTGACTCTTGAATTTGGCTCACGTCATGTTGTCACTGTGGGTGGGTTCGAAACCCCCAACAGGTTCTGCAGTGAGAGCATGGATCCTGCTCGGATTCTCTCTCTCTCCCTCTCTCTGCATCTCTTCTGCTTGATCACTCCCTCTCTCTCTCTCAAAATAAAGAAATAAACATTAAAAAAGAAAAGGAAAGACAAAAGAATAATAACTCAAATGAAAACAAACAAACAAACTAAGATAGAAAACCGGAGGAGAGTTGTCTATTGGTGCCTGGGACCGGTGGCTGTGCTGGTCTAGAGCAGGGGCTGTCTGGTCCCATCAGTGTCAGTCTCACTCCTATGGAGAAGCAGTTACGAGGCACAGAGTGTCAGGGTTTGGTGTAATGGGCCTGCCTTCACTGAGGCTCACTGTCCATTCCCTGAAGCCCCACGATGTTGGTCATGGGGAGAGACATGGCGACACCCCATCTATCCTGCCCACACGAGGTGTCTCAAAACTCACTGTTTAGGCTATCCTCACGGAATAGCCTGGGGAGCCGGCTTGCCTTGCTGCACAGTCCCCTGTGCCACCCGAGCACTGAGCTGGGATTCAAAACCCTGTAGGATCCCGCTTTGCTCGGACCTGGTAGTGGAGTTGCGCCACTCTGCCCAGTGGACAGAGGGCCTCTGGCTCGTGCCTGCATGGTCTTTTTCCCTTGGGCAGGGCAATACCTCCCCTTTCCACCATACTCAAGGTGTTCTCTCCCAGTGTAGCCCTGAGATTGCTACCAAGCCTAGGGGCGGCTCCCTCCCCACCAGGCATGGGAGGTGGTAGCTCTGGTCGAGAGAAAGTGTGGCCGCCTTGAAAATTCTGTTTTTTGCCCTCTAAGGCTGTTTTCCAAAGTAGAAACTGGCTCTCTGGACCTCTCCTTGGTCTGTGGTCCGGACAGGCTTTCTCATATCCAAATGCACTTCCCACAGCCTCTCTCTCTCTCTACCTTCCTTTCGTTTCTCCACCAAAGGCCTTCCCCCACTCCATGCCTGTGCTGCCCATTTTATTTCTCCCAATTCTCATACACACCCTTCTGTCCCGCCAAGCTGTCACTCTGCACCTGTGGAGATTTTTCTGTCCCTCTGCAGCCTGTATTCCTGGTATTCCAAGTGTTGTGACCTCAATACTGCTGTGTTTGAGGGACAAGGGGAATTCGGATTCCCCTCCCCTGCCATCTTAACTCCCCCCTCCACCTTTTGCTTTGCTTTTCGCAATTTCAAAGTTGGCTGCCTAATCGACTAAGTCACCCATGCTCCCCAAAGAATACTTGTTTTCGATGGGAAGATGTTCGAAGGCCAATAAAATGGCCCTTGTGTCCAGAAAAGAATGGAAAGTTAGAATGGGTTTTTGATGTTCTCATTTGGGGCTATGATAAGTTCCCCTAAGCTCTTAGCGATGACATCATAAAGGTATACATTTGACCCTTGAACAAGATGCGTTTGGAATGTGGGAGTCCACATACATACAGATTTTTTTCAATAAATACAGTACCATCCTGTAAACATATTTTCTCTTCCTTATGATTTTCTTTTTCCTCTTGTTTTTTTTTTTTAATTATTCATTTTGGGAGCGTGAGAGAGGACAGAGCACGTGAGTAGGGAAGTGGGGGCAGAGAGCGAATTTTCATCAGGCTCCACACTGTCAGCGTTCAACTCAGGAAGTATAGATCATGACTTGAGCCAAAGTCAAGAGCCTGACCCTGAACCGACAGTGCCACCCAGCACCCCTTCCTTACGATTTTCTTAGTAACCTTTCCTTCAGTTTATAGTGTAAAAATACAGTATGTAATACATATAACAGGGAAAGCATGCATTAATCGACTGTGTATATTGTTGGTAAGCTCAGCATTCCGTTATCCTAACCCTGACCTCCCACGCTCAGTTTACAGAGTCAATGGCCAAATTAGGCCGAAAAGGTAGATTAGACCTAGAGAGCATATACAAGCGATTCTGCTTTAATGTTCTGGTTTTCAATACATATATACTTTTTGATTTTTAAGTGTGATTGCTTTTAAAGTAGGAAATTCAGTAGGAATTTTTGTTTTCTTTGATTTGGTTTTGAGGTTTCAAAAGATATTTGTGGATTGTCGAGGGCATGGCCATCAGAGCCCGTAACCCTTGCTTTGTTCAAGGGCCAACGGTATAGTGATTGGGTACTTTTGAGATCTTCTCAGTGAGATTAGTGTAAATGTTTTGACCTTAATTAATTGGTCCTTGTATACTGAGTACGTACCAAGCAGTTAGCTACTGAGTGTACAAGTGGAGGGTTTAGGTTGTTGTGGTCGGAGCAGAAAAGTAAGTCAACAGCAGTCTGTTAGAAGTCACTATAAAGGCTTCATCGATAGGAAATGGACAATGTTAGTTGAGAGAATATTGGGGGCGTTTGTAGTGAGGATGAGGATGAGAGTGGGAGTGGGAATTTTGGTAGCCAGAAAAGATCTGAGAGTGGCAAAAGGTGCCAAGTGAAAGATGAGAAGGCCCAGTCGTGTAGACCGTGGCGAGGGACATTCTGGACAGAGAGGACCACGGATCATCATTTTACTCCAACGCCTTAGAGTGACCAAGCTGTAGGAAGGCTCACTCCATCATCATAATCATTATTATTATTGTTGTGTGTAAAAAAGAAAATGTGCATAGTGAAATGAGTGCTTGGCACATTTTAGGTGACTGAGACATACATGTTCTTATACTTGCCGTTTGAATGCTTACTACACATTCTGAAGAGTTCCATACCTATATCTACATTGTTTCTGCTACTAGTTCATCACAATTTTAAGAAAAGTTTCTCTTCCAACTTTGCCGTTTGATCCAACCCTTCTTTCGTCAAGAAAAAGGTCAAGCCTATGTTTACCTAAACGAAGCAGCAGCTACGACAGTGTTTTGTTGATACACAACATGATATACTCCAAAGTTTCTGATCATGTGAGGTATGAATTGACACTGAAACAAATGTCGGCCATTTTATTAGAAGCAGTTTTCCTTTATAGCAAGTACACTTTTAAAGATTTTGTTTCAAAACTTATTTCAAGTGTCCTTTCATTTTGGTCAGGAATGCAAAGGAAGGGATTTTTGTTAGTTCCTTTTTGAAATCTGCATACAAGCCAGGCTTCTGCCTTTGAAAGTATTTATTCTGGCCTTCCATGATCCGTTTAGAGAGTCAATAGCCAAATGAAGATTCAAAGGGACGCTGAATCAAGAGAGCATATATGAGGTTTTGTATTTAAATGTTTTGGTGTTCAATACGGTTTTCTTATTTGTAAGTCTGATTGTTATTAAAGTCATAAATTCAGATATTTTCTTGGAAAAGGATTAGGAAGTCTTCACGCAACTCATTACTGATGCTACTTTTAACAGAGTATGTCTGAGAAGCCCAACAAATATGTTCTTCATTTCTCTGGTGCTGCGGATCAGAAAGTGCAAAGTATATTAAATGGACAAGTAGAAGGTAAGACCAGTATTTTATTCAAAGGTTATTTGACAGAATGTTGATTTAAAACAGGAACACTGATATATTCTAATATCTAAAGAAAACCGCCTGTTAAGTGCATAGGAAAGAGAAAGAGATGCGAAAAGGAGATAAGTTGCATATATGTGATGTCAGCAACAGATTAAATTGAGAGTGCCACCAAAGGAGCTAAATGACTAGTTCCCTTTCAAGACACTGGAAGGCCTAAGGAACCTCAGGAAAGAAGAGACGAGCCAAACAGGGAATGATGTGAATGGCGGAGACTACAGGGAGTAAATGAAGGAAAGTAAGCCGGTGTGTATTGTGTTCCTACTGGAAGGTGGTAAAATACACTAGTTCTTTAAAGGGAAGAGCAGACTATTTAAAATGCAGCAACACTATCAGGTGAGCTTCTCGTACCAGAATTTGCCAGAGTAGTATCCCCAAATGTTCCCACTCTTACTGTGATCCTCACTGTTGGCAAGACATTAAGGACTGACCTAGCTGATGATGCAGAGTTATGTCCTAACTACCATGGGTGAACATAAGCATTTGTAGTCAGTGATAAATGTATATACGTTAATGCCATATAAAATGGGTGTACTTCATACGGTAGTATCATTTAGGGCAAAATAAGAGAATTGGAAGGAGGGTCAGATAGGGAGACATCAAGATAACTCATCTGACATTTTGGATGCCGTATTTGTGGCTTTTGATTATTTTGGCAATAACTGCCTTTAATAGGTGAACTATATTTTTAATGTTCTAGGAACATAAGGGAAAGAAACAAAAGAACACTATAATCAGTAGTATGTTTTCATATTCTGTCTGACAGTTCTGATTGTTGTAGAATGATCCCTGTTACTTCTTTGATTCCTACCTGCCAGAAAAATGAACTAAGTCCTAGGTAGTTGGAGAAAATTAACTGATTTTTCATATTTCAGAGAACTTTTATATGGTAGAACATAGGGGCAATCACCAGGATTTGCTCTCTCCCTCTGTTTTTTTTTTTTTTCAGAGTAAAATAAGATCGTTGCTTGTTTCACACTTTCTGACATCATGATTTCATCTATTCCTTTTAAACCTTTCTTCAAATGGATAAATAGGGATGTAGGAATTTTCAAGGCAAATACCAAGAAAAGAGATTCCAGGAAAGGTATTCTGTGACATAACCTTCTGACTGTAACCACGTGAAAGACATCAACCGAAATAATAAAATTTCATATAATGCAGTTGTGTTAGAGGCATCCCAATGACACCCAGATTTGATTATTCACTAGAAGAGCTCACAGGACTCAGCATATAGTTGTAGTCATGCGTGTGGCTTGGTATGGGGACAGGCTAGAAAGGCCAATGAGCACCGAGCAATGGTGTATGGGGTGAAGGCCAGAGGAAAGCAAGCGCAGGCTTCCAGGAATCCTTTCTCTATGGAGTTAGCAGGATGTGCTAAATTCCTCCAGCATGAAATTAGGACAGCACAAGTGAAATGTTGTCTGCCAGTACGAGGCTTACGGATACTCAGTGCCCGAGGTTTTCATCAAATGCTAATCACATAGGCATCTTCTCCTTAGCATGTCCCAAAATTCCAGGTTTCCACCAAGGAAATCAAGTGTACAGCCTTAAGGACATTGCTTGTACCAGCACTTAGGCACAGGGAACCACTCTTAACCAGCTAGGGAATGGTGGGAACCCTCCTGAAATCCAAGATCCCAGGGAACAACCAAGGGCCAGTCATTCAAGTAGGATGTTGTGAGGGTAGCCATCTTTGGCCTGCTGGATGAAATCTGTTCTGCATAGGAATTATAGCCCTGACGTCATTTTTGGTGGTGTCTTCAAATTTTGTTTTGCTAGCATGTAACATGATGGCTACCATGGTACTGGTTTCAGTTTCATCATCCATATGAAGTAGGTATTTGTATAAAAATTACTAGGGCAATATGAGGTCATTATAATCTTTTTTTTTATGTGATTAAGCTTTCATTATGATTCTTACGTATGATCAACATAATGATTTTTGATTTAAAATTAGAATGAAAATCTCGTAATTATATGGAAAACCCAGGTTTGATTCCTATGGTGCTGAACCCCTGTTTATAGGTATAAGATTTTGGATCATATTCATCAATTGTTTTGTTGCCTAAGTACACAAATAACCGTTGTATTTTTGTGTTTTGTGTATGTATTTTCATACACTTCCAAATGGGAGACAGTACCCCTATTGTGTTACTTTGATCTCTATTTTAATGTTCAAGGTGACTGTATCATGAGTTAGTATATGCTAAGAGTAGCTTCAATGGAAACCATATTTTGTTGTTTTTGCTGTTTCATACATTTAATAAGCCTGATGTTTTACATCAGTTTTAAGTTCACAGCAAAATATAATAGGAAGTACAGAGAGTCTGCATATACCATACCATGCTCCCGGACACGCCTAGCCTCCCCTGTTGTTAACATCTTGCACGACAGTGGCCCATTTTTAGTAGGAATTTTTTTTTCAGTTCCTTGGTTTAGTTTTGAGTGAGAGAGCATGCATGCGTGTGAGCAGCCAAGGGGCAGAGGGAGAGGGGGGAAAGAATCCTGTGCTGTCAGCCCAGAGCCTGATGCAGGACTTGATCCCATGAACTGTGAGATCATGACCTGAGCTCAGATCCAGAGTTGGACGCTGAACCGACTGAGCCACCCAGGCGCCCTGACAACAGTGGTGCATTTTCTATGGACACGAACTCTTCATTTGGAGGCCAAGTCTCTAACTTGCATTAGTGTTCAGCCTTGGTGTCATACGTTCTATGAGTCTTAACAAATGTGTAATGATGTGAATCCACCTTTGTGGTATCGTGTGAAAGAGTTCCACTGCCTTAAAAGTCCTCTGTGCTGTGCCCGTTTCTCCCTACATTCACCCCAACCCTTAGCTCCATAGCCTTGCTCTTTCCAGGTGTCATATAGTTAGAATCATAGAGTGGATGTCTTTGAATGTTTAGAAAGTGAAAATATCCTGGTAATTGAATGTAGGCATTCAAGATATTCTTTGCCCTTTGTTTTGTTTAGTTGCTCATCAGTAGAGGATCTGATGACCTCTGCCTTCCATGACAAAAAGTATGATTTCTCTAGCTGTGTGTCACCTAATGGGGAGGGTTGAGAAAAATGACCTCATGAACCACTACAGAGCACTCACATTGGGATCCTCCTCCTCTGTGATGTGCGGCGGGTCTAGATAGACTCTCTAGCAATGGAAGGAGACAGCCTCAAGAGGTTAGAACTATATCAAAGTGGAATGCCAAATCTTTCCTTCTTACCTTGCCATTGGAAACAAGGCCAGGGAGAGGCTGTTTGCTATTGTTTGGCCACGCTGCCAAGTACAATAGCTATAGAGCACACGTTGTGAGGGGGTGTTTCCTCCTAAAACTGAAGAGTGTCTGCTGAAGAGCTGGGGAAGTTCTGCCGTGTTACAGCAAAATAAAGATATTCTCTTTCAATTCCTCTAGTAGTGGAAGTCCAGAAAAATCATGCTAGCTTCAGTCTGACATTGTCAGCTCATGATAATCATTCTCCGAACGATACCCGTTTCCTCCAGTGTCACAGTGTCGGTCAGCGATGGCCATTGTAAACATCAGTTCCCCTGTAGGTGTCAAATTCTGATAAAACCCATTCTTGGTTTTGGTCAATATAGAGGAGAAAGTAAGATTTCTTAGTGCTTTAAGCCTACGAATGGTATAATTACCATTCAGTGTAGTGTGGTTTCCAGGTGTGGTCCGAAAGCAATACTTTTTGACAAATCATAAGCCGTACACTTGTAATTTTCCTCTATTTTTCGATTGTTGATTTAACATGTATTTTGCTTTCTTCTTTAGGAGCAGATAAGAATGCTGAGGAAGATCCTAGAGCCAGGTAGGATTTTTATGGATTTGTAAAAATGACATTTGCTGGGGCACCCGGGTGGCTCAGTCGGTTAAGGGTGTGACTCTTGATTTCAACTCAGGTTTGTGAGTTCAAGCCCCACGTCGGGTTTCGCGCTGACAGCCTCCTTGGGATATCTTTCCCGATTTCTGTGGGCACTCACTCTCAAAGTATAAAGGAATGAAATGAAATGAAACAGATAATGAAAGGAAAGGAAAGGGAATGAATGAACTGAAAATTATGTGTCTCCTAAGGGAACGCAGAGAACAAAAGCAGTTGTTGCGTGTTCTACACTGGACCAGACACTATATCCTATGGGTAACATCTGTTCCGTTATATAGTCATTGTATAGCTTTGCCAAGTAGCTGTGCTATTGTAGCCTACGTTTTATTCCTTTGTCAACTGTGGTTCAGGGAGGTTGATGACTCGACCATGATTCCATAGTTCACGGGTTGCTGAGGGGCTTTGCCCATCAGCCCATGAAGCTTCCACATCCATTCCCTGGTTCCTCAGCAGCACTGAGATGAAGATACAGATCCTAGGGCAGATCAACTCAGAATGTCAAAGGTAATGATGTCGGAACACTAATTTAGGGTTTGCTTAAGAACCCAGGTTAGTCCAAGCATTTGGCCTCATATATTTGACCACTAGTGCCAACAAAAGTCATTAGTGCAGTGGTAACTAGTCCCTTGTTTTTACCATCCGAGATTTTAGGGTGGATGTCAGCTATGGCCATGGTGTCAAGGCTTTTACATAAAAAGCAAGATGTCGTCAGGCAACTCCTTAGATGTAGTGATATCCCCTCTTCTTGAGACAAATGAGTTTTCTGTAAGGGAATGATATCTAGTTGTAGACCATGTTACATTAATTAAACTCACTCTCTATTTCGAGGATATTCCTATATGATTCTCTGTTGCCTAAGTTCCCAGGCTGGTTTCCCTTTGGGCTAGTATCCTTGTCTAGTTCTAGGAAGCTTTTTGGTTTTTTTGGAGTTGTTTTTTTTTTTCCAATGACTTTTTGTACTGTGTTTTTGCCTTTTGACTTTGTTCTCTTTTTTTCCTTGGTATTTCTTCTTCTTTTTTTTTTCCAATAATTTCCCCACTTCTTCCAGCTAAGGACTCTCCATTTTTCCAGAGGCCAAATCAAAAGCACTTAGAGTCTCCAGATGTAGGGATCCTCAGAGATTAATTCTTCAAAACACCCTCTGGTGTGTCAACCTATGTTTAACCTCCTTGCCCAATGGTTGTTTCCCTGTAGAATTTGAAACTCAAAAGAGGTTGAAGTGACCTATTTGGATATGATAAGTGACAGAAATGCGACTTAAATTCTGGTTTTCTTTCTTTCTTTCTTTCTTTCTTTCTTTCTTTCTTTCTTCCTTTCCTTCCTTCTTTTTTTGTCTTGATCTTGCAGGCAACTGTTTTAATAATAGAAGCCTGGGGAGTGGGTCTAATGAATACAATGAAGGAGGGTAAGAATCGAATTAGCAGAGGAGACCAGGTTTCCAGGAGAACTACACTGAGTTGGTTAGGAATACGAGTTTGAGAAAAGATGTCAGAATATGGGGGGTTATGCCAAGTGAGATAAAGGTGAATGACAGGAATGAAGGACCCAGGATTAGGGGAGTTGTTTATTAAGACATATTCAAATAGAGAGTTCAAGGGGGTCGTGACCAAGTTTCTGCTTTTGCGTGTGTTGGTTTCATTGAAGGTGCGAGCATACCTCAGATTTTCTGATGAGAGAGATTAAAAATCATTTGAGCTTCTGGGCAGAGTCTGTTTACAGCAGATAGAAATATGATATCCCCTACTTCCACCCCAACTGAGGGAGGATAGCTTAGATCCTCTCAAGGAATTGGGGGTGGGGGTGGAGATTCCGAACATCAGAGATGTATGGCCCAAGGCAAGCTGTCTCCTCACTCCACCTCTTTTCCTCAATCTGTGATGCCCTTCCCATGTACTTGTAGGGCTGGGCAGGGGTAGGTCTGACTTGTCAAATCAGTAAGGGAGCTTCATCTGGATCGGTGATAATATGCCTCTGTTGAGGTGACTGTGTGGATGAGTGAGACTCCCAATTCGCTTGTTCTCCAGGAGCAGGACATGGTTCCTACCCTCGGTCATTGGAGCCCATCCTTGTTGTAGGAGTGTATGGCTTCATAGGCTAAAGATTGAAAGGTTGGGGAATGCCACACAACCGTGCCGAAGAGTGATGTAGGAGTGGGAGCTCATAGGGAAGAAAATATTCAGGCAGCGTATAGAGAAATAGAGGCACAACTACCAGGACCATTTTGATCACAATCTCCCTCCTTGGGTAGCTGAATGCCCCTGAAGGCTTGGAGTGTCTTGCTAGTTATTATGGACCTAAATAAGGCAAGACCAGTGTGGGAACAAAGTTGGCCTTGGGAACTTTGAGTCTGTCAATCTCTAGTTAGTACTACCACTCATAACATAGAAGCCTAAACTTTGATACGTTTACTTAAACGGAGGTCTACGTGACACACAATGTAATATGTGATGCAACAACTCTGGATGTTTCACCGTGATCGCCATAAGCGTAGCTCCCATCTGTCAATGTATGAGGCTATTAGGATACCACTGACTAGATTCCCTATGCTGTACCTTTGAGCCTTGTGATTTATTCATTCTATAACTGGAACCCTGAACTTCCCTCTCCCCTTCCCCCATTTTGTCCATCCCCCCACCTCCCCTCCCTTCTGGCAAGAGTCAAATCTCTGCATTTATGGGTCTGTTTCTGCTTTTGCTCTGTTTGTTCATTTATTCCCCTTTTTACATTCTGCACAGAAGTGAAATCATATAGGATTTGTGTTTCTCTGTCTGACTTATTTCACTTACCCTCATGCCATCTAGGTACATCCATGATGTTGCAGATGGCAGGATCTCATTCTCATTTAGAGCTGCATAATATTTCATTGTGTGTGTGTGTGTGTGTGTGTATGTATGTGTGTGTGTGTGTGTGTGTGTGGTCTCTTCATGTATTGGTGGACACTTGGGTTGCTTCCATATCTTGTCTATTGTAAATAATGCTATAATAAAGATAGGGGTGCGTATATCTTTTCAAATTAGTATTTCCATTTCCCTTGGGTAAATAAATAGCCAGTAGTGGAATCACTGGATCCTATGGTATTTGTGTTTTTAATTTGTTGAGGCCCCTCCATACTGGCTTTCACTGCGGCGATACCAATTTACATCCCATGACCGGTGCACAAGGGTTGTTTTTTCTCCACACCCTGAGCCACCCTTGTTGTTTCCTGTGTGTGGAAACTGAGCCATTCTGACAGATGTGAGGTGAGACGTCATTGTGGTAACGTTTACACATTTAATTTTCAACCATTTCAGAGCATTCCCTGCCTGTCATATTTGGTTCTGGAAACTGAGACTGGGTCTTTCCTGGAGATTTCACAGGTTAGGAGAGGTCGAGGCCAAATAGAGAACAGAAAGCTTTTTTTAAAACAGGGTCCAAATTGTGAAAGACCTGTACTCTGGAAACCGTAAAACACTGATGAAGGAAATTGAAAGTGACGGAAAGAAAGAGAAAGACATCCGATGCTCACAGATGGGAAGAATACATATTTTTAAAGTGTCTACACTACCCAAAGCCATCGACAGATGTCATGCAATCCCTGTCAACATACCAACAGCATTTGTCACAGAGCTAGACAAACAATCCTAAACGTTGTATAGAACCACAAAAGACGTTGAATGGCCAAAGCAATATTGAAAACGAAGAAACCTGGAGGTATCACAATCTCAGCTTTCAAGTTCTATTCCAAAGCTGTAGTATTCCAAACAGTATGGTGGGTACTGGCGTACAAAATAGCCTCATCGCTCAGTGGAATAGGACCGCAAAGCCAGACATAAATCCACCACTGTATGGTCAGTTCATCTTCCACAAACAGGAAAGACTATCCAGTGGGGAAAAGGCAGTCTCTTCACCAAATGGTGTGGGGACAACTGGACAAGCCACATGCCAAAGAATGAACCTGGACCAATTTCTCTACCATACCCACAAATAAACTCAAAATGAATTAAAGACCTAAGTGTGAGACGTGAAACCATAAAAAAAAAAAAAAATCCTTGACGAGAACACAGGCCGTCATTTCTCAAACTTTGGCTGTAGCCACATTTTACTAGTTATGTCTCTTGAGCCAAGGGAAATAAAGCAAGAATAAAGTTTGGGGACTATATCAACCTACGAAGCTTTTGCACAGTGAAGGAAACAGTCAAACCTGAAAGGCAACCTCTGGAATGGGAGAACAAATTTGGAAATATTTGGCAAATCCAGTAAAGGGTTAGTATCCACAATGTCTAAAAACTTGACACATGTCAACATCACCCCCCTCCAAAAAAGCCCAGTTTACCAATGAGCAGTACACATAACCAGACACTTTTCCAACGACAACATACAGATGGTCAACAGACACATGAAAAGATGCTCCCCCAAACTACAACGAGATACCACGTCACACCTGTCAGAATGGCTACACTCCAAGACACAAGAAGCTAGTGTTCGCGAGGATGTGGAGACAAAGGAAACCTCTTGCACCGTTGGTGGAAATGCAAATGGGTGCGGCCCCTGTGGAAAACAGTATGCAGGTTCCTCAAAAAATTAAAAACAGAACTCTCCTATGATCCAGTAATTGCACTACTGGATACTACCCAAGAGAATACAAAAACATGAATTCCACGGGACACACGCACTCCTGTGTTTATTGCGGCATTATTTCCAACAGCCAGCGCAAGCGTCCATTGACAGCTGAGTGAACGAAGAAGAAGCCCTATATGAATGTATGTGTGTGTGTATATGTATATCCATACACACACACACACGCACACACGCACACACACATGCACACACACACACTGTAATATTACTCAATCATAAAACAATGAAATCTTGCCATTTGCAATCACCTGGATGGAGCCTGAGGGTAGTATGGTAAGCAAAGTCAGGGAAAGACAAATACCATATGATTTTACTCATGTAGCACTTAAGAAACAACAAACGAGCAAAGGGAGGAAACAAAAGGGGAGACAAACCAAGAAATAGGCTCTTAACTGCAGAGAAGAAACGGATGGTTGTGGAGAGGAGGTGAGTGGTGGGAAAGGTGAAAGAGATGATGGGGATGAAGGAGTGCCCTTGTCATGATGAGCACGGGGTGAGTATGGAGTTGGTGAATCACTATATTGTACAACTTAAACTACTATAACTCTGGATGTTTCTATTACTGGAATTAAAATAAAACTTAATGACAAAACCAGAGGCCAAATTTCATTATACCAAGAAACTTCGTGGAATAAACAGATAGGTGACCTTTCCCTTAACTTTTTTAAATTTTGTTTTTAAATGAATGAACATGTTTTTGTTGTATTTTTTTGCTCTAAAGGCTTCCTAACATACCTGGTCCTGACGATTCATGGTCTACCTCATCTAGCGAAGACTTAGATTTTGGTACCAAGGTAAAGTACCCTCCCGTGAAACTCACTTTCCTGCTCTGAATTGAGTTTTCTCCCTTATTCACTCTGAAAATTTAAGAGGAGCCTGTGTATCATCATTTTATGTGTGTCATGGAAAGTTAGCAAGGACAAACCACGTTACAGATACATGACGCGTTGAATGTTTTGTTTTGTTGTGTTGTACTTTGGTAAATCCTACAGGTGGAGGCTGATAAATGAATGGGCTGGAAAATATATAATGACCGTCAAATTATATTGGGAAAAGCTTTCCCACAATGGAGGCAATATGACGTTTGCTTAAGGATAAGGATTCTTACTGTGATCATAACATGACTGATAATACTCATGCCTAAATGAAACCTGATTGGGTCCAAGTATCTATTGTAGGTTGCCCCCCGCCCCGGGCACGTTTTATTTTGGTGAGATACAGCATTTTCCTTTGGCTCTATCCTTTGTTCTCCATTTAGAATAAAATCATATTAGAAAATGTAGAAATTTAGATGTTTACATTATTTCTCAACATTTACCTTACAAAGGTGTTCCCCTGTAGTTTTGAAATAACTCCATGAAGAGTAAGTTAAAATTGTGCATCTCCCCGAAGAATACGTATTTTGCTGAAAAGAGTAGCTCTATGGGCAGAGGCTCTTCATAGCCAAGGTGTCAAATTTCTAATTTCAGAAATCTTGCCCATTCTAGCTTTGAACACTATCTCCTCCTAGTCCTTGTGTCAGATTCTAAAATTTAAAGTTTCAGACATCTGATATTTGTTTCAGTATTCATTTCAAAGCCCCTAAATCATGATAAGCTCCTGGAGGTTAGGGAACGCACTGGTTTGACTCCTGGAGCTCCTAAAATAAAGTCTTGCTTGGAAGAAGCAATGTCATGGTTTTTGAATGTGAACAAATGAGTAGGGAAATGGAATTCCGTAGAATGGAGTTTGAAAAGTAACCAAATACGCATGATATATCACAATTAAATATGTGAATTTAAAAAGTCAGGCTTCAGTTTATATTCCGTTTTAGTGTTTAACATGTATACACGCAAATGAATTCTATTGAGGAAATCAGGAGTTACATAAGAAAGAAGGTTACAGTCTATTTTTAGTATCCTCCCATTGTGAGCTTAGAATTGCAGAGAAAAAGTCCTCAGCCTTTGTTTGTTTAACCCCATCTGTGTCCCATTACCTACATCCTTTAAAGGTTCCCATTTCTTCCTAGAATTCTCATTCCCAATTCTTTCTCCATAGTGGATGTTGACGTGTTAGGAACCTCTCTTTTTCTGTTCTTTTGTTAGTCTAGTAATAATTTCTAGCTTTTCGGAAGCGAAAGATGCCAGGAATTGAACAATGTATTTATAGTGAAAAAAATTAAATTCTTTATTACAGTATTTATAACCAGATAACTGTAGAGTGATAAGAGTCAGTATTATTAGGGATATACTGTGAGTCAAAGCCTCTCTTTTACATAAATATTATATAGACAGATACATAGGTAGATGGATATGGATATAGATAGATAGATAGATAGATAGATATAGATAGATATAGGTAGAGATATATATAATATACACATATATACACATATATATTTACACATAAATAAATACACACTTATATGTATACATATTTATGTACACCTAAACATACACACACACACACACACATATATATATATATATATATATATATATATATATATATATGTGTGTATATCACACATATATAAAGACATATATTTTTAAAAGGTTTAAAGGGACTATTTTTCCTAGTATATTCCCAATCCTACTTATGTACCTGTTGAAAAATGTATGTTGTTTCCACTTGCCTTCTTTGGCTCACATTTTTCCTTTTCTTTTTTGTCTTAAGCTCATGCTTGATTGATTGGTCATTTGTTTTTGTTTTTGTTTTTGTTTCCTTTTTCCCTCTTCTCACCCCGTGCTTTTTACGGTATTTTCAAAATTTTTTCAAAGTTTATTTCTTTTTGAGACAGAGACAGACACAGAGTGCAAGCGGGGTAGGGGCAGAGACAGAGAGAGACACAGAATCCAAAGCAGGCTGCAGGCTCCGAGCTGTCAACACAGAGCTCAACGTGGGGCTGATAACCACAAACCGTGAGATCATGACTCATGAGCTGAAGGTGGATGCTGAACTCACTGTGCCACATATGTGTTCCCCGCACCAGGCTCGTTTTTAATGGTTTACCCCTACCCTAATTTGTCCTTGCAGAAACGATTTCTTTAGTGTCTGTTCTTTTAGTACATCACTTTCTGTCAACTCCATTGTCAACATATTGGTTATGGAATTCTACTGTCTGTGTGTGGTTTCCATCCAGGACTCGTTGCCCCACAAGGTTTATTATTCTTGTTTTTCTCTTTCTTGGAAGGGGCTGAGCTAAATGTTTTTGAAATGTTTGCATTTCTCTTGGAAAGGGAGGGAGAGAGAGAAAGAATGAGCAAGTGCTCGTTGTTGTGATCTGACAATAGGCAAGGTATGATCTCAGTCCTTTTATATTTGTGGAGGGCTGTTTTGTGACCCAGGATGTCACTTGGAGACATTGGAGAATGTTCTATGTGCACTTAAGAAGAATGTGCGTTCTACTGCTGTTGGGTGAAAAGATCTTAATATATCGGTGTTGATACCCATGTATATAAATGTATATATATGAGGCCAATATAGATCTATGTATATCTGAATACATCTGGTCCAGTGACACATTGGATCTGTGTTTCCTTACTGATTTTCTGCCTTGACGATCCGCCTTTTGCCATGAGTGGAGTCTTAAAGTCGTCTACAATCATGGTATTTGTATGTATACATTTAATCATGTTTGTGAGTAATCGATTCATATGTGTGGGCGTTTCACTTTGGGGCCATAAACATTTGCAATTGTTAGCTCCTCTTGATGGATAGACCCCTTAATTACGACCCAATGCCCTTCTGAATCTGTTACTACAGTCTCTGGTTTAAAATCTAGTCTGTCTGGTGGAGGTGTGGCGACTCCAGCTTTCTTTTGACTTCTAGTAGCATGATAGGTGGTTCCCCATACCTTCACTTTGAACCTGGAGGTGTCCTGGGGTCTAAAATCAGTTTCTTGTTGACAACATATAGATGGATCTTGTTGTTTGGTTTTGTTTTGTGTTTTACCCATTCTGATTCCCTGTGTCTTTTGATTGGGGCATTGAGTCCATTCACATTCAGAGTGATTAGTTAAAGATATGGATTTAGTGTCCTTGTGTTATCTGAAGGTTTCATGCTTTTGGTGAGGCCTCTGGTCCTTTGTAGTCTCTGCTGCTTTCCACTCACAGAGTCGCCCGTTAGGATCTCCCGCAGGGCTGGTTTAGTGGTCATGAACTCCATGAGGTTTTGTTTGTCTGGGAAAGCCTTTCTCTCTCTTTCTATTCTAAATGTCAGCCTTGCCTGGGAAGGGATTCTTCGCCGCAGATGTTCCCATTCAGCACATTGACCGTTTCCTACCCCTCCCTTCTGCCCTGCCAAGTTTCTTTGGACAGGCCTGCTGCTAGCCTTACGTGTCTTCCCTTGTCGATTAAGACCCGTTTGTCCCTAGCTGCTTTCAGAATCCTCTCCTTATCTTTGTAGTTTTCCAGTTTCGCTATGGCATGTCGTGGTGTTGACCTGGGTTTGTTGATTTGGAAAGGAATTCTCTGTGCCGCCAGGACTTGGATGCCCGTTTCCTTCCCCAGATGAGGGAAGCTCTCAGCTATAAGTTGTTCCAAAAAAACCTTCTGCCCCTTTCTCTCACTCTTCTTCTTCTGGGACTCCTAGGATGTGGCTAATATTTCATCTCACTGAATCACGTAGGTCTCTAGTACCTGCCTCGTGATCTAGTCATTTCCTTCCTTTCCTTTCCCTGCTTCATCTTTGTCCACAATTGTATCTTCTGTTTCACCGATTCTGTCTGCTGCTTCTCCCGTCCTTGCTGTCACTGCATCTAGTTTACTTTGTATCTCCTTTACACCATTTCATGTTCAGCGTTCATCGTGACGATTCCTTAGGTCCTTGATCTCTGAAGCAGTAGATTGTCTGCTGTCTTCTATGCGTGGTTTCAAGCGCAACTATGCGTCTTATGAGTGTCATTCCAAACATGTGCTCACATATATGGTTTCTGTCTCTTTTGCGCCCTTCTCTGGCTGTCCTTTCTTCCCGGAATTTTTTTTGAGGGGAATTCTCCGATTTCGTCGTTTTGGCTAGATTCCTGCCCTTTATGTGTGTTAATCGCTTGTTCTGTGTCCCACACCTGCGAGTACTACTGTAATAAAAAGAGCCCCTACACTGTCCAGGGCCTGGCAGTTGAACAAATTTTTTTTGAGTGTGTTGTGTGCACTCTTTGGGTGCGTCTTTGGCTGCTGTCCTCGCTACTTGGAGTGGCGGTTTGGGCCTTCCACCAGGTGTGCTTTGATTTGTTTGTTGAAGTAATCCTGGAAAAAAGGGGAAGAAGGTGGGGAAGAATCCTTAGCCCAAACAAAAAGAGAAATGACTGGAGTTGAAAAAAAGACCAGGAAGTGACTCAAAGGAGCTATAGGGCTTAATCCAGAAAGAGAGGGAGGAAAATGAAGAAGGAGATCTAGAAAAGTATAGAGAAAATGTACAATCAAACAAACAAAGAACCAGAACAGAGGAACAAAGGAAAAAATATATATATAGATATATCTCTATATATCTATGTATAGATATATAGGTATATATTAAGATATATAGATAAATGTAGATATATAATTAGCTTTGACCCACGTCAACTCGACACTACTAGGCTGTTTCCAAAGGGAGAAGGGGAAAGAGGAGAGTAGAAAGAGAAAAAAGGGAAAAGAGAAGAAAGGGAAAGCAAAGGAAAGAAAAGATGGGCGCCTGGGTGGCTCAGTAGGTGAAGCGTCTGACTCTTGAATTTGGCTCACGTCATGTTGTCACTGTGGGTGGGTTCGAAACCCCCAACAGGTTCTGCAGTGAGAGCATGGATCCTGCTCGGATTCTCTCTCTCCCCCTCTCTCTGCATCTCTTCTGCTTGATCACTCCCTCTCTCTCTCTCAAAATAAAGAAATAAACATTAAAAAAGAAAAGGAAAGACAAAAGAATAATAACTCAAATGAAAACAAACAAACAAACTAAGATAGAAAACCGGAGGAGAGTTGTCTATTGGTGCCTGGGACCGGTGGCTGTGCTGGTCTAGAGCAGGGGCTGTCTGGTCCCATCAGTGTCAGTCTCACTCCTATGGAGAAGCAGTTACGAGGCACAGAGTGTCAGGGTTTGGTGTAATGGGCCTGCCTTCACTGAGGCTCACTGTCCATTCCCTGAAGCCCCACGATGTTGGTCATGGGGAGAGACATGGCGACACCCCATCTATCCTGCCCACACGAGGTGTCTCAAAACTCACTGTTTAGGCTATCCTCACGGAATAGCCTGGGGAGCCGGCTTGCCTTGCTGCACAGTCCCCTGTGCCACCCGAGCACTGAGCTGGGATTCAAAACCCTGTAGGATCCCGCTTTGCTCCGACCTGGTAGTGGAGTTGCGCCACTCTGCCCAGTGGACAGAGGGCCTCTGGCTCGTGCCTGCATGGTCTTTTTCCCTTGGGCAGGGCAATACCTCCCCTTTCCACCATACTCAAGGTGTTCTCTCCCAGTGTAGCCCTGAGATTGCTACCAAGCCTAGGGGCGGCTCCCTCCCCACCAGGCATGGGAGGTGGTAGCTCTGGTCGAGAGAAAGTGTGGCCGCCTTGAAAATTCTGTTTTTTGCCCTCTAAGGCTGTTTTCCAAAGTAGAAACTGGCTCTCTGGACCTCTCCTTGGTCTGTGGTCCGGACAGGCTTTCTCATATCCAAATGCACTTCCCACAGCCTCTCTCTCTCTCTACCTTCCTTTCGTTTCTCCACCAAAGGCCTTCCCCCACTCCATGCCTGTGCTGCCCATTTTATTTCTCCCAATTCTCATACACACCCTTCTGTCCCGCCAAGCTGTCACTCTGCACCTGTGGAGATTTTTCTGTCCCTCTGCAGCCTGTATTCCTGGTATTCCAAGTGTTGTGACCTCAATACTGCTGTGTTTGAGGGACAAGGGGAATTCGGATTCCCCTCCCCTGCCATCTTAACTCCCCCCTCCACCTTTTGCTTTGCTTTTCGCAATTTCAAAGTTGGCTGCCTAATCGACTAAGTCACCCATGCTCCCCAAAGAATACTTGTTTTCGATGGGAAGATGTTCGAAGGCCAATAAAATGGCCCTTGTGTCCAGAAAAGAATGGAAAGTTAGAATGGGTTTTTGATGTTCTCATTTGGGGCTATGATAAGTTCCCCTAAGCTCTTAGCGATGACATCATAAAGGTATACATTTGACCCTTGAACAAGATGCGTTTGGAATGTGGGAGTCCACATACATACAGATTTTTTTCAATAAATACAGTACCATCCTGTAAACATATTTTCTCTTCCTTATGATTTTCTTTTTCCTCTTGTTTTTTTTTTTTAATTATTCATTTTGGGAGCGTGAGAGAGGACAGAGCACGTGAGTAGGGAAGTGGGGGCAGAGAGCGAATTTTCATCAGGCTCCACACTGTCAGCGTTCAACTCAGGAAGTATAGATCATGACTTGAGCCAAAGTCAAGAGCCTGACCCTGAACCGACAGTGCCACCCAGCACCCCTTCCTTACGATTTTCTTAGTAACCTTTCCTTCAGTTTATAGTGTAAAAATACAGTATGTAATACATATAACAGGGAAAGCATGCATTAATCGACTGTGTATATTGTTGGTAAGCTCAGCATTCCGTTATCCTAACCCTGACCTCCCACGCTCAGTTTACAGAGTCAATGGCCAAATTAGGCCGAAAAGGTAGATTAGACCTAGAGAGCATATACAAGCGATTCTGCTTTAATGTTCTGGTTTTCAATACATATATACTTTTTGATTTTTAAGTGTGATTGCTTTTAAAGTAGGAAATTCAGTAGGAATTTTTGTTTTCTTTGATTTGGTTTTGAGGTTTCAAAAGATATTTGTGGATTGTCGAGGGCATGGCCATCAGAGCCCGTAACCCTTGCTTTGTTCAAGGGCCAACGGTATAGTGATTGGGTACTTTTGAGATCTTCTCAGTGAGATTAGTGTAAATGTTTTGACCTTAATTAATTGGTCCTTGTATACTGAGTACGTACCAAGCAGTTAGCTACTGAGTGTACAAGTGGAGGGTTTAGGTTGTTGTGGTCGGAGCAGAAAAGTAAGTCAACAGCAGTCTGTTAGAAGTCACTATAAAGGCTTCATCGATAGGAAATGGACAATGTTAGTTGAGAGAATATTGGGGGCGTTTGTAGTGAGGATGAGGATGAGAGTGGGAGTGGGAATTTTGGTAGCCAGAAAAGATCTGAGAGTGGCAAAAGGTGCCAAGTGAAAGATGAGAAGGCCCAGTCGTGTAGACCGTGGCGAGGGACATTCTGGACAGAGAGGACCACGGATCATCATTTTACTCCAACGCCTTAGAGTGACCAAGCTGTAGGAAGGCTCACTCCATCATCATAATCATTATTATTATTGTTGTGTGTAAAAAAGAAAATGTGCATAGTGAAATGAGTGCTTGGCACATTTTAGGTGACTGAGACATACATGTTCTTATACTTGCCGTTTGAATGCTTACTACACATTCTGAAGAGTTCCATACCTATATCTACATTGTTTCTGCTACTAGTTCATCACAATTTTAAGAAAAGTTTCTCTTCCAACTTTGCCGTTCGATCCAACCCTTCTTTCGTCAAGAAAAAGGTCAAGCCTATGTTTACCTAAACGAAGCAGCAGCTACGACAGTGTTTTGTTGATACACAACATGATATACTCCAAAGTTTCTGATCATGTGAGGTATGAATTGACACTGAAACAAATGTCGGCCATTTTATTAGAAGCAGTTTTCCTTTATAGCAAGTACACTTTTAAAGATTTTGTTTCAAAACTTATTTCAAGTGTCCTTTCATTTTGGTCAGGAATGCAAAGGAAGGGATTTTTGTTAGTTCCTTTTTGAAATCTGCATACAAGCCAGGCTTCTGCCTTTGAAAGTATTTATTCTGGCCTTCCATGATCCGTTTAGAGAGTCAATAGCCAAATGAAGATTCAAAGGGACGCTGAATCAAGAGAGCATATATGAGGTTTTGTATTTAAATGTTTTGGTGTTCAATACGGTTTTCTTATTTGTAAGTCTGATTGTTATTAAAGTCATAAATTCAGATATTTTCTTGGAAAAGGATTAGGAAGTCTTCACGCAACTCATTACTGATGCTACTTTTAACAGAGTATGTCTGAGAAGCCCAACAAATATGTTCTTCATTTCTCTGGTGCTGCGGATCAGAAAGTGCAAAGTATATTAAATGGACAAGTAGAAGGTAAGACCAGTATTTTATTCAAAGGTTATTTGACAGAATGTTGATTTAAAACAGGAACACTGATATATTCTAATATCTAAAGAAAACCGCCTGTTAAGTGCATAGGAAAGAGAAAGAGATGCGAAAAGGAGATAAGTTGCATATATGTGATGTCAGCAACAGATTAAATTGAGAGTGCCACCAAAGGAGCTAAATGACTAGTTCCCTTTCAAGACACTGGAAGGCCTAAGGAACCTCAGGAAAGAAGAGACGAGCCAAACAGGGAATCATGTGAATGGCGGAGACTACAGGGAGTAAATGAAGGAAAGTAAGCCGGTGTGTATTGTGTTCCTACTGGAAGGTGGTAAAATACACTAGTTCTTTAAAGGGAAGAGCAGACTATTTAAAATGCAGCAACACTATCAGGTGAGCTTCTCGTACCAGAATTTGCCAGAGTAATATCCCCAAATGTTCCCACTCTTACTGTGATCCTCACTGTTGGCAAGACATTAAGGACTGACCTAGCTGATGATGCAGAGTTATGTCCTAACTACCATGGGTGAACATAAGCATTTGTAGTCAGTGATAAATATATATACGTTAATGCCATATAAAATGGGTGTACTTCATACGGTAGTATCATTTAGGGCAAAATAAGAGAATTGGAAGGAGGGTCAGATAGGGAGACATCAAGATAACTCATCTGACATTTTGGATGCCGTATTTGTGGCTTTTGATTATTTTGGCAATAACTGCCTTTAATAGGTGAACTATATTTTTAATGTTCTAGGAACATAAGGGAAAGAAACAAAAGAACACTATAATCAGTAGTATGTTTTCATATTCTGTCTGACAGTTCTGATTGTTGTAGAATGATCCCTGTTACTTCTTTGATTCCTACCTGCCAGAAAAATGAACTAAGTCCTAGGTAGTTGGAGAAAATTAACTGATTTTTCATATTTCAGAGAACTTTTATATGGTAGAACATAGGGGCAATCACCAGGATTTGCTCTCTCCCTCTGTGTTTTTTTTTTCAGAGTAAAATAAGATTGTTGCTTGTTTCACACTTTCTGACATCATGATTTCATCTATTCCTTTTAAACCTTTCTTCAAATGGATAAATAGGGATGTAGGAATTTTCAAGGCAAATACCAAGAAAAGAGATTCCAGGAAAGGTATTCTGTGACATAACCTTCTGACTGTAACCACGTGAAAGACATCAACCGAAATAATAAAATTTCATATAATGCAGTTGTGTTAGAGGCATCCCAATGACACCCAGATTTGATTATTCACTAGAAGAGCTCACAGGACTCAGCATATAGTTGTAGTCATGCGTGTGGCTTGGTATGGGGACAGGCTAGAAAGGCCAATGAGCACCGAGCAATGGTGTATGGGGTGAAGGCCAGAGGAAAGCAAGCGCAGGCTTCCAGGAATCCTTTCTCTATGGAGTTAGCAGGATGTGCTAAATTCCTCCAGCATGAAATTAGGACAGCACAAGTGAAATGTTGTCTGCCAGTACGAGGCTTACGGATACTCAGTGCCCGAGGTTTTCATCAAATGCTAATCACATAGGCATCTTCTCCTTAGCATGTCCCAAAATTCCAGGTTTCCACCAAGGAAATCAAGTGTACAGCCTTAAGGACATTGCTTGTACCAGCACTTAGGCACAGGGAACCACTCTTAACCAGCTAGGGAATGGTGGGAACCCTCCTGAAATCCAAGATCCCAGGGAACAACCAAGGGCCAGTCATTCAAGTAGGATGTTGTGAGGGTAGCCATCTTTGGCCTGCTGGATGAAATCTGTTCTGCATAGGAATTATAGCCCTGACGTCATTTTTGGTGGTGTCTTCAAATTTTGTTTTGCTAGCATGTAACATGATGGCTACCATGGTACTGGTTTCAGTTTCATCATCCATATGAAGTAGGTATTTGTATAAAAATTACTAGGGCAATATGAGGTCATTATAATCTTTTTTTTTATGTGATTAAGCTTTCATTATGATTCTTACGTATGATCAACATAATGATTTTTGATTTAAAATTAGAATGAAAATCTCGTAATTATATGGAAAACCCAGGTTTGATTCCTATGGTGCTGAACCCCTGTTTATAGGTATAAGATTTTGGATCATATTCATCAATTGTTTTGTTGCCTAAGTACACAAATAACCGTTGTATTTTTGTGTTTTGTGTATGTATTTTCATACACTTCCAAATGGGAGACAGTACCCCTATTGTGTTACTTTGATCTCTATTTTAATGTTCAAGGTGACTGTATCATGAGTTAGTATATGCTAAGAGTAGCTTCAATGGAAACCATATTTTGTTGTTTTTGCTGTTTCATACATTTAATAAGCCTGATGTTTTACATCAGTTTTAAGTTCACAGCAAAATATAATAGGAAGTACAGAGAGTCTGCATATACCATACCATGCTCCCGGACACGCCTAGCCTCCCCTGTTGTTAACATCTTGCACGACAGTGGCCCATTTTTAGTAGGAATTTTTTTTTTCAGTTCCTTGGTTTAGTTTTGAGTGAGAGAGCATGCATGCGTGTGAGCAGCCAAGGGGCAGAGGGAGAGGGGGGAAAGAATCCTGTGCTGTCAGCCCAGAGCCTGATGCAGGACTTGATCCCATGAACTGTGAGATCATGACCTGAGCTCAGATCCAGAGTTGGACGCTGAACCGACTGAGCCACCCAGGCGCCCTGACAACAGTGGTGCATTTTCTATGGACACGAACTCTTCATTTGGAGGCCAAGTCTCTAACTTGCATTAGTGTTCAGCCTTGGTGTCATACGTTCTATGAGTCTTAACAAATGTGTAATGATGTGAATCCACCTTTGTGGTATCGTGTGAAAGAGTTCCACTGCCTTAAAAGTCCTCTGTGCTGTGCCCGTTTCTCCTTACATTCACCCCAACCCTTAGCCTCATAGCCTTGCTCTTTCCAGGTGTCATATAGTTAGAATCATAGAGTGGATGTCTTTGAATGTTTAGAAAGTGAAAATATCCTGGTAATTGAATGTAGGCATTCAAGATATTCTTTGCCCTTTGTTTTGTTTAGTTGCTCATCAGTAGAGGATCTGATGACCTCTGCCTTCCATGACAAAAAGTATGATTTCTCTAGATGTGTGTCACCTAATGGGGAGGGTTGAGAAAAATGACCTCATGAACCACTACAGAGCACTCACATTGGGATCATCCTCCTCTGTGATGTGCGGCGGGTCTAGATAGACTCTCTAGCAATGGAAGGAGACAGCCTCAAGAGGTTAGAACTATATCAAAGTGGAATGCCAAATCTTTCCTTCTTACCTTGCCATTGGAAACAAGGCCAGGGAGAGGCTGTTTGCTATTGTTTGGCCACGCTGCCAAGTACAATAGCTATAGAGCACACGTTGTGAGGGGGTGTTTCCTCCTAAAACTGAAGAGTGTCTGCTGAAGAGCTGGGGAAGTTCTGCCGTGTTACAGCAAAATAAAGATATTCTCTTTCAATTCCTCTAGTAGTGGAAGTCCAGAAAAATCATGCTAGCTTCAGTCTGACATTGTCAGCTCATGATAATCATTCTCCGAACGATACCCGTTTCCTCCAGTGTCACAGTGTCGGTCAGCGATGGCCATTGTAAACATCAGTTCCCCTGTAGGTGTCAAATTCTGATAAAACCCATTCTTGGTTTTGGTCAATATAGAGGAGAAAGTAAGATTTCTTAGTGCTTTAAGCCTACGAATGGTATAATTACCATTCAGTGTAGTGTGGTTTCCAGGTGTGGTCCGAAAGCAATACTTTTTGACAAATCATAAGCCGTACACTTGTAATTTTCCTCTATTTTTCGATTGTTGATTTAACATGTATTTTGCTTTCTTCTTTAGGAGCAGATAAGAATGCTGAGGAAGATTCTAGAGCCAGGTAGGATTTTTATGGATTTGTAAAAATGACATTTGCTGGGGCACCCGGGTGGCTCAGTCGGTTAAGGGTGTGACTCTTGATTTCAACTCAGGTTTGTGAGTTCAAGCCCCACGTCGGGTTTTGCGCTGACAGCCTCCTTGGGATATCTTTCCCGATTTCTGTGGGCACTCACTCTCAAAGTATAAAGGAATGAAATGAAATGAAACGGATAATGAAAGGAAAGGAAAGGGAATGAATGAACTGAAAATTATGTGTCTCCTAAGGGAACGCAGAGAACAAAAGCAGTTGTTGCGTGTTCTACACTGGACCAGACACTATATCCTATGGGTAACATCTGTTCCGTTATATAGTCATTGTATAGCTTTGCCAAGTAGCTGTGCTATTGTAGCCTACATTTTATTCCTTTGTCAACTGTGGTTCAGGGAGGTTGATGACTCGACCATGATTCCATAGTTCACGGGTTGCTGAGGGGCTTTGCCCATCAGCCCGTGAAGCTTCCACATCCATTCCCTGGTTCCTCAGCAGCACTGAGATGAAGATACAGATCCTAGGGCAGATCAACTCAGAATGTCAAAGGTAATGATGTCGGAACACTAATTTAGGGTTTGCTTAAGAACCCAGGTTAGTCCAAGCATTTGGCCTCATATATTTGACCACTAGTGCCAACAAAAGTCATTAGTGCAGTGGTAACTAGTCCCTTGTTTTTACCATCCGAGATTTTAGGGTGGATGTCAGCTATGGCCATGGTGTCAAGGCTTTTACATAAAAAGCAAGATGTCGTCAGGCAACTCCTTAGATGCAGTGATATCCCCTCTTCTTGAGACAAATGAGTTTTCTGTAAGGGAAGGATATCTAGTTGTAGACCATGTTACATTAATTAAACTCACTCTCTATTTCGAGGATATTCCTATATGATTCTCTGTTGCCTAAGTTCCCAGGCTGGTTTCCCTTTGGGCTAGTATCCTTGTCTAGTTCTAGGAAGCTTTTCGGTTTTTTTGGAGTTGTTTTTTTTTTCCAATGACTTTTTGTACTGTGTTTTTGCCTTTTGACTTTGTTCTCTTTTTTTCCTTGGTATTTCTTCTTCTTTTTTTTTTCCAATAATTTCCCCACTTCTTCCAGCTAAGGACTCTCCATTTTTCCAGAGGCCAAATCAAAAGCACTTAGAGTCTCCAGATGTAGGGATCCTCAGAGATTAATTCTTCAAAACACCCTCTGGTGTGTCAACCTATGTTTAACCTCCTTGCCCAATGGTTGTTTCCCCGGAGAATTTGAAACTCAAAAGAGATTGAAGTGACCTATTTGGATATGATAAGTGACAGAAATGCGACTTAAATTCTGGTTTTCTTTCTTTCTTTCTTTCTTTCTTTCTTTCTTTCTTTCTTCCTTTCCTTCCTTCTTTTTTTGTCTTGATCTTGCAGGCAACTGTTTTAATAATAGAAGCCTGGGGAGTGGGTCTAATGAATACAATGAAGGAGGGTAAGAATCGAATTAGCAGAGGAGACCAGGTTTCCAGGAGAACTACACTGAGTTGGTTAGGAATACGAGTTTGAGAAAAGATGTCAGAATATGGGGGGTTATGCCAAGTGAGATAAAGGTGAATGACAGGAATGAAGGACCCAGGATTAGGGGAGTTGTTTATTAAGACATATTCAAATAGAGAGTTCAAGGGGGTCGTGACCAAGTTTCTGCTTTTGCGTGTGTTGGTTTCATTGAAGGTGCGAGCATACCTCAGATTTTCTGATGAGAGAGATTAAAAATCATTTGAGCTTCTGGGCAGAGTCTGTTTACAGCAGATAGAAATATGATATCCCCTACTTCCACCCCAACTGAGGGAGGATAGCTTAGATCCTCTCAAGGAATTGGGGGTGGGGGTGGAGATTCCGAACATCAGAGATGTATGGCCCAAGGCAAGCTGTCTCCTCACTCCACCTCTTTTCCTCAATCTGTGATGCCCTTCCCATGTACTTGTAGGGCTGGGCAGGGGTAGGTCTGACTTGTCAAATCAGTAAGGGAGCTTCATCTGGATCGGTGATAATATGCCTCTGTTGAGGTGACTGTGTGGATGAGTGAGACTCCCAATTCGCTTGTTCTCCAGGAGCAGGACATGGTTCCTACCCTCGGTCATTGGAGCCCATCCTTGTTGTAGGAGTGTATGGCTTCATAGGCTAAAGATTGAAAGGTTGGGGAATGCCACACAACCGTGCCGAAGAGTGATGTAGGAGTGGGAGCTCATAGGGAAGAAAATATTCAGGCAGCGTATAGAGAAATAGAGGCACAACTACCAGGACCATTTTGATCACAATCTCCCTCCTTGGGTAGCTGAATGCCCCTGAAGGCTTGGAGTGTCTTGCTAGTTATTATGGACCTAAATAAGGCAAGACCAGTGTGGGAACAAAGTTGGCCTTGGGAACTTTGAGTCTGTCAATCTCTAGTTAGTACTACCACTCATAACATAGAAGCCTAAACTTTGATACGTTTACTTAAACGGAGGTCTACGTGACACACAATGTAATATGTGATGCAACAACTCTGGATGTTTCACCGTGATCGCCATAAGCGTAGCTCCCATCTGTCAATGTATGAGGCTATTAGGATACCACTGACTAGATTCCCTATGCTGTACCTTTGAGCCTTGTGATTTATTCATTCTATAACTGGAACCATGAACTTCCCTCTCCCCTTCCCCCATTTTGTCCATCCCCCCACCTCCCCTCCCTTCTGGCAAGAGTCAAATCTCTGCATTTATGGGTCTGTTTCTGCTTTTGCTCTGTTTGTTCATTTATTCCCCTTTTTACATTCTGCACAGAAGTGAAATCATATAGGATTTGTGTTTCTCTGTCTGACTTATTTCACTTACCCTCATGCCATCTAGGTACATCCATGATGTTGCAGATGGCAGGATCTCATTCTCATTTAGAGCTGCATAATATTTCATTGTGTGTGTGTGTGTGTGTGTATGTATGTGTGTGTGTGTGTGTGTGTGTGGTCTCTTCATGTATTGGTGGACACTTGGGTTGCTTCCATATCTTGTCTATTGTAAATAATGCTATAATAAAGATAGGGGTGCGTATATCTTTTCAAATTAGTATTTCCATTTCCCTTGGGTAAATAAATAGCCAGTAGTGGAATCACTGGATCCTATGGTATTTGTGTTTTTAATTTGTTGAGGCCCCTCCATACTGGCTTTCACTGCGGCGATACCAATTTACATCCCATGACCGGTGCACAAGGGTTGTTTTTTCTCCACACCCTGAGCCACCCTTGTTGTTTCCTGTGTGTGGAAACTGAGCCATTCTGACAGATGTGAGGTGAGACGTCATTGTGGTAACGTTTACACATTTAATTTTCAACCATTTCAGAGCATTCCCTGCCTGTCATATTTGGTTCTGGAAACTGAGACTGGGTCTTTCCTGGAGATTTCACAGGTTAGGAGAGGTCGAGGCCAAATAGAGAACAGAAAGCTTTTTTTAAAACAGGGTCCAAATTGTGAAAGACCTGTACTCTGGAAACCGTAAAACACTGATGAAGGAAATTGAAAGTGACGGAAAGAAAGAGAAAGACATCCGATGCTCACAGATGGGAAGAATACATATTTTTAAAGTGTCTACACTACCCAAAGCCATCGACATATGTCATGCAATCCCTGTCAACATACCAACAGCATTTGTCACAGAGCTAGACAAACAATCCTAAACGTTGTATAGAACCACAAAAGACGTTGAATGGCCAAAGCAATATTGAAAACGAAGAAACCTGGAGGTATCACAATCTCAGCTTTCAAGTTCTATTCCAAAGCTGTAGTATTCCAAACAGTATGGTGGGTACTGGCGTACAAAATAGCCTCATCGCTCAGTGGAATAGGACCGCAAAGCCAGACATAAATCCACCACTGTATGGTCAGTTCATCTTCCACAAACAGGAAAGACTATCCAGTGGGGAAAAGGCAGTCTCTTCACCAAATGGTGTGGGGACAACTGGACAAGCCACATGCCAAAGAATGAACCTGGACCAATTTCTCTACCATACCCACAAATAAACTCAAAATGAATTAAAGACCTAAGTGTGAGACGTGAAACCATAAAAAAAAAAAAATCCTTGACGAGAACACAGGCCGTCATTTCTCAAACTTTGGCTGTAGCCACATTTTACTAGTTATGTCTCTTGAGCCAAGGGAAATAAAGCAAGAATAAAGTTTGGGGACTATATCAACCTACGAAGCTTTTGCACAGTGAAGGAAACAGTCAAACCTGAAAGGCAACCTCTGGAATGGGAGAACAAATTTGGAAATATTTGGCAAATCCAGTAAAGGGTTAGTATCCACAATGTCTAAAAACTTGACACATGTCAACATCACCCCCCTCCAAAAAAGCCCAGTTTACCAATGAGCAGTACACATAACCAGACACTTTTCCAACGACAACATACAGATGGTCAACAGACACATGAAAAGATGCTCCCCCAAACTACAACGAGATACCACGTCACACCTGTCAGAATGGCTACACTCCAAGACACAAGAAGCTAGTGTTCGCGAGGATGTGGAGACAAAGGAAACCTCTTGCACCGTTGGTGGAAATGCAAATGGGTGCGGCCCCTGTGGAAAACAGTATGCAGGTTCCTCAAAAAATTAAAAACAGAACTCTCCTATGATCCAGTAATTGCACTACTGGATACTACCCAAGAGAATACAAAAACATGAATTCCACGGGACACACGCACTCCTGTGTTTATTGCGGCATTATTTCCAACAGCCAGCGCAAGCGTCCATTGACAGCTGAGTGAACGAAGAAGAAGCCCTATATGAATGTATGTGTGTGTGTATATGTATATCCATACACACACACACACGCACACACGCACACACACATGCACACACACACACTGTAATATTACTCAATCATAAAACAATGAAATCTTGCCATTTGCAATCACCTGGATGGAGCCTGAGGGTAGTATGGTAAGCAAAGTCAGGGAAAGACAAATACCATATGATTTTACTCATGTAGCACTTAAGAAACAACAAACGAGCAAAGGGAGGAAACAAAAGGGGAGACAAACCAAGAAATAGGCTCTTAACTGCAGAGAAGAAACGGATGGTTGTGGAGAGGAGGTGAGTGGTGGGAAAGGTGAAAGAGATGATGGGGATGAAGGAGTGCCCTTGTCATGATGAGCACGGGGTGAGTATGGAGTTGGTGAATCACTATATTGTACAACTTAAACTACTATAACTCTGGATGTTTCTATTACTGGAATTAAAATAAAACTTAATGACAAAACCAGAGGCCAAATTTCATTATACCAAGAAACTTCGTGGAATAAACAGATAGGTGACCTTTCCCTTAACTTTTTTAAATTTTGTTTTTAAATGAATGAACATGTTTTTGTTGTATTTTTTTGCTCTAAAGGCTTCCTAACATACCTGGTCCTGACGATTCATGGTCTACCTCATCTAGCGAAGACTTAGATTTTGGTACCAAGGTAAAGTACCCTCCCGTGAAACTCACTTTCCTGCTCTGAATTGAGTTTTCTCCCTTATTCACTCTGAAAATTTAAGAGGAGCCTGTGTATCATCATTTTATGTGTGTCATGGAAAGTTAGCAAGGACAAACCACGTTACAGATACATGACACGTTGAATGTTTTGTTTTGTTGTGTTGTACTTTGGTAAATCCTACAGGTGGAGGCTGATAAATGAATGGGCTGGAAAATATATAATGACCGTCAAATTATATTGGGAAAAGCTTTCCCACAATGGAGGCAATATGACGTTTGCTTAAGGATAAGGATTCTTACTGTGATCATAACATGACTGATAATACTCATGCCTAAATGAAACCTGATTGGGTCCAAGTATCTATTGTAGGTTGCCCCCCGCCCCGGGCACGTTTTATTTTGGTGAGATACAGCATTTTCCTTTGGCTCTATCCTTTGTTCTCCATTTAGAATAAAATCATATTAGAAAATGTAGAAATTTAGATGTTTACATTATTTCTCAACATTTACCTTACAAAGGTGTTCCCCTGTAGTTTTGAAATAACTCCATGAAGAGTAAGTTAAAATTGTGCATCTCCCCGAAGAATACGTATTTTGCTGAAAAGAGTAGCTCTATGGGCAGAGGCTCTTCATAGCCAAGGTGTCAAATTTCTAATTTCAGAAATCTTGCCCATTCTAGCTTTGAACACTATCTCCTCCTAGTCCTTGTGTCAGATTCTAAAATTTAAAGTTTCAGACATCTGATATTTGTTTCAGTATTCATTTCAAAGCCCCTAAATCATGATAAGCTCCTGGAGGTTAGGGAACGCACTGGTTTGACTCCTGGAGCTCCTAAAATAAAGTCTTGCTTGGAAGAAGCAATGTCATGGTTTTTGAATGTGAACAAATGAGTAGGGAAATGGAATTCCGTAGAATGGAGTTTGAAAAGTAACCAAATACGCATGATATATCACAATTAAATATGTGAATTTAAAAAGTCAGGCTTCAGTTTATATTCCGTTTTAGTGTTTAACATGTATACACGCAAATGAATTCTATTGAGGAAATCAGGAGTTACATAAGAAAGAAGGTTACAGTCTATTTTTAGTATCCTCCCATTGTGAGCTTAGAATTGCAGAGAAAAAGTCCTCAGCCTTTGTTTGTTTAACCCCATCTGTGTCCCATTACCTACATCCTTTAAAGGTTCCCATTTCTTCCTAGAATTCTCATTCCCAATTCTTTCTCCATAGTGGATGTTGACGTGTTAGGAACCTCTCTTTTTCTGTTCTTTTGTTAGTCTAGTAATAATTTCTAGCTTTTCGGAAGCGAAAGATGCCAGGAATTGAACAATGTATTTATAGTGAAAAAAATTAAATTCTTTATTACAGTATTTATAACCAGATAACTGTAGAGTGATAAGAGTCAGTATTATTAGGGATATACTGTGAGTCAAAGCCTCTCTTTTACATAAATATTATATAGACAGATACATAGGTAGATGGATATGGATATAGATAGATAGATAGATAGATAGATATAGATAGATATAGGTAGAGATATATATAATATACACATATATACACATATATATTTACACATAAATAAATACACACTTATATGTATACATATTTATGTACACCTAAACATACACACACACACACACACATATATATATATATATATATATATATATATATATATATGTGTGTATATCACACATATATAAAGACATATATTTTTAAAAGGTTTAAAGGGACTATTTTTCCTAGTATATTCCCAATCCTACTTATGTACCTGTTGAAAAATGTATGTTGTTTCCACTTGCCTTCTTTGGCTCACATTTTTCCTTTTCTTTTTTGTCTTAAGCTCATGCTTGATTGATTGGTCATTTGTTTTTGTTTTTGTTTTTGTTTCCTTTTTCCCTCTTCTCACCCCGTGCTTTTAACGGTATTTTCAAAATTTTTTCAAAGTTTATTTATTTTTGAGACAGAGACAGACACAGAGTGCAAGCGGGGTAGGGGCAGAGACAGAGAGAGACACAGAATCCAAAGCAGGCTGCAGGCTCCGAGCTGTCAACACAGAGCTCAACGTGGGGCTGATAACCACAAACCGTGAGATCATGACTCATGAGCTGAAGGTGGATGCTGAACTCACTGTGCCACATATGTGTTCCCCGCACCAGGCTCGTTTTTAATGGTTTACCCCTACCCTAATTTGTCCTTGCAGAAACGATTTCTTTAGTGTCTGTTCTTTTAGTACATCACTTTCTGTCAACTCCATTGTCAACATATTGGTTATGGAATTCTACTGTCTGTGTGTGGTTTCCATCCAGGACTCGTTGCCCCACAAGGTTTATTATTCTTGTTTTTCTCTTTCTTGGAAGGGGCTGAGCTAAATGTTTTTGAAATGTTTGCATTTCTCTTGGAAAGGGAGGGAGAGAGAGAAAGAATGAGCAAGTGCTCGTTGTTGTGATCTGACAATAGGCAAGGTATGATCTCAGTCCTTTTATATTTGTGGAGGGCTGTTTTGTGACCCAGGATGTCACTTGGAGACATTGGAGAATGTTCTATGTGCACTTAAGAAGAATGTGCGTTCTACTGCTGTTGGGTGAAAAGATCTTAATATATCGGTGTTGATACCCATGTATATAAATGTATATATATGAGGCCAATATAGATCTATGTATATCTGAATACATCTGGTCCAGTGACACATTGGATCTGTGTTTCCTTACTGATTTTCTGCCTTGACGATCCGCCTTTTGCCATGAGTGGAGTCTTAAAGTCGTCTACAATCATGGTATTTGTATGTATACATTTAATCATGTTTGTGAGTAATCGATTCATATGTGTGGGCGTTTCACTTTGGGGCCATAAACATTTGCAATTGTTAGCTCCTCTTGATGGATAGACCCCTTAATTACGACCCAATGCCCTTCTGAATCTGTTACTACAGTCTCTGGTTTAAAATCTAGTCTGTCTGGTGGAGGTGTGGCGACTCCAGCTTTCTTTTGACTTCTAGTAGCATGATAGGTGGTTCCCCATACCTTCACTTTGAACCTGGAGGTGTCCTGGGGTCTAAAATCAGTTTCTTGTTGACAACATATAGATGGATCTTGTTGTTTGGTTTTGTTTTGTGTTTTACCCATTCTGATTCCCTGTGTCTTTTGATTGGGGCATTGAGTCCATTCACATTCAGAGTGATTAGTTAAAGATATGGATTTAGTGTCCTTGTGTTATCTGAAGGTTTCATGCTTTTGGTGAGGCCTCTGGTCCTTTGTAGTCTCTGCTGCTTTCCACTCACAGAGTCGCCCGTTAGGATCTCCCGCAGGGCTGGTTTAGTGGTCATGAACTCCATGAGGTTTTGTTTGTCTGGGAAAGCCTTTCTCTCTCTTTCTATTCTAAATGTCAGCCTTGCCTGGGAAGGGATTCTTCGCCGCAGATGTTCCCATTCAGCACATTGACCGTTTCCTACCCCTCCCTTCTGCCCTGCCAAGTTTCTTTGGACAGGCCTGCTGCTAGCCTTACGTGTCTTCCCTTGTCGATTAAGACCCGTTTGTCCCTAGCTGCTTTCAGAATCCTCTCCTTATCTTTGTAGTTTTCCAGTTTCGCTATGGCATGTCGTGGTGTTGACCTGGGTTTGTTGATTTGGAAAGGAATTCTCTGTGCCGCCAGGACTTGGATGCCCGTTTCCTTCCCCAGATGAGGGAAGCTCTCAGCTATAAGTTGTTCCAAAAAAACCTTCTGCCCCTTTCTCTCACTCTTCTTCTTCTGGGACTCCTAGGATGTGGCTAATATTTCATCTCACTGAATCACGTAGGTCTCTAGTACCTGCCTCGTGATCTAGTCATTTCCTTCCTTTCCTTTCCCTGCTTCATCTTTGTCCACAATTGTATCTTCTGTTTCACCGATTCTGTCTGCTGCTTCTCCCGTCCTTGCTGTCACTGCATCTAGTTTACTTTGTATCTCCTTTACACCATTTCATGTTCAGCGTTCATCGTGACGATTCCTTAGGTCCTTGATCTCTGAAGCAGTAGATTGTCTGCTGTCTTCTATGCGTGGTTTCAAGCGCAACTATGCGTCTTATGAGTGTCATTCCAAACATGTGCTCACATATATGGTTTCTGTCTCTTTTGCGCCCTTCTCTGGCTGTCCTTTCTTCCCGGAATTTTTTTTGAGGGGAATTCTCCGATTTCGTCGTTTTGGCTAGATTCCTGCCCTTTATGTGTGTTAATCGCTTGTTCTGTGTCCCACACCTGCGAGTACTACTGTAATAAAAAGAGCCCCTACACTGTCCAGGGCCTGGCAGTTGAACAAATTTTTTTTGAGTGTGTTGTGTGCACTCTTTGGGTGCGTCTTTGGCTGCTGTCCTCGCTACTTGGAGTGGCGGTTTGGGCCTTCCACCAGGTGTGCTTTGATTTGTTTGTTGAAGTAATCCTGGAAAAAAGGGGAAGAAGGTGGGGAAGAATCCTTAGCCCAAACAAAAAGAGAAATGACTGGAGTTGAAAAAAAGACCAGGAAGTGACTCAAAGGAGCTATAGGGCTTAATCCAGAAAGAGAGGGAGGAAAATGAAGAAGGAGATCTAGAAAAGTATAGAGAAAATGTACAATCAAACAAACAAAGAACCAGAACAGAGGAACAAAGGAAAAAATATATATATAGATATATCTCTATATATCTATGTATAGATATATAGGTATATATTAAGATATATAGATAAATGTAGATATATAATTAGCTTTGACCCACGTCAACTCGACACTACTAGGCTGTTTCCAAAGGGAGAAGGGGAAAGAGGAGAGTAGAAAGAGAAAAAAGGGAAAAGAGAAGAAAGGGAAAGCAAAGGAAAGAAAAGATGGGCGCCTGGGTGGCTCAGTAGGTGAAGCGTCTGACTCTTGAATTTGGCTCACGTCATGTTGTCACTGTGGGTGGGTTCGAAACCCCCAACAGGTTCTGCAGTGAGAGCATGGATCCTGCTCGGATTCTCTCTCTCCCCCTCTCTCTGCATCTCTTCTGCTTGATCACTCCCTCTCTCTCTCTCAAAATAAAGAAATAAACATTAAAAAAGAAAAGGAAAGACAAAAGAATAATAACTCAAATGAAAACAAACAAACAAACTAAGATAGAAAACCGGAGGAGAGTTGTCTATTGGTGCCTGGGACCGGTGGCTGTGCTGGTCTAGAGCAGGGGCTGTCTGGTCCCATCAGTGTCAGTCTCACTCCTATGGAGAAGCAGTTACGAGGCACAGAGTGTCAGGGTTTGGTGTAATGGGCCTGCCTTCACTGAGGCTCACTGTCCATTCCCTGAAGCCCCACGATGTTGGTCATGGGGAGAGACATGGCGACACCCCATCTATCCTGCCCACACGAGGTGTCTCAAAACTCACTGTTTAGGCTATCCTCACGGAATAGCCTGGGGAGCCGGCTTGCCTTGCTGCACAGTCCCCTGTGCCACCCGAGCACTGAGCTGGGATTCAAAACCCTGTAGGATCCCGCTTTGCTCGGACCTGGTAGTGGAGTTGCGCCACTCTGCCCAGTGGACAGAGGGCCTCTGGCTCGTGCCTGCATGGTCTTTTTCCCTTGGGCAGGGCAATACCTCCCCTTTCCACCATACTCAAGGTGTTCTCTCCCAGTGTAGCCCTGAGATTGCTACCAAGCCTAGGGGCGGCTCCCTCCCCACCAGGCATGGGAGGTGGTAGCTCTGGTCGAGAGAAAGTGTGGCTGCCTTGAAAATTCTGTTTTTTGCCCTCTAAGGCTGTTTTCCAAAGTAGAAACTGGCTCTCTGGACCTCTCCTTGGTCTGTGGTCCGGACAGGCTTTCTCATATCCAAATGCACTTCCCACAGCCTCTCTCTCTCTCTACCTTCCTTTCGTTTCTCCACCAAAGGCCTTCCCCCACTCCATGCCTGTGCTGCCCATTTTATTTCTCCCAATTCTCATACACACCCTTCTGTCCCGCCAAGCTGTCACTCTGCACCTGTGGAGATTTTTCTGTCCCTCTGCAGCCTGTATTCCTGGTATTCCAAGTGTTGTGACCTCAATACTGCTGTGTTTGAGGGACAAGGGGAATTCGGATTCCCCTCCCCTGCCATCTTAACTCCCCCCTCCACCTTTTGCTTTGCTTTTCGCAATTTCAAAGTTGGCTGCCTAATCGACTAAGTCACCCATGCTCCCCAAAGAATACTTGTTTTCGATGGGAAGATGTTCGAAGGCCAATAAAATGGCCCTTGTGTCCAGAAAAGAATGGAAAGTTAGAATGGGTTTTTGATGTTCTCATTTGGGGCTATGATAAGTTCCCCTAAGCTCTTAGCGATGACATCATAAAGGTATACATTTGACCCTTGAACAAGATGCGTTTGGAATGTGGGAGTCCACATACATACAGATTTTTTTCAATAAATACAGTACCATCCTGTAAACATATTTTCTCTTCCTTATGATTTTCTTTTTCCTCTTGTTTTTTTTTTTTAATTATTCATTTTGGGAGCGTGAGAGAGGACAGAGCACGTGAGTAGGGAAGTGGGGGCAGAGAGCGAATTTTCATCAGGCTCCACACTGTCAGCGTTCAACTCAGGAAGTATAGATCATGACTTGAGCCAAAGTCAAGAGCCTGACCCTGAACCGACAGTGCCACCCAGCACCCCTTCCTTACGATTTTCTTAGTAACCTTTCCTTCAGTTTATAGTGTAAAAATACAGTATGTAATACATATAACAGGGAAAGCATGCATTAATCGACTGTGTATATTGTTGGTAAGCTCAGCATTCCGTTATCCTAACCCTGACCTCCCACGCTCAGTTTACAGAGTCAATGGCCAAATTAGGCCGAAAAGGTAGATTAGACCTAGAGAGCATATACAAGCGATTCTGCTTTAATGTTCTGGTTTTCAATACATATATACTTTTTGATTTTTAAGTGTGATTGCTTTTAAAGTAGGAAATTCAGTAGGAATTTTTGTTTTCTTTGATTTGGTTTTGAGGTTTCAAAAGATATTTGTGGATTGTCGAGGGCATGGCCATCAGAGCCCGTAACCCTTGCTTTGTTCAAGGGCCAACGGTATAGTGATTGGGTACTTTTGAGATCTTCTCAGTGAGATTAGTGTAAATGTTTTGACCTTAATTAATTGGTCCTTGTATACTGAGTACGTACCAAGCAGTTAGCTACTGAGTGTACAAGTGGAGGGTTTAGGTTGTTGTGGTCGGAGCAGAAAAGTAAGTCAACAGCAGTCTGTTAGAAGTCACTATAAAGGCTTCATCGATAGGAAATGGACAATGTTAGTTGAGAGAATATTGGGGGCGTTTGTAGTGAGGATGAGGATGAGAGTGGGAGTGGGAATTTTGGTAGCCAGAAAAGATCTGAGAGTGGCAAAAGGTGCCAAGTGAAAGATGAGAAGGCCCAGTCGTGTAGACCGTGGCGAGGGACATTCTGGACAGAGAGGACCACGGATCATCATTTTACTCCAACGCCTTAGAGTGACCAAGCTGTAGGAAGGCTCACTCCATCATCATAATCATTATTATTATTGTTGTGTGTAAAAAAGAAAATGTGCATAGTGAAATGAGTGCTTGGCACATTTTAGGTGACTGAGACATACATGTTCTTATACTTGCCGTTTGAATGCTTACTACACATTCTGAAGAGTTCCATACCTATATCTACATTGTTTCTGCTACTAGTTCATCACAATTTTAAGAAAAGTTTCTCTTCCAACTTTGCCGTTCGATCCAACCCTTCTTTCGTCAAGAAAAAGGTCAAGCCTATGTTTACCTAAACGAAGCAGCAGCTACGACAGTGTTTTGTTGATACACAACATGATATACTCCAAAGTTTCTGATCATGTGAGGTATGAATTGACACTGAAACAAATGTCGGCCATTTTATTAGAAGCAGTTTTCCTTTATAGCAAGTACACTTTTAAAGATTTTGTATCAAAACTTATTTCAAGTGTCCTTTCATTTTGGTCAGGAATGCAAAGGAAGGGATTTTTGTTAGTTCCTTTTTGAAATCTGCATACAAGCCAGGCTTCTGCCTTTGAAAGTATTTATTCTGGCCTTCCATGATCCGTTTAGAGAGTCAATAGCCAAATGAAGATTCAAAGGGACGCTGAATCAAGAGAGCATATATGAGGTTTTGTATTTAAATGTTTTGGTGTTCAATACGGTTTTCTTATTTGTAAGTCTGATTGTTATTAAAGTCATAAATTCAGATATTTTCTTGGAAAAGGATTAGGAAGTCTTCACGCAACTCATTACTGATGCTACTTTTAACAGAGTATGTCTGAGAAGCCCAACAAATATGTTCTTCATTTCTCTGGTGCTGCGGATCAGAAAGTGCAAAGTATATTAAATGGACAAGTAGAAGGTAAGACCAGTATTTTATTCAAAGGTTATTTGACAGAATGTTGATTTAAAACAGGAACACTGATATATTCTAATATCTAAAGAAAACCGCCTGTTAAGTGCATAGGAAAGAGAAAGAGATGCGAAAAGGAGATAAGTTGCATATATGTGATGTCAGCAACAGATTAAATTGAGAGTGCCACCAAAGGAGCTAAATGACTAGTTCCCTTTCAAGACACTGGAAGGCCTAAGGAACCTCAGGAAAGAAGAGACGAGCCAAACAGGGAATGATGTGAATGGCGGAGACTACAGGGAGTAAATGAAGGAAAGTAAGCCGGTGTGTATTGTGTTCCTACTGGAAGGTGGTAAAATACACTAGTTCTTTAAAGGGAAGAGCAGACTATTTAAAATGCAGCAACACTATCAGGTGAGCTTCTCGTACCAGAATTTGCCAGAGTAGTATCCCCAAATGTTCCCACTCTTACTGTGATCCTCACTGTTGGCAAGACATTAAGGACTGACCTAGCTGATGATGCAGAGTTATGTCCTAACTACCATGGGTGAACATAAGCATTTGTAGTCAGTGATAAATGTATATACGTTAATGCCATATAAAATGGGTGTACTTCATACGGTAGTATCATTTAGGGCAAAATAAGAGAATTGGAAGGAGGGTCAGATAGGGAGACATCAAGATAACTCATCTGACATTTTGGATGCCGTATTTGTGGCTTTTGATTATTTTGGCAATAACTGCCTTTAATAGGTGAACTATATTTTTAATGTTCTAGGAACATAAGGGAAAGAAACAAAAGAACACTATAATCAGTAGTATGTTTTCATATTCTGTCTGACAGTTCTGATTGTTGTAGAATGATCCCTGTTACTTCTTTGATTCCTACCTGCCAGAAAAATGAACTAAGTCCTAGGTAGTTGGAGAAAATTAACTGATTTTTCATATTTCAGAGAACTTTTATATGGTAGAACATAGGGGCAATCACCAGGATTTGCTCTCTCCCTCTGTTTTTTTTTTTTTTTCAGAGTAAAATAAGATCGTTGCTTGTTTCACACTTTCTGACATCATGATTTCATCTATTCCTTTTAAACCTTTCTTCAAATGGATAAATAGGGATGTAGGAATTTTCAAGGCAAATACCAAGAAAAGAGATTCCAGGAAAGGTATTCTGTGACATAACCTTCTGACTGTAACCACGTGAAAGACATCAACCGAAATAATAAAATTTCATATAATGCAGTTGTGTTAGAGGCATCCCAATGACACCCAGATTTGATTATTCACTAGAAGAGCTCACAGGACTCAGCATATAGTTGTAGTCATGCGTGTGGCTTGGTATGGGGACAGGCTAGAAAGGCCAATGAGCACCGAGCAATGGTGTATGGGGTGAAGGCCAGAGGAAAGCAAGCGCAGGCTTCCAGGAATCCTTTCTCTATGGAGTTAGCAGGATGTGCTAAATTCCTCCAGCATGAAATTAGGACAGCACAAGTGAAATGTTGTCTGCCAGTACGAGGCTTACGGATACTCAGTGCCCGAGGTTTTCATCAAATGCTAATCACATAGGCATCTTCTCCTTAGCATGTCCCAAAATTCCAGGTTTCCACCAAGGAAATCAAGTGTACAGCCTTAAGGACATTGCTTGTACCAGCACTTAGGCACAGGGAACCACTCTTAACCAGCTAGGGAATGGTGGGAACCCTCCTGAAATCCAAGATCCCAGGGAACAACCAAGGGCCAGTCATTCAAGTAGGATGTTGTGAGGGTAGCCATCTTTGGCCTGCTGGATGAAATCTGTTCTGCATAGGAATTATAGCCCTGACGTCATTTTTGGTGGTGTCTTCAAATTTTGTTTTGCTAGCATGTAACATGATGGCTACCATGGTACTGGTTTCAGTTTCATCATCCATATGAAGTAGGTATTTGTATAAAAATTACTAGGGCAATATGAGGTCATTATAATCTTTTTTTTTTATGTGATTAAGCTTTCATTATGATTCTTACGTATGATCAACATAATGATTTTTGATTTAAAATTAGAATGAAAATCTCGTAATTATATGGAAAACCCAGGTTTGATTCCTATGGTGCTGAACCCCTGTTTATAGGTATAAGATTTTGGATCATATTCATCAATTGTTTTGTTGCCTAAGTACACAAATAACCGTTGTATTTTTGTGTTTTGTGTATGTATTTTCATACACTTCCAAATGGGAGACAGTACCCCTATTGTGTTACTTTGATCTCTATTTTAATGTTCAAGGTGACTGTATCATGAGTTAGTATATGCTAAGAGTAGCTTCAATGGAAACCATATTTTGTTGTTTTTGCTGTTTCATACATTTAATAAGCCTGATGTTTTACATCAGTTTTAAGTTCACAGCAAAATATAATAGGAAGTACAGAGAGTCTGCATATACCATACCATGCTCCCGGACACGCCTAGCCTCCCCTGTTGTTAACATCTTGCACGACAGTGGCCCATTTTTAGTAGGAATTTTTTTTTCAGTTCCTTGGTTTAGTTTTGAGTGAGAGAGCATGCATGCGTGTGAGCAGCCAAGGGGCAGAGGGAGAGGGGGGAAAGAATCCTGTGCTGTCAGCCCAGAGCCTGATGCAGGACTTGATCCCATGAACTGTGAGATCATGACCTGAGCTCAGATCCAGAGTTGGACGCTGAACCGACTGAGCCACCCAGGCGCCCTGACAACAGTGGTGCATTTTCTATGGACACGAACTCTTCATTTGGAGGCCAAGTCTCTAACTTGCATTAGTGTTCAGCCTTGGTGTCATACGTTCTATGAGTCTTAACAAATGTGTAATGATGTGAATCCACCTTTGTGGTATCGTGTGAAAGAGTTCCACTGCCTTAAAAGTCCTCTGTGCTGTGCCCGTTTCTCCCTACATTCACCCCAACCCTTAGCTCCATAGCCTTGCTCTTTCCAGGTGTCATATAGTTAGAATCATAGAGTGGATGTCTTTGAATGTTTAGAAAGTGAAAATATCCTGGTAATTGAATGTAGGCATTCAAGATATTCTTTGCCCTTTGTTTTGTTTAGTTGCTCATCAGTAGAGGATCTGATGACCTCTGCCTTCCATGACAAAAAGTATGATTTCTCTAGATGTGTGTCACCTAATGGGGAGGGTTGAGAAAAATGACCTCATGAACCACTACAGAGCACTCACATTGGGATCATCCTCCTCTGTGATGTGCGGCGGGTCTAGATAGACTCTCTAGCAATGGAAGGAGACAGCCTCAAGAGGTTAGAACTATATCAAAGTGGAATGCCAAATCTTTCCTTCTTACCTTGCCATTGGAAACAAGGCCAGGGAGAGGCTGTTTGCTATTGTTTGGCCACGCTGCCAAGTACAATAGCTATAGAGCACACGTTGTGAGGGGGTGTTTCCTCCTAAAACTGAAGAGTGTCTGCTGAAGAGCTGGGGAAGTTCTGCCGTGTTACAGCAAAATAAAGATATTCTCTTTCAATTCCTCTAGTAGTGGAAGTCCAGAAAAATCATGCTAGCTTCAGTCTGACATTGTCAGCTCATGATAATCATTCTCCGAACGATACCCGTTTCCTCCAGTGTCACAGTGTCGGTCAGCGATGGCCATTGTAAACATCAGTTCCCCTGTAGGTGTCAAATTCTGATAAAACCCATTCTTGGTTTTGGTCAATATAGAGGAGAAAGTAAGATTTCTTAGTGCTTTAAGCCTACGAATGGTATAATTACCATTCAGTGTAGTGTGGTTTCCAGGTGTGGTCCGAAAGCAATACTTTTTGACAAATCATAAGCCGTACACTTGTAATTTTCCTCTATTTTTCGATTGTTGATTTAACATGTATTTTGCTTTCTTCTTTAGGAGCAGATAAGAATGCTGAGGAAGATCCTAGAGCCAGGTAGGATTTTTATGGATTTGTAAAAATGACATTTGCTGGGGCACCCGGGTGGCTCAGTCGGTTAAGGGTGTGACTCTTGATTTCAACTCAGGTTTGTGAGTTCAAGCCCCACGTCGGGTTTCGCGCTGACAGCCTCCTTGGGATATCTTTCCTGATTTCTGTGGGCACTCACTCTCAAAGTATAAAGGAATGAAATGAAATGAAACAGATAATGAAAGGAAAGGAAAGGGAATGAATGAACTGAAAATTATGTGTCTCCTAAGGGAACGCAGAGAACAAAAGCAGTTGTTGCGTGTTCTACACTGGACCAGACACTATATCCTATGGGTAACATCTGTTCCGTTATATAGTCATTGTATAGCTTTGCCAAGTAGCTGTGCTATTGTAGCCTACGTTTTATTCCTTTGTCAACTGTGGTTCAGGGAGGTTGATGACTCGACCATGATTCCATAGTTCACGGGTTGCTGAGGGGCTTTGCCCATCAGCCCATGAAGCTTCCACATCCATTCCCTGGTTCCTCAGCAGCACTGAGATGAAGATACAGATCCTAGGGCAGATCAACTCAGAATGTCAAAGGTAATGATGTCGGAACACTAATTTAGGGTTTGCTTAAGAACCCAGGTTAGTCCAAGCATTTGGCCTCATATATTTGACCACTAGTGCCAACAAAAGTCATTAGTGCAGTGGTAACTAGTCCCTTGTTTTTACCATCCGAGATTTTAGGGTGGATGTCAGCTATGGCCATGGTGTCAAGGCTTTTACATAAAAAGCAAGATGTCGTCAGGCAACTCCTTAGATGTAGTGATATCCCCTCTTCTTGAGACAAATGAGTTTTCTGTAAGGGAATGATATCTAGTTGTAGACCATGTTACATTAATTAAACTCACTCTCTATTTCGAGGATATTCCTATATGATTCTCTGTTGCCTAAGTTCCCAGGCTGGTTTCCCTTTGGGCTAGTATCCTTGTCTAGTTCTAGGAAGCTTTTTGGTTTTTTTGGAGTTGTTTTTTTTTTTTCCAATGACTTTTTGTACTGTGTTTTTGCCTTTTGACTTTGTTCTCTTTTTTTCCTTGGTATTTCTTCTTCTTTTTTTTTTCCAATAATTTCCCCACTTCTTCCAGCTAAGGACTCTCCATTTTTCCAGAGGCCAAATCAAAAGCACTTAGAGTCTCCAGATGTAGGGATCCTCAGAGATTAATTCTTCAAAACACCCTCTGGTGTGTCAACCTATGTTTAACCTCCTTGCCCAATGGTTGTTTCCCTGTAGAATTTGAAACTCAAAAGAGGTTGAAGTGACCTATTTGGATATGATAAGTGACAGAAATGCGACTTAAATTCTGGTTTTCTTTCTTTCTTTCTTTCTTTCTTTCTTTCTTTCTTTCTTTCTTTCTTTCTTTCTTCCTTTCCTTCCTTCTTTTTTTGTCTTGATCTTGCAGGCAACTGTTTTAATAATAGAAGCCTGGGGAGTGGGTCTAATGAATACAATGAAGGAGGGTAAGAATCGAATTAGCAGAGGAGACCAGGTTTCCAGGAGAACTACACTGAGTTGGTTAGGAATACGAGTTTGAGAAAAGATGTCAGAATATGGGGGGTTATGCCAAGTGAGATAAAGGTGAATGACAGGAATGAAGGACCCAGGATTAGGGGAGTTGTTTATTAAGACATATTCAAATAGAGAGTTCAAGGGGGTCGTGACCAAGTTTCTGCTTTTGCGTGTGTTGGTTTCATTGAAGGTGCGAGCATACCTCAGATTTTCTGATGAGAGAGATTAAAAATCATTTGAGCTTCTGGGCAGAGTCTGTTTACAGCAGATAGAAATATGATATCCCCTACTTCCACCCCAACTGAGGGAGGATAGCTTAGATCCTCTCAAGGAATTGGGGGTGGGGGTGGAGATTCCGAACATCAGAGATGTATGGCCCAAGGCAAGCTGTCTCCTCACTCCACCTCTTTTCCTCAATCTGTGATGCCCTTCCCATGTACTTGTAGGGCTGGGCAGGGGTAGGTCTGACTTGTCAAATCAGTAAGGGAGCTTCATCTGGATCGGTGATAACATGCCTCTGTTGAGGTGACTGTGTGGATGAGTGAGACTCCCAATTCGCTTGTTCTCCAGGAGCAGGACATGGTTCCTACCCTCGGTCATTGGAGCCCATCCTTGTTGTAGGAGTGTATGGCTTCATAGGCTAAAGATTGAAAGGTTGGGGAATGCCACACAACCGTGCCGAAGAGTGATGTAGGAGTGGGAGCTCATAGGGAAGAAAATATTCAGGCAGCGTATAGAGAAATAGAGGCACAACTACCAGGACCATTTTGATCACAATCTCCCTCCTTGGGTAGCTGAATGCCCCTGAAGGCTTGGAGTGTCTTGCTAGTTATTATGGACCTAAATAAGGCAAGACCAGTGTGGGAACAAAGTTGGCCTTGGGAACTTTGAGTCTGTCAATCTCTAGTTAGTACTACCACTCATAACATAGAAGCCTAAACTTTGATACGTTTACTTAAACGGAGGTCTACGTGACACACAATGTAATATGTGATGCAACAACTCTGGATGTTTCACCGTGATCGCCATAAGCGTAGCTCCCATCTGTCAATGTATGAGGCTATTAGGATACCACTGACTAGATTCCCTATGCTGTACCTTTGAGCCTTGTGATTTATTCATTCTATAACTGGAACCCTGAACTTCCCTCTCCCCTTCCCCCATTTTGTCCATCCCCCCACCTCCCCTCCCTTCTGGCAAGAGTCAAATCTCTGCATTTATGGGTCTGTTTCTGCTTTTGCTCTGTTTGTTCATTTATTCCCCTTTTTACATTCTGCACAGAAGTGAAATCATATAGGATTTGTGTTTCTCTGTCTGACTTATTTCACTTACCCTCATGCCATCTAGGTACATCCATGATGTTGCAGATGGCAGGATCTCATTCTCATTTAGAGCTGCATAATATTTCATTGTGTGTGTGTGTGTGTGTGTGTATGTATGTGTGTGTGTGTGTGTGTGTGTGGTCTCTTCATGTATTGGTGGACACTTGGGTTGCTTCCATATCTTGTCTATTGTAAATAATGCTATAATAAAGATAGGGGTGCGTATATCTTTTCAAATTAGTATTTCCATTTCCCTTGGGTAAATAAATAGCCAGTAGTGGAATCACTGGATCCTATGGTATTTGTGTTTTTAATTTGTTGAGGCCCCTCCATACTGGCTTTCACTGCGGCGATACCAATTTACATCCCATGACCGGTGCACAAGGGTTGTTTTTTCTCCACACCCTGAGCCACCCTTGTTGTTTCCTGTGTGTGGAAACTGAGCCATTCTGACAGATGTGAGGTGAGACGTCATTGTGGTAACGTTTACACATTTAATTTTCAACCATTTCAGAGCATTCCCTGCCTGTCATATTTGGTTCTGGAAACTGAGACTGGGTCTTTCCTGGAGATTTCACAGGTTAGGAGAGGTCGAGGCCAAATAGAGAACAGAAAGCTTTTTTTAAAACAGGGTCCAAATTGTGAAAGACCTGTACTCTGGAAACCGTAAAACACTGATGAAGGAAATTGAAAGTGACGGAAAGAAAGAGAAAGACATCCGATGCTCACAGATGGGAAGAATACATATTTTTAAAGTGTCTACACTACCCAAAGCCATCGACAGATGTCATGCAATCCCTGTCAACATACCAACAGCATTTGTCACAGAGCTAGACAAACAATCCTAAACGTTGTATAGAACCACAAAAGACGTTGAATGGCCAAAGCAATATTGAAAACGAAGAAACCTGGAGGTATCACAATCTCAGCTTTCAAGTTCTATTCCAAAGCTGTAGTATTCCAAACAGTATGGTGGGTACTGGCGTACAAAATAGCCTCATCGCTCAGTGGAATAGGACCGCAAAGCCAGACATAAATCCACCACTGTATGGTCAGTTCATCTTCCACAAACAGGAAAGACTATCCAGTGGGGAAAAGGCAGTCTCTTCACCAAATGGTGTGGGGACAACTGGACAAGCCACATGCCAAAGAATGAACCTGGACCAATTTCTCTACCATACCCACAAATAAACTCAAAATGAATTAAAGACCTAAGTGTGAGACGTGAAACCATAAAAAAAAAAAATCCTTGACGAGAACACAGGCCGTCATTTCTCAAACTTTGGCTGTAGCCACATTTTACTAGTTATGTCTCTTGAGCCAAGGGAAATAAAGCAAGAATAAAGTTTGGGGACTATATCAACCTACGAAGCTTTTGCACAGTGAAGGAAACAGTCAAACCTGAAAGGCAACCTCTGGAATGGGAGAACAAATTTGGAAATATTTGGCAAATCCAGTAAAGGGTTAGTATCCACAATGTCTAAAAACTTGACACATGTCAACATCACCCCCCTCCAAAAAAGCCCAGTTTACCAATGAGCAGTACACATAACCAGACACTTTTCCAACGACAACATACAGATGGTCAACAGACACATGAAAAGATGCTCCCCCAAACTACAACGAGATACCACGTCACACCTGTCAGAATGGCTACACTCCAAGACACAAGAAGCTAGTGTTCGCGAGGATGTGGAGACAAAGGAAACCTCTTGCACCGTTGGTGGAAATGCAAATGGGTGCGGCCCCTGTGGAAAACAGTATGCAGGTTCCTCAAAAAATTAAAAACAGAACTCTCCTATGATCCAGTAATTGCACTACTGGATACTACCCAAGAGAATACAAAAACATGAATTCCACGGGACACACGCACTCCTGTGTTTATTGCGGCATTATTTCCAACAGCCAGCGCAAGCGTCCATTGACAGCTGAGTGAACGAAGAAGAAGCCCTATATGAATGTATGTGTGTGTGTATATGTATATCCATACACACACACACACGCACACACGCACACACACATGCACACACACACACTGTAATATTACTCAATCATAAAACAATGAAATCTTGCCATTTGCAATCACCTGGATGGAGCCTGAGGGTAGTATGGTAAGCAAAGTCAGGGAAAGACAAATACCATATGATTTTACTCATGTAGCACTTAAGAAACAACAAACGAGCAAAGGGAGGAAACAAAAGGGGAGACAAACCAAGAAATAGGCTCTTAACTGCAGAGAAGAAACGGATGGTTGTGGAGAGGAGGTGAGTGGTGGGAAAGGTGAAAGAGATGATGGGGATGAAGGAGTGCCCTTGTCATGATGAGCACGGGGTGAGTATGGAGTTGGTGAATCACTATATTGTACAACTTAAACTACTATAACTCTGGATGTTTCTATTACTGGAATTAAAATAAAACTTAATGACAAAACCAGAGGCCAAATTTCATTATACCAAGAAACTTCGTGGAATAAACAGATAGGTGACCTTTCCCTTAACTTTTTTAAATTTTGTTTTTAAATGAATGAACATGTTTTTGTTGTATTTTTTTGCTCTAAAGGCTTCCTAACATACCTGGTCCTGACGATTCATGGTCTACCTCATCTAGCGAAGACTTAGATTTTGGTACCAAGGTAAAGTACCCTCCCGTGAAACTCACTTTCCTGCTCTGAATTGAGTTTTCTCCCTTATTCACTCTGAAAATTTAAGAGGAGCCTGTGTATCATCATTTTATGTGTGTCATGGAAAGTTAGCAAGGACAAACCACGTTACAGATACATGACGCGTTGAATGTTTTGTTTTGTTGTGTTGTACTTTGGTAAATCCTACAGGTGGAGGCTGATAAATGAATGGGCTGGAAAATATATAATGACCGTCAAATTATATTGGGAAAAGCTTTCCCACAATGGAGGCAATATGACGTTTGCTTAAGGATAAGGATTCTTACTGTGATCATAACATGACTGATAATACTCATGCCTAAATGAAACCTGATTGGGTCCAAGTATCTATTGTAGGTTGCCCCCCGCCCCGGGCACGTTTTATTTTGGTGAGATACAGCATTTTCCTTTGGCTCTATCCTTTGTTCTCCATTTAGAATAAAATCATATTAGAAAATGTAGAAATTTAGATGTTTACATTATTTCTCAACATTTACCTTACAAAGGTGTTCCCCTGTAGTTTTGAAATAACTCCATGAAGAGTAAGTTAAAATTGTGCATCTCCCCGAAGAATACGTATTTTGCTGAAAAGAGTAGCTCTATGGGCAGAGGCTCTTCATAGCCAAGGTGTCAAATTTCTAATTTCAGAAATCTTGCCCATTCTAGCTTTGAACACTATCTCCTCCTAGTCCTTGTGTCAGATTCTAAAATTTAAAGTTTCAGACATCTGATATTTGTTTCAGTATTCATTTCAAAGCCCCTAAATCATGATAAGCTCCTGGAGGTTAGGGAACGCACTGGTTTGACTCCTGGAGCTCCTAAAATAAAGTCTTGCTTGGAAGAAGCAATGTCATGGTTTTTGAATGTGAACAAATGAGTAGGGAAATGGAATTCCGTAGAATGGAGTTTGAAAAGTAACCAAATACGCATGATATATCACAATTAAATATGTGAATTTAAAAAGTCAGGCTTCAGTTTATATTCCATTTTAGTGTTTAACATGTATACACGCAAATGAATTCTATTGAGGAAATCAGGAGTTACATAAGAAAGAAGGTTACAGTCTATTTTTAGTATCCTCCCATTGTGAGCTTAGAATTACAGAGAAAAAGTCCTCAGCCTTTGTTTGTTTAACCCCATCTGTGTCCCATTACCTACATCCTTTAAAGGTTCCCATTTCTTCCTAGAATTCTCATTCCCAATTCTTTCTCCATAGTGGATGTTGACGTGTTAGGAACCTCTCTTTTTCTGTTCTTTTGTTAGTCTAGTAATAATTTCTAGCTTTTCGGAAGCGAAAGATGCCAGGAATTGAACAATGTATTTATAGTGAAAAAAATTAAATTCTTTATTACAGTATTTATAACCAGATAACTGTAGAGTGATAAGAGTCAGTATTATTAGGGATATACTGTGAGTCAAAGCCTCTCTTTTACATAAATATTATATAGACAGATACATAGGTAGATGGATATGGATATAGATAGATAGATAGATAGATAGATATAGATAGATATAGGTAGAGATATATATAATATACACATATATACACAGTTATATTTACACATAAATAAATACACACTTATATGTATACATATTTATGTACACCTAAACATACACACACACACACACACACACATATATATATATATATATATATATGTGTGTATATCACACATATATAAAGACATATATTTTTAAAAGGTTTAAAGGGACTATTTTTCCTAGTATATTCCCAATCCTACTTATGTACCTGTTGAAAAATGTATGTTGTTTCCACTTGCCTTCTTTGGCTCACATTTTTCCTTTTCTTTTTTGTCTTAAGCTCATGCTTGATTGATTGGTCATTTGTTTTTGTTTTTGTTTTTGTTTCCTTTTTCCCTCTTCTCACCCCGTGCTTTTTACGGTATTTTCAAAATTTTTTCAAAGTTTATTTATTTTTGAGACAGAGACAGACACAGAGTGCAAGCGGGGTAGGGGCAGAGACAGAGAGAGACACAGAATCCAAAGCAGGCTGCAGGCTCCGAGCTGTCAACACAGAGCTCAACGTGGGGCTGATAACCACAAACCGTGAGACCATGACTCATGAGCTGAAGGTGGATGCTGAACTCACTGTGCCACATATGTGTTCCCCGCACCAGGCTCGTTTTTAATGGTTTACCCCTACCCTAATTTGTCCTTGCAGAAACGATTTCTTTAGTGTCTGTTCTTTTAGTACATCACTTTCTGTCAACTCCATTGTCAACATATTGGTTATGGAATTCTACTGTCTGTGTGTGGTTTCCATCCAGGACTCGTTGCCCCACAAGGTTTATTATTCTTGTTTTTCTCTTTCTTGGAAGGGGCTGAGCTAAATGTTTTTGAAATGTTTGCATTTCTCTTGGAAAGGGAGGGAGAGAGAGAAAGAATGAGCAAGTGCTCGTTGTTGTGATCTGACAATAGGCAAGGTATGATCTCAGTCCTTTTATATTTGTGGAGGGCTGTTTTGTGACCCAGGATGTCACTTGGAGACATTGGAGAATGTTCTATGTGCACTTAAGAAGAATGTGCGTTCTACTGCTGTTGGGTGAAAAGATCTTAATATATCGGTGTTGATACCCATGTTTATAAATGTATATATATGAGGCCAATATAGATCTATGTATATCTGAATACATCTGGTCCAGTGACACATTGGATCTGTGTTTCCTTACTGATTTTCTGCCTTGACGATCCGCCTTTTGCCATGAGTGGAGTCTTAAAGTCGTCTACAATCATGGTATTTGTATGTATACATTTAATCATGTTTGTGAGTAATCGATTCATATGTGTGGGCGTTTCACTTTGGGGCCATAAACATTTGCAATTGTTAGCTCCTCTTGATGGATAGACCCCTTAATTACGACCCAATGCCCTTCTGAATCTGTTACTACAGTCTCTGGTTTAAAATCTAGTCTGTCTGGTGGAGGTGTGGCGACTCCAGCTTTCTTTTGACTTCTAGTAGCATGATAGGTGGTTCCCCATACCTTCACTTTGAACCTGGAGGTGTCCTGGGGTCTAAAATCAGTTTCTTGTTGACAACATATAGATGGATCTTGTTGTTTGGTTTTGTTTTGTGTTTTACCCATTCTGATTCCCTGTGTCTTTTGATTGGGGCATTGAGTCCATTCACATTCAGAGTGATTAGTTAAAGATATGGATTTAGTGTCCTTGTGTTATCTGAAGGTTTCATGCTTTTGGTGAGGCCTCTGGTCCTTTGTAGTCTCTGCTGCTTTCCACTCACAGAGTCGCCCGTTAGGATCTCCCGCAGGGCTGGTTTAGTGGTCATGAACTCCATGAGGTTTTGTTTGTCTGGGAAAGCCTTTCTCTCTCTTTCTATTCTAAATGTCAGCCTTGCCTGGGAAGGGATTCTTCGCCGCAGATGTTCCCATTCAGCACATTGACCGTTTCCTACCCCTCCCTTCTGCCCTGCCAAGTTTCTTTGGACAGGCCTGCTGCTAGCCTTACGTGTCTTCCCTTGTCGATTAAGACCCGTTTGTCCCTAGCTGCTTTCAGAATCCTCTCCTTATCTTTGTAGTTTTCCAGTTTCGCTATGGCATGTCGTGGTGTTGACCTGGGTTTGTTGATTTGGAAAGGAATTCTCTGTGCCGCCAGGACTTGGATGCCCGTTTCCTTCCCCAGATGAGGGAAGCTCTCAGCTATAAGTTGTTCCAAAAAAACCTTCTGCCCCTTTCTCTCACTCTTCTTCTTCTGGGACTCCTAGGATGTGGCTAATATTTCATCTCACTGAATCACGTAGGTCTCTAGTACCTGCCTCGTGATCTAGTCATTTCCTTCCTTTCCTTTCCCTGCTTCATCTTTGTCCACAATTGTATCTTCTGTTTCACCGATTCTGTCTGCTGCTTCTCCCGTCCTTGCTGTCACTGCATCTAGTTTACTTTGTATCTCCTTTACACCATTTCATGTTCAGCGTTCATCGTGACGATTCCTTAGGTCCTTGATCTCTGAAGCAGTAGATTGTCTGCTGTCTTCTATGCGTGGTTTCAAGCGCAACTATGCGTCTTATGAGTGTCATTCCAAACATGTGCTCACATATATGGTTTCTGTCTCTTTTGCGCCCTTCTCTGGCTGTCCTTTCTTCCCGGAATTTTTTTTGAGGGGAATTCTCCGATTTCGTCGTTTTGGCTAGATTCCTGCCCTTTATGTGTGTTAATCGCTTGTTCTGTGTCCCACACCTGCGAGTACTACTGTAATAAAAAGAGCCCCTACACTGTCCAGGGCCTGGCAGTTGAACAAATTTTTTTTGAGTGTGTTGTGTGCACTCTTTGGGTGCGTCTTTGGCTGCTGTCCTCGCTACTTGGAGTGGCGGTTTGGGCCTTCCACCAGGTGTGCTTTGATTTGTTTGTTGAAGTAATCCTGGAAAAAAGGGGAAGAAGGTGGGGAAGAATCCTTAGCCCAAACAAAAAGAGAAATGACTGGAGTTGAAAAAAAGACCAGGAAGTGACTCAAAGGAGCTATAGGGCTTAATCCAGAAAGAGAGGGAGGAAAATGAAGAAGGAGATCTAGAAAAGTATAGAGAAAATGTACAATCAAACAAACAAAGAACCAGAACAGAGGAACAAAGGAAAAAAAATATATATAGATATATCTCTATATATCTATGTATAGATATATAGGTATATATTAAGATATATAGATAAATGTAGATATATAATTAGCTTTGACCCACGTCAACTCGACACTACTAGGCTGTTTCCAAAGGGAGAAGGGGAAAGAGGAGAGTAGAAAGAGAAAAAAGGGAAAAGAGAAGAAAGGGAAAGCAAAGGAAAGAAAAGATGGGCGCCTGGGTGGCTCAGTAGGTGAAGCGTCTGACTCTTGAATTTGGCTCACGTCATGTTGTCACTGTGGGTGGGTTCGAAACCCCCAACAGGTTCTGCAGTGAGAGCATGGATCCTGCTCGGATTCTCTCTCTCCCCCTCTCTCTGCATCTCTTCTGCTTGATCACTCCCTCTCTCTCTCTCAAAATAAAGAAATAAACATTAAAAAAGAAAAGGAAAGACAAAAGAATAATAACTCAAATGAAAACAAACAAACAAACTAAGATAGAAAACCGGAGGAGAGTTGTCTATTGGTGCCTGGGACCGGTGGCTGTGCTGGTCTAGAGCAGGGGCTGTCTGGTCCCATCAGTGTCAGTCTCACTCCTATGGAGAAGCAGTTACGAGGCACAGAGTGTCAGGGTTTGGTGTAATGGGCCTGCCTTCACTGAGGCTCACTGTCCATTCCCTGAAGCCCCACGATGTTGGTCATGGGGAGAGACATGGCGACACCCCATCTATCCTGCCCACACGAGGTGTCTCAAAACTCACTGTTTAGGCTATCCTCACGGAATAGCCTGGGGAGCCGGCTTGCCTTGCTGCACAGTCCCCTGTGCCACCCGAGCACTGAGCTGGGATTCAAAACCCTGTAGGATCCCGCTTTGCTCCGACCTGGTAGTGGAGTTGCGCCACTCTGCCCAGTGGACAGAGGGCCTCTGGCTCGTGCCTGCATGGTCTTTTTCCCTTGGGCAGGGCAATACCTCCCCTTTCCACCATACTCAAGGTGTTCTCTCCCAGTGTAGCCCTGAGATTGCTACCAAGCCTAGGGGCGGCTCCCTCCCCACCAGGCATGGGAGGTGGTAGCTCTGGTCGAGAGAAAGTGTGGCCGCCTTGAAAATTCTGTTTTTTGCCCTCTAAGGCTGTTTTCCAAAGTAGAAACTGGCTCTCTGGACCTCTCCTTGGTCTGTGGTCCGGACAGGCTTTCTCATATCCAAATGCACTTCCCACAGCCTCTCTCTCTCTCTACCTTCCTTTCGTTTCTCCACCAAAGGCCTTCCCCCACTCCATGCCTGTGCTGCCCATTTTATTTCTCCCAATTCTCATACACACCCTTCTGTCCCGCCAAGCTGTCACTCTGCACCTGTGGAGATTTTTCTGTCCCTCTGCAGCCTGTATTCCTGGTATTCCAAGTGTTGTGACCTCAATACTGCTGTGTTTGAGGGACAAGGGGAATTCGGATTCCCCTCCCCTGCCATCTTAACTCCCCCCTCCACCTTTTGCTTTGCTTTTCGCAATTTCAAAGTTGGCTGCCTAATCGACTAAGTCACCCATGCTCCCCAAAGAATACTTGTTTTCGATGGGAAGATGTTCGAAGGCCAATAAAATGGCCCTTGTGTCCAGAAAAGAATGGAAAGTTAGAATGGGTTTTTGATGTTCTCATTTGGGGCTATGATAAGTTCCCCTAAGCTCTTAGCGATGACATCATAAAGGTATACATTTGACCCTTGAACAAGATGCGTTTGGAATGTGGGAGTCCACATACATACAGATTTTTTTCAATAAATACAGTACCATCCTGTAAACATATTTTCTCTTCCTTATGATTTTCTTTTTCCTCTTGTTTTTTTTTTTTTAATTATTCATTTTGGGAGCGTGAGAGAGGACAGAGCACGTGAGTAGGGAAGTGGGGGCAGAGAGCGAATTTTCATCAGGCTCCACACTGTCAGCGTTCAACTCAGGAAGTATAGATCATGACTTGAGCCAAAGTCAAGAGCCTGACCCTGAACCGACAGTGCCACCCAGCACCCCTTCCTTACGATTTTCTTAGTAACCTTTCCTTCAGTTTATAGTGTAAAAATACAGTATGTAATACATATAACAGGGAAAGCATGCATTAATCGACTGTGTATATTGTTGGTAAGCTCAGCATTCCGTTATCCTAACCCTGACCTCCCACGCTCAGTTTACAGAGTCAATGGCCAAATTAGGCCGAAAAGGTAGATTAGACCTAGAGAGCATATACAAGCGATTCTGCTTTAATGTTCTGGTTTTCAATACATATATACTTTTTGATTTTTAAGTGTGATTGCTTTTAAAGTAGGAAATTCAGTAGGAATTTTTGTTTTCTTTGATTTGGTTTTGAGGTTTCAAAAGATATTTGTGGATTGTCGAGGGCATGGCCATCAGAGCCCGTAACCCTTGCTTTGTTCAAGGGCCAACGGTATAGTGATTGGGTACTTTTGAGATCTTCTCAGTGAGATTAGTGTAAATGTTTTGACCTTAATTAATTGGTCCTTGTATACTGAGTACGTACCAAGCAGTTAGCTACTGAGTGTACAAGTGGAGGGTTTAGGTTGTTGTGGTCGGAGCAGAAAAGTAAGTCAACAGCAGTCTGTTAGAAGTCACTATAAAGGCTTCATCGATAGGAAATGGACAATGTTAGTTGAGAGAATATTGGGGGCGTTTGTAGTGAGGATGAGGATGAGAGTGGGAGTGGGAATTTTGGTAGCCAGAAAAGATCTGAGAGTGGCAAAAGGTGCCAAGTGAAAGATGAGAAGTCCCAGTCGTGTAGACCGTGGCGAGGGACATTCTGGACAGAGAGGACCACGGATCATCATTTTACTCCAACGCCTTAGAGTGACCAAGCTGTAGGAAGGCTCACTCCATCATCATAATCATTATTATTATTGTTGTGTGTAAAAAAGAAAATGTGCATAGTGAAATGAGTGCTTGGCACATTTTAGGTGACTGAGACATACATGTTCTTATACTTGCCGTTTGAATGCTTACTACACATTCTGAAGAGTTCCATACCTATATCTACATTGTTTCTGCTACTAGTTCATCACAATTTTAAGAAAAGTTTCTCTTCCAACTTTGCCGTTCGATCCAACCCTTCTTTCGTCAAGAAAAAGGTCAAGCCTATGTTTACCTAAACGAAGCAGCAGCTACGACAGTGTTTTGTTGATACACAACATGATATACTCCAAAGTTTCTGATCATGTGAGGTATGAATTGACACTGAAACAAATGTCGGCCATTTTATTAGAAGCAGTTTTCCTTTATAGCAAGTACACTTTTAAAGATTTTGTATCAAAACTTATTTCAAGTGTCCTTTCATTTTGGTCAGGAATGCAAAGGAAGGGATTTTTGTTAGTTCCTTTTTGAAATCTGCATACAAGCCAGGCTTCTGCCTTTGAAAGTATTTATTCTGGCCTTCCATGATCCGTTTAGAGAGTCAATAGCCAAATGAAGATTCAAAGGGACGCTGAATCAAGAGAGCATATATGAGGTTTTGTATTTAAATGTTTTGGTGTTCAATACGGTTTTCTTATTTGTAAGTCTGATTGTTATTAAAGTCATAAATTCAGATATTTTCTTGGAAAAGGATTAGGAAGTCTTCACGCAACTCATTACTGATGCTACTTTTAACAGAGTATGTCTGAGAAGCCCAACAAATATGTTCTTCATTTCTCTGGTGCTGCGGATCAGAAAGTGCAAAGTATATTAAATGGACAAGTAGAAGGTAAGACCAGTATTTTATTCAAAGGTTATTTGACAGAATGTTGATTTAAAACAGGAACACTGATATATTCTAATATCTAAAGAAAACCGCCTGTTAAGTGCATAGGAAAGAGAAAGAGATGCGAAAAGGAGATAAGTTGCATATATGTGATGTCAGCAACAGATTAAATTGAGAGTGCCACCAAAGGAGCTAAATGACTAGTTCCCTTTCAAGACACTGGAAGGCCTAAGGAACCTCAGGAAAGAAGAGACGAGCCAAACAGGGAATGATGTGAATGGCGGAGACTACAGGGAGTAAATGAAGGAAAGTAAGCCGGTGTGTATTGTGTTCCTACTGGAAGGTGGTAAAATACACTAGTTCTTTAAAGGGAAGAGCAGACTATTTAAAATGCAGCAACACTATCAGGTGAGCTTCTCGTACCAGAATTTGCCAGAGTAGTATCCCCAAATGTTCCCACTCTTACTGTGATCCTCACTGTTGGCAAGACATTAAGGACTGACCTAGCTGATGATGCAGAGTTATGTCCTAACTACCATGGGTGAACATAAGCATTTGTAGTCAGTGATAAATGTATATACGTTAATGCCATATAAAATGGGTGTACTTCATACGGTAGTATCATTTAGGGCAAAATAAGAGAATTGGAAGGAGGGTCAGATAGGGAGACATCAAGATAACTCATCTGACATTTTGGATGCCGTATTTGTGGCTTTTGATTATTTTGGCAATAACTGCCTTTAATAGGTGAACTATATTTTTAATGTTCTAGGAACATAAGGGAAAGAAACAAAAGAACACTATAATCAGTAGTATGTTTTCATATTCTGTCTGACAGTTCTGATTGTTGTAGAATGATCCCTGTTACTTCTTTGATTCCTACCTGCCAGAAAAATGAACTAAGTCCTAGGTAGTTGGAGAAAATTAACTGATTTTTCATATTTCAGAGAACTTTTATATGGTAGAACATAGGGGCAATCACCAGGATTTGCTCTCTCCCTCTGTTTTTTTTTTTTTTTTTCAGAGTAAAATAAGATCGTTGCTTGTTTCACACTTTCTGACATCATGATTTCATCTATTCCTTTTAAACCTTTCTTCAAATGGATAAATAGGGATGTAGGAATTTTCAAGGCAAATACCAAGAAAAGAGATTCCAGGAAAGGTATTCTGTGACATAACCTTCTGACTGTAACCACGTGAAAGACATCAACCGAAATAATAAAATTTCATATAATGCAGTTGTGTTAGAGGCATCCCAATGACACCCAGATTTGATTATTCACTAGAAGAGCTCACAGGACTCAGCATATAGTTGTAGTCATGCGTGTGGCTTGGTATGGGGACAGGCTAGAAAGGCCAATGAGCACCGAGCAATGGTGTATGGGGTGAAGGCCAGAGGAAAGCAAGCGCAGGCTTCCAGGAATCCTTTCTCTATGGAGTTAGCAGGATGTGCTAAATTCCTCCAGCATGAAATTAGGACAGCACAAGTGAAATGTTGTCTGCCAGTACGAGGCTTACGGATACTCAGTGCCCGAGGTTTTCATCAAATGCTAATCACATAGGCATCTTCTCCTTAGCATGTCCCAAAATTCCAGGTTTCCACCAAGGAAATCAAGTGTACAGCCTTAAGGACATTGCTTGTACCAGCACTTAGGCACAGGGAACCACTCTTAACCAGCTAGGGAATGGTGGGAACCCTCCTGAAATCCAAGATCCCAGGGAACAACCAAGGGCCAGTCATTCAAGTAGGATGTTGTGAGGGTAGCCATCTTTGGCCTGCTGGATGAAATCTGTTCTGCGTAGGAATTATAGCCCTGACGTCATTTTTGGTGGTGTCTTCAAATTTTGTTTTGCTAGCATGTAACATGATGGCTACCATGGTACTGGTTTCAGTTTCATCATCCATATGAAGTAGGTATTTGTATAAAAATTACTAGGGCAATATGAGGTCATTATAATCTTTTTTTTTATGTGATTAAGCTTTCATTATGATTCTTACGTATGATCAACATAATGATTTTTGATTTAAAATTAGAATGAAAATCTCGTAATTATATGGAAAACCCAGGTTTGATTCCTATGGTGCTGAACCCCTGTTTATAGGTATAAGATTTTGGATCATATTCATCAATTGTTTTGTTGCCTAAGTACACAAATAACCGTTGTATTTTTGTGTTTTGTGTATGTATTTTCATACACTTCCAAATGGGAGACAGTACCCCTATTGTGTTACTTTGATCTCTATTTTAATGTTCAAGGTGACTGTATCATGAGTTAGTATATGCTAAGAGTAGCTTCAATGGAAACCATATTTTGTTGTTTTTGCTGTTTCATACATTTAATAAGCCTGATGTTTTACATCAGTTTTAAGTTCACAGCAAAATATAATAGGAAGTACAGAGAGTCTGCATATACCATACCATGCTCCCGGACACGCCTAGCCTCCCCTGTTGTTAACATCTTGCACGACAGTGGCCCATTTTTAGTAGGAATTTTTTTTTCAGTTCCTTGGTTTAGTTTTGAGTGAGAGAGCATGCATGCGTGTGAGCAGCCAAGGGGCAGAGGGAGAGGGGGGAAAGAATCCTGTGCTGTCAGCCCAGAGCCTGATGCAGGACTTGATCCCATGAACTGTGAGATCATGACCTGAGCTCAGATCCAGAGTTGGACGCTGAACCGACTGAGCCACCCAGGCGCCCTGACAACAGTGGTGCATTTTCTATGGACACGAACTCTTCATTTGGAGGCCAAGTCTCTAACTTGCATTAGTGTTCAGCCTTGGTGTCATACGTTCTATGAGTCTTAACAAATGTGTAATGATGTGAATCCACCTTTGTGGTATCGTGTGAAAGAGTTCCACTGCCTTAAAAGTCCTCTGTGCTGTGCCCGTTTCTCCCTACATTCACCCCAACCCTTAGCTCCATAGCCTTGCTCTTTCCAGGTGTCATATAGTTAGAATCATAGAGTGGATGTCTTTGAATGTTTAGAAAGTGAAAATATCCTGGTAATTGAATGTAGGCATTCAAGATATTCTTTGCCCTTTGTTTTGTTTAGTTGCTCATCAGTAGAGGATCTGATGACCTCTGCCTTCCATGACAAAAAGTATGATTTCTCTAGATGTGTGTCACCTAATGGGGAGGGTTGAGAAAAATGACCTCATGAACCACTACAGAGCACTCACATTGGGATCATCCTCCTCTGTGATGTGCGGCGGGTCTAGATAGACTCTCTAGCAATGGAAGGAGACAGCCTCAAGAGGTTAGAACTATATCAAAGTGGAATGCCAAATCTTTCCTTCTTACCTTGCCATTGGAAACAAGGCCAGGGAGAGGCTGTTTGCTATTGTTTGGCCACGCTGCCAAGTACAATAGCTATAGAGCACACGTTGTGAGGGGGTGTTTCCTCCTAAAACTGAAGAGTGTCTGCTGAAGAGCTGGGGAAGTTCTGCCGTGTTACAGCAAAATAAAGATATTCTCTTTCAATTCCTCTAGTAGTGGAAGTCCAGAAAAATCATGCTAGCTTCAGTCTGACATTGTCAGCTCATGATAATCATTCTCCGAACGATACCCGTTTCCTCCAGTGTCACAGTGTCGGTCAGCGATGGCCATTGTAAACATCAGTTCCCCTGTAGGTGTCAAATTCTGATAAAACCCATTCTTGGTTTTGGTCAATATAGAGGAGAAAGTAAGATTTCTTAGTGCTTTAAGCCTACGAATGGTATAATTACCATTCAGTGTAGTGTGGTTTCCAGGTGTGGTCCGAAAGCAATACTTTTTGACAAATCATAAGCCGTACACTTGTAATTTTCCTCTATTTTTCGATTGTTGATTTAACATGTATTTTGCTTTCTTCTTTAGGAGCAGATAAGAATGCTGAGGAAGATCCTAGAGCCAGGTAGGATTTTTATGGATTTGTAAAAATGACATTTGCTGGGGCACCCGGGTGGCTCAGTCGGTTAAGGGTGTGACTCTTGATTTCAACTCAGGTTTGTGAGTTCAAGCCCCACGTCGGGTTTCGCGCTGACAGCCTCCTTGGGATATCTTTCCCGATTTCTGTGGGCACTCACTCTCAAAGTATAAAGGAATGAAATGAAATGAAACAGATAATGAAAGGAAAGGAAAGGGAATGAATGAACTGAAAATTATGTGTCTCCTAAGGGAACGCAGAGAACAAAAGCAGTTGTTGCGTGTTCTACACTGGACCAGACACTATATCCTATGGGTAACATCTGTTCCGTTATATAGTCATTGTATAGCTTTGCCAAGTAGCTGTGCTATTGTAGCCTACGTTTTATTCCTTTGTCAACTGTGGTTCAGGGAGGTTGATGACTCGACCATGATTCCATAGTTCACGGGTTGCTGAGGGGCTTTGCCCATCAGCCCATGAAGCTTCCACATCCATTCCCTGGTTCCTCAGCAGCACTGAGATGAAGATACAGATCCTAGGGCAGATCAACTCAGAATGTCAAAGGTAATGATGTCGGAACACTAATTTAGGGTTTGCTTAAGAACCCAGGTTAGTCCAAGCATTTGGCCTCATATATTTGACCACTAGTGCCAACAAAAGTCATTAGTGCAGTGGTAACTAGTCCCTTGTTTTTACCATCCGAGATTTTAGGGTGGATGTCAGCTATGGCCATGGTGTCAAGGCTTTTACATAAAAAGCAAGATGTCGTCAGGCAACTCCTTAGATGTAGTGATATCCCCTCTTCTTGAGACAAATGAGTTTTCTGTAAGGGAATGATATCTAGTTGTAGACCATGTTACATTAATTAAACTCACTCTCTATTTCGAGGATATTCCTATATGATTCTCTGTTGCCTAAGTTCCCAGGCTGGTTTCCCTTTGGGCTAGTATCCTTGTCTAGTTCTAGGAAGCTTTTTGGTTTTTTTGGAGTTGTTTTTTTTTTTTCCAATGACTTTTTGTACTGTGTTTTTGCCTTTTGACTTTGTTCTCTTTTTTTCCTTGGTATTTCTTCTTCTTTTTTTTTTCCAATAATTTCCCCACTTCTTCCAGCTAAGGACTCTCCATTTTTCCAGAGGCCAAATCAAAAGCACTTAGAGTCTCCAGATGTAGGGATCCTCAGAGATTAATTCTTCAAAACACCCTCTGGTGTGTCAACCTATGTTTATCCTCCTTGCCCAATGGTTGTTTCCCCGGAGAATTTGAAACTCAAAAGAGGTTGAAGTGACCTATTTGGATATGATAAGTGACAGAAATGCGACTTAAATTCTGGTTTTCTTTCTTTCTTTCTTTCTTTCTTTCTTTCTTTCTTTCTTCCTTTCCTTCCTTCTTTTTTTGTCTTGATCTTGCAGGCAACTGTTTTAATAATAGAAGCCTGGGGAGTGGGTCTAATGAATACAATGAAGGAGGGTAAGAATCGAATTAGCAGAGGAGACCAGGTTTCCAGGAGAACTACACTGAGTTGGTTAGGAATACGAGTTTGAGAAAAGATGTCAGAATATGGGGGGTTATGCCAAGTGAGATAAAGGTGAATGACAGGAATGAAGGACCCAGGATTAGGGGAGTTGTTTATTAAGACATATTCAAATAGAGAGTTCAAGGGGGTCGTGACCAAGTTTCTGCTTTTGCGTGTGTTGGTTTCATTGAAGGTGCGAGCATACCTCAGATTTTCTGATGAGAGAGATTAAAAATCATTTGAGCTTCTGGGCAGAGTCTGTTTACAGCAGATAGAAATATGATATCCCCTACTTCCACCCCAACTGAGGGAGGATAGCTTAGATCCTCTCAAGGAATTGGGGGTGGGGGTGGAGATTCCGAACATCAGAGATGTATGGCCCAAGGCAAGCTGTCTCCTCACTCCACCTCTTTTCCTCAATCTGTGATGCCCTTCCCATGTACTTGTAGGGCTGGGCAGGGGTAGGTCTGACTTGTCAAATCAGTAAGGGAGCTTCATCTGGATCGGTGATAACATGCCTCTGTTGAGGTGACTGTGTGGATGAGTGAGACTCCCAATTCGCTTGTTCTCCAGGAGCAGGACATGGTTCCTACCCTCGGTCATTGGAGCCCATCCTTGTTGTAGGAGTGTATGGCTTCATAGGCTAAAGATTGAAAGGTTGGGGAATGCCACACAACCGTGCCGAAGAGTGATGTAGGAGTGGGAGCTCATAGGGAAGAAAATATTCAGGCAGCGTATAGAGAAATAGAGGCACAACTACCAGGACCATTTTGATCACAATCTCCCTCCTTGGGTAGCTGAATGCCCCTGAAGGCTTGGAGTGTCTTGCTAGTTATTATGGACCTAAATAAGGCAAGACCAGTGTGGGAACAAAGTTGGCCTTGGGAACTTTGAGTCTGTCAATCTCTAGTTAGTACTACCACTCATAACATAGAAGCCTAAACTTTGATACGTTTACTTAAACGGAGGTCTACGTGACACACAATGTAATATGTGATGCAACAACTCTGGATGTTTCACCGTGATCGCCATAAGCGTAGCTCCCATCTGTCAATGTATGAGGCTATTAGGATACCACTGACTAGATTCCCTATGCTGTACCTTTGAGCCTTGTGATTTATTCATTCTATAACTGGAACCCTGAACTTCCCTCTCCCCTTCCCCCATTTTGTCCATCCCCCCACCTCCCCTCCCTTCTGGCAAGAGTCAAATCTCTGCATTTATGGGTCTGTTTCTGCTTTTGCTCTGTTTGTTCATTTATTCCCCTTTTTACATTCTGCACAGAAGTGAAATCATATAGGATTTGTGTTTCTCTGTCTGACTTATTTCACTTACCCTCATGCCATCTAGGTACATCCATGATGTTGCAGATGGCAGGATCTCATTCTCATTTAGAGCTGCATAATATTTCATTGTGTGTGTGTGTGTGTGTGTATGTATGTGTGTGTGTGTGTGTGTGTGTGTGGTCTCTTCATGTATTGGTGGACACTTGGGTTGCTTCCATATCTTGTCTATTGTAAATAATGCTATAATAAAGATAGGGGTGCGTATATCTTTTCAAATTAGTATTTCCATTTCCCTTGGGTAAATAAATAGCCAGTAGTGGAATCACTGGATCCTATGGTATTTGTGTTTTTAATTTGTTGAGGCCCCTCCATACTGGCTTTCACTGCGGCGATACCAATTTACATCCCATGACCGGTGCACAAGGGTTGTTTTTTCTCCACACCCTGAGCCACCCTTGTTGTTTCCTGTGTGTGGAAACTGAGCCATTCTGACAGATGTGAGGTGAGACGTCATTGTGGTAACGTTTACACATTTAATTTTCAACCATTTCAGAGCATTCCCTGCCTGTCATATTTGGTTCTGGAAACTGAGACTGGGTCTTTCCTGGAGATTTCACAGGTTAGGAGAGGTCGAGGCCAAATAGAGAACAGAAAGCTTTTTTTAAAACAGGGTCCAAATTGTGAAAGACCTGTACTCTGGAAACCGTAAAACACTGATGAAGGAAATTGAAAGTGACGGAAAGAAAGAGAAAGACATCCGATGCTCACAGATGGGAAGAATACATATTTTTAAAGTGTCTACACTACCCAAAGCCATCGACAGATGTCATGCAATCCCTGTCAACATACCAACAGCATTTGTCACAGAGCTAGACAAACAATCCTAAACGTTGTATAGAACCACAAAAGACGTTGAATGGCCAAAGCAATATTGAAAACGAAGAAACCTGGAGGTATCACAATCTCAGCTTTCAAGTTCTATTCCAAAGCTGTAGTATTCCAAACAGTATGGTGGGTACTGGCGTACAAAATAGCCTCATCGCTCAGTGGAATAGGACCGCAAAGCCAGACATAAATCCACCACTGTATGGTCAGTTCATCTTCCACAAACAGGAAAGACTATCCAGTGGGGAAAAGGCAGTCTCTTCACCAAATGGTGTGGGGACAACTGGACAAGCCACATGCCAAAGAATGAACCTGGACCAATTTCTCTACCATACCCACAAATAAACTCAAAATGAATTAAAGACCTAAGTGTGAGACGTGAAACCATAAAAAAAAAAAAAATCCTTGACGAGAACACAGGCCGTCATTTCTCAAACTTTGGCTGTAGCCACATTTTACTAGTTATGTCTCTTGAGCCAAGGGAAATAAAGCAAGAATAAAGTTTGGGGACTATATCAACCTACGAAGCTTTTGCACAGTGAAGGAAACAGTCAAACCTGAAAGGCAACCTCTGGAATGGGAGAACAAATTTGGAAATATTTGGCAAATCCAGTAAAGGGTTAGTATCCACAATGTCTAAAAACTTGACACATGTCAACATCACCCCCCTCCAAAAAAGCCCAGTTTACCAATGAGCAGTACACATAACCAGACACTTTTCCAACGACAACATACAGATGGTCAACAGACACATGAAAAGATGCTCCCCCAAACTACAACGAGATACCACGTCACACCTGTCAGAATGGCTACACTCCAAGACACAAGAAGCTAGTGTTCGCGAGGATGTGGAGACAAAGGAAACCTCTTGCACCGTTGGTGGAAATGCAAATGGGTGCGGCCCCTGTGGAAAACAGTATGCAGGTTCCTCAAAAAATTAAAAACAGAACTCTCCTATGATCCAGTAATTGCACTACTGGATACTACCCAAGAGAATACAAAAACATGAATTCCACGGGACACACGCACTCCTGTGTTTATTGCGGCATTATTTCCAACAGCCAGCGCAAGCGTCCATTGACAGCTGAGTGAACGAAGAAGAAGCCCTATATGAATGTATGTGTGTGTGTATATGTATATCCATACACACACACACACGCACACACGCACACACACATGCACACACACACACTGTAATATTACTCAATCATAAAACAATGAAATCTTGCCATTTGCAATCACCTGGATGGAGCCTGAGGGTAGTATGGTAAGCAAAGTCAGGGAAAGACAAATACCATATGATTTTACTCATGTAGCACTTAAGAAACAACAAACGAGCAAAGGGAGGAAACAAAAGGGGAGACAAACCAAGAAATAGGCTCTTAACTGCAGAGAAGAAACGGATGGTTGTGGAGAGGAGGTGAGTGGTGGGAAAGGTGAAAGAGATGATGGGGATGAAGGAGTGCCCTTGTCATGATGAGCACGGGGTGAGTATGGAGTTGGTGAATCACTATATTGTACAACTTAAACTACTATAACTCTGGATGTTTCTATTACTGGAATTAAAATAAAACTTAATGACAAAACCAGAGGCCAAATTTCATTATACCAAGAAACTTCGTGGAATAAACAGATAGGTGACCTTTCCCTTAACTTTTTTAAATTTTGTTTTTAAATGAATGAACATGTTTTTGTTGTATTTTTTTGCTCTAAAGGCTTCCTAACATACCTGGTCCTGACGATTCATGGTCTACCTCATCTAGCGAAGACTTAGATTTTGGTACCAAGGTAAAGTACCCTCCCGTGAAACTCACTTTCCTGCTCTGAATTGAGTTTTCTCCCTTATTCACTCTGAAAATTTAAGAGGAGCCTGTGTATCATCATTTTATGTGTGTCATGGAAAGTTAGCAAGGACAAACCACGTTACAGATACATGACGCGTTGAATGTTTTGTTTTGTTGTGTTGTACTTTGGTAAATCCTACAGGTGGAGGCTGATAAATGAATGGGCTGGAAAATATATAATGACCGTCAAATTATATTGGGAAAAGCTTTCCCACAATGGAGGCAATATGACGTTTGCTTAAGGATAAGGATTCTTACTGTGATCATAACATGACTGATAATACTCATGCCTAAATGAAACCTGATTGGGTCCAAGTATCTATTGTAGGTTGCCCCCCGCCCCGGGCACGTTTTATTTTGGTGAGATACAGCATTTTCCTTTGGCTCTATCCTTTGTTCTCCATTTAGAATAAAATCATATTAGAAAATGTAGAAATTTAGATGTTTACATTATTTCTCAACATTTACCTTACAAAGGTGTTCCCCTGTAGTTTTGAAATAACTCCATGAAGAGTAAGTTAAAATTGTGCATCTCCCCGAAGAATACGTATTTTGCTGAAAAGAGTAGCTCTATGGGCAGAGGCTCTTCATAGCCAAGGTGTCAAATTTCTAATTTCAGAAATCTTGCCCATTCTAGCTTTGAACACTATCTCCTCCTAGTCCTTGTGTCAGATTCTAAAATTTAAAGTTTCAGACATCTGATATTTGTTTCAGTATTCATTTCAAAGCCCCTAAATCATGATAAGCTCCTGGAGGTTAGGGAACGCACTGGTTTGACTCCTGGAGCTCCTAAAATAAAGTCTTGCTTGGAAGAAGCAATGTCATGGTTTTTGAATGTGAACAAATGAGTAGGGAAATGGAATTCCGTAGAATGGAGTTTGAAAAGTAACCAAATACGCATGATATATCACAATTAAATATGTGAATTTAAAAAGTCAGGCTTCAGTTTATATTCCGTTTTAGTGTTTAACATGTATACACGCAAATGAATTCTATTGAGGAAATCAGGAGTTACATAAGAAAGAAGGTTACAGTCTATTTTTAGTATCCTCCCATTGTGAGCTTAGAATTGCAGAGAAAAAGTCCTCAGCCTTTGTTTGTTTAACCCCATCTGTGTCCCATTACCTACATCCTTTAAAGGTTCCCATTTCTTCCTAGAATTCTCATTCCCAATTCTTTCTCCATAGTGGATGTTGACGTGTTAGGAACCTCTCTTTTTCTGTTCTTTTGTTAGTCTAGTAATAATTTCTAGCTTTTCGGAAGCGAAAGATGCCAGGAATTGAACAATGTATTTATAGTGAAAAAAATTAAATTCTTTATTACAGTATTTATAACCAGATAACTGTAGAGTGATAAGAGTCAGTATTATTAGGGATATACTGTGAGTCAAAGCCTCTCTTTTACATAAATATTATATAGACAGATACATAGGTAGATGGATATGGATATAGATAGATAGATAGATAGATAGATAGATATAGATAGATATAGGTAGAGATATATATAATATACACATATATACACATATATATTTACACATAAATAAATACACACTTATATGTATACATATTTATGTACACCTAAACATACACACACACACACACACACACATATATATATATATATATATATATATATATATATGTGTGTGTATATCACACATATATAAAGACATATATTTTTAAAAGGTTTAAAGGGACTATTTTTCCTAGTATATTCCCAATCCTACTTATGTACCTGTTGAAAAATGTATGTTGTTTCCACTTGCCTTCTTTGGCTCACATTTTTCCTTTTCTTTTTTGTCTTAAGCTCATGCTTGATTGATTGGTCATTTGTTTTTGTTTTTGTTTTTGTTTCCTTTTTCCCTCTTCTCACCCCGTGCTTTTTACGGTATTTTCAAAATTTTTTCAAAGTTTATTTCTTTTTGAGACAGAGACAGACACAGAGTGCAAGCGGGGTAGGGGCAGAGACAGAGAGAGACACAGAATCCAAAGCAGGCTGCAGGCTCCGAGCTGTCAACACAGAGCTCAACGTGGGGCTGATAACCACAAACCGTGAGATCATGACTCATGAGCTGAAGGTGGATGCTGAACTCACTGTGCCACATATGTGTTCCCCGCACCAGGCTCGTTTTTAATGGTTTACCCCTACCCTAATTTGTCCTTGCAGAAACGATTTCTTTAGTGTCTGTTCTTTTAGTACATCACTTTCTGTCAACTCCATTGTCAACATATTGGTTATGGAATTCTACTGTCTGTGTGTGGTTTCCATCCAGGACTCGTTGCCCCACAAGGTTTATTATTCTTGTTTTTCTCTTTCTTGGAAGGGGCTGAGCTAAATGTTTTTGAAATGTTTGCATTTCTCTTGGAAAGGGAGGGAGAGAGAGAAAGAATGAGCAAGTGCTCGTTGTTGTGATCTGACAATAGGCAAGGTATGATCTCAGTCCTTTTATATTTGTGGAGGGCTGTTTTGTGACCCAGGATGTCACTTGGAGACATTGGAGAATGTTCTATGTGCACTTAAGAAGAATGTGCGTTCTACTGCTGTTGGGTGAAAAGATCTTAATATATCGGTGTTGATACCCATGTATATAAATGTATATATATGAGGCCAATATAGATCTATGTATATCTGAATACATCTGGTCCAGTGACACATTGGATCTGTGTTTCCTTACTGATTTTCTGCCTTGACGATCCGCCTTTTGCCATGAGTGGAGTCTTAAAGTCGTCTACAATCATGGTATTTGTATGTATACATTTAATCATGTTTGTGAGTAATCGATTCATATGTGTGGGCGTTTCACTTTGGGGCCATAAACATTTGCAATTGTTAGCTCCTCTTGATGGATAGACCCCTTAATTACGACCCAATGCCCTTCTGAATCTGTTACTACAGTCTCTGGTTTAAAATCTAGTCTGTCTGGTGGAGGTGTGGCGACTCCAGCTTTCTTTTGACTTCTAGTAGCATGATAGGTGGTTCCCCATACCTTCACTTTGAACCTGGAGGTGTCCTGGGGTCTAAAATCAGTTTCTTGTTGACAACATATAGATGGATCTTGTTGTTTGGTTTTGTTTTGTGTTTTACCCATTCTGATTCCCTGTGTCTTTTGATTGGGGCATTGAGTCCATTCACATTCAGAGTGATTAGTTAAAGATATGGATTTAGTGTCCTTGTGTTATCTGAAGGTTTCATGCTTTTGGTGAGGCCTCTGGTCCTTTGTAGTCTCTGCTGCTTTCCACTCACAGAGTCGCCCGTTAGGATCTCCCGCAGGGCTGGTTTAGTGGTCATGAACTCCATGAGGTTTTGTTTGTCTGGGAAAGCCTTTCTCTCTCTTTCTATTCTAAATGTCAGCCTTGCCTGGGAAGGGATTCTTCGCCGCAGATGTTCCCATTCAGCACATTGACCGTTTCCTACCCCTCCCTTCTGCCCTGCCAAGTTTCTTTGGACAGGCCTGCTGCTAGCCTTACGTGTCTTCCCTTGTCGATTAAGACCCGTTTGTCCCTAGCTGCTTTCAGAATCCTCTCCTTATCTTTGTAGTTTTCCAGTTTCGCTATGGCATGTCGTGGTGTTGACCTGGGTTTGTTGATTTGGAAAGGAATTCTCTGTGCCGCCAGGACTTGGATGCCCGTTTCCTTCCCCAGATGAGGGAAGCTCTCAGCTATAAGTTGTTCCAAAAAAACCTTCTGCCCCTTTCTCTCACTCTTCTTCTTCTGGGACTCCTAGGATGTGGCTAATATTTCATCTCACTGAATCACGTAGGTCTCTAGTACCTGCCTCGTGATCTAGTCATTTCCTTCCTTTCCTTTCCCTGCTTCATCTTTGTCCACAATTGTATCTTCTGTTTCACCGATTCTGTCTGCTGCTTCTCCCGTCCTTGCTGTCACTGCATCTAGTTTACTTTGTATCTCCTTTACACCATTTCATGTTCAGCGTTCATCGTGACGATTCCTTAGGTCCTTGATCTCTGAAGCAGTAGATTGTCTGCTGTCTTCTATGCGTGGTTTCAAGCGCAACTATGCGTCTTATGAGTGTCATTCCAAACATGTGCTCACATATATGGTTTCTGTCTCTTTTGCGCCCTTCTCTGGCTGTCCTTTCTTCCCGGAATTTTTTTTGAGGGGAATTCTCCGATTTCGTCGTTTTGGCTAGATTCCTGCCCTTTATGTGTGTTAATCGCTTGTTCTGTGTCCCACACCTGCGAGTACTACTGTAATAAAAAGAGCCCCTACACTGTCCAGGGCCTGGCAGTTGAACAAATTTTTTTTGAGTGTGTTGTGTGCACTCTTTGGGTGCGTCTTTGGCTGCTGTCCTCGCTACTTGGAGTGGCGGTTTGGGCCTTCCACCAGGTGTGCTTTGATTTGTTTGTTGAAGTAATCCTGGAAAAAAGGGGAAGAAGGTGGGGAAGAATCCTTAGCCCAAACAAAAAGAGAAATGACTGGAGTTGAAAAAAAGACCAGGAAGTGACTCAAAGGAGCTATAGGGCTTAATCCAGAAAGAGAGGGAGGAAAATGAAGAAGGAGATCTAGAAAAGTATAGAGAAAATGTACAATCAAACAAACAAAGAACCAGAACAGAGGAACAAAGGAAAAAAAATATATATAGATATATCTCTATATATCTATGTATAGATATATAGGTATATATTAAGATATATAGATAAATGTAGATATATAATTAGCTTTGACCCACGTCAACTCGACACTACTAGGCTGTTTCCAAAGGGAGAAGGGGAAAGAGGAGAGTAGAAAGAGAAAAAAGGGAAAAGAGAAGAAAGGGAAAGCAAAGGAAAGAAAAGATGGGCGCCTGGGTGGCTCAGTAGGTGAAGCGTCTGACTCTTGAATTTGGCTCACGTCATGTTGTCACTGTGGGTGGGTTCGAAACCCCCAACAGGTTCTGCAGTGAGAGCATGGATCCTGCTCGGATTCTCTCTCTCCCCCTCTCTCTGCATCTCTTCTGCTTGATCACTCCCTCTCTCTCTCTCAAAATAAAGAAATAAACATTAAAAAAGAAAAGGAAAGACAAAAGAATAATAACTCAAATGAAAACAAACAAACAAACTAAGATAGAAAACCGGAGGAGAGTTGTCTATTGGTGCCTGGGACCGGTGGCTGTGCTGGTCTAGAGCAGGGGCTGTCTGGTCCCATCAGTGTCAGTCTCACTCCTATGGAGAAGCAGTTACGAGGCACAGAGTGTCAGGGTTTGGTGTAATGGGCCTGCCTTCACTGAGGCTCACTGTCCATTCCCTGAAGCCCCACGATGTTGGTCATGGGGAGAGACATGGCGACACCCCATCTATCCTGCCCACACGAGGTGTCTCAAAACTCACTGTTTAGGCTATCCTCACGGAATAGCCTGGGGAGCCGGCTTGCCTTGCTGCACAGTCCCCTGTGCCACCCGAGCACTGAGCTGGGATTCAAAACCCTGTAGGATCCCGCTTTGCTCCGACCTGGTAGTGGAGTTGCGCCACTCTGCCCAGTGGACAGAGGGCCTCTGGCTCGTGCCTGCATGGTCTTTTTCCCTTGGGCAGGGCAATACCTCCCCTTTCCACCATACTCAAGGTGTTCTCTCCCAGTGTAGCCCTGAGATTGCTACCAAGCCTAGGGGCGGCTCCCTCCCCACCAGGCATGGGAGGTGGTAGCTCTGGTCGAGAGAAAGTGTGGCCGCCTTGAAAATTCTGTTTTTTGCCCTCTAAGGCTGTTTTCCAAAGTAGAAACTGGCTCTCTGGACCTCTCCTTGGTCTGTGGTCCGGACAGGCTTTCTCATATCCAAATGCACTTCCCACAGCCTCTCTCTCTCTCTACCTTCCTTTCGTTTCTCCACCAAAGGCCTTCCCCCACTCCATGCCTGTGCTGCCCATTTTATTTCTCCCAATTCTCATACACACCCTTCTGTCCCGCCAAGCTGTCACTCTGCACCTGTGGAGATTTTTCTGTCCCTCTGCAGCCTGTATTCCTGGTATTCCAAGTGTTGTGACCTCAATACTGCTGTGTTTGAGGGACAAGGGGAATTCGGATTCCCCTCCCCTGCCATCTTAACTCCCCCCTCCACCTTTTGCTTTGCTTTTCGCAATTTCAAAGTTGGCTGCCTAATCGACTAAGTCACCCATGCTCCCCAAAGAATACTTGTTTTCGATGGGAAGATGTTCGAAGGCCAATAAAATGGCCCTTGTGTCCAGAAAAGAATGGAAAGTTAGAATGGGTTTTTGATGTTCTCATTTGGGGCTATGATAAGTTCCCCTAAGCTCTTAGCGATGACATCATAAAGGTATACATTTGACCCTTGAACAAGATGCGTTTGGAATGTGGGAGTCCACATACATACAGATTTTTTTCAATAAATACAGTACCATCCTGTAAACATATTTTCTCTTCCTTATGATTTTCTTTTTCCTCTTGTTTTTTTTTTTTAATTATTCATTTTGGGAGCGTGAGAGAGGACAGAGCACGTGAGTAGGGAAGTGGGGGCAGAGAGCGAATTTTCATCAGGCTCCACACTGTCAGCGTTCAACTCAGGAAGTATAGATCATGACTTGAGCCAAAGTCAAGAGCCTGACCCTGAACCGACAGTGCCACCCAGCACCCCTTCCTTACGATTTTCTTAGTAACCTTTCCTTCAGTTTATAGTGTAAAAATACAGTATGTAATACATATAACAGGGAAAGCATGCATTAATCGACTGTGTATATTGTTGGTAAGCTCAGCATTCCGTTATCCTAACCCTGACCTCCCACGCTCAGTTTACAGAGTCAATGGCCAAATTAGGCCGAAAAGGTAGATTAGACCTAGAGAGCATATACAAGCGATTCTGCTTTAATGTTCTGGTTTTCAATACATATATACTTTTTGATTTTTAAGTGTGATTGCTTTTAAAGTAGGAAATTCAGTAGGAATTTTTGTTTTCTTTGATTTGGTTTTGAGGTTTCAAAAGATATTTGTGGATTGTCGAGGGCATGGCCATCAGAGCCCGTAACCCTTGCTTTGTTCAAGGGCCAACGGTATAGTGATTGGGTACTTTTGAGATCTTCTCAGTGAGATTAGTGTAAATGTTTTGACCTTAATTAATTGGTCCTTGTATACTGAGTACGTACCAAGCAGTTAGCTACTGAGTGTACAAGTGGAGGGTTTAGGTTGTTGTGGTCGGAGCAGAAAAGTAAGTCAACAGCAGTCTGTTAGAAGTCACTATAAAGGCTTCATCGATAGGAAATGGACAATGTTAGTTGAGAGAATATTGGGGGCGTTTGTAGTGAGGATGAGGATGAGAGTGGGAGTGGGAATTTTGGTAGCCAGAAAAGATCTGAGAGTGGCAAAAGGTGCCAAGTGAAAGATGAGAAGGCCCAGTCGTGTAGACCGTGGCGAGGGACATTCTGGACAGAGAGGACCACGGATCATCATTTTACTCCAACGCCTTAGAGTGACCAAGCTGTAGGAAGGCTCACTCCATCATCATAATCATTATTATTATTGTTGTGTGTAAAAAAGAAAATGTGCATAGTGAAATGAGTGCTTGGCACATTTTAGGTGACTGAGACATACATGTTCTTATACTTGCCGTTTGAATGCTTACTACACATTCTGAAGAGTTCCATACCTATATCTACATTGTTTCTGCTACTAGTTCATCACAATTTTAAGAAAAGTTTCTCTTCCAACTTTGCCGTTCGATCCAACCCTTCTTTCGTCAAGAAAAAGGTCAAGCCTATGTTTACCTAAACGAAGCAGCAGCTACGACAGTGTTTTGTTGATACACAACATGATATACTCCAAAGTTTCTGATCATGTGAGGTATGAATTGACACTGAAACAAATGTCGGCCATTTTATTAGAAGCAGTTTTCCTTTATAGCAAGTACACTTTTAAAGATTTTGTTTCAAAACTTATTTCAAGTGTCCTTTCATTTTGGTCAGGAATGCAAAGGAAGGGATTTTTGTTAGTTCCTTTTTGAAATCTGCATACAAGCCAGGCTTCTGCCTTTGAAAGTATTTATTCTGGCCTTCCATGATCCGTTTAGAGAGTCAATAGCCAAATGAAGATTCAAAGGGACGCTGAATCAAGAGAGCATATATGAGGTTTTGTATTTAAATGTTTTGGTGTTCAATACGGTTTTCTTATTTGTAAGTCTGATTGTTATTAAAGTCATAAATTCAGATATTTTCTTGGAAAAGGATTAGGAAGTCTTCACGCAACTCATTACTGATGCTACTTTTAACAGAGTATGTCTGAGAAGCCCAACAAATATGTTCTTCATTTCTCTGGTGCTGCGGATCAGAAAGTGCAAAGTATATTAAATGGACAAGTAGAAGGTAAGACCAGTATTTTATTCAAAGGTTATTTGACAGAATGTTGATTTAAAACAGGAACACTGATATATTCTAATATCTAAAGAAAACCGCCTGTTAAGTGCATAGGAAAGAGAAAGAGATGCGAAAAGGAGATAAGTTGCATATATGTGATGTCAGCAACAGATTAAATTGAGAGTGCCACCAAAGGAGCTAAATGACTAGTTCCCTTTCAAGACACTGGAAGGCCTAAGGAACCTCAGGAAAGAAGAGACGAGCCAAACAGGGAATGATGTGAATGGCGGAGACTACAGGGAGTAAATGAAGGAAAGTAAGCCGGTGTGTATTGTGTTCCTACTGGAAGGTGGTAAAATACACTAGTTCTTTAAAGGGAAGAGCAGACTATTTAAAATGCAGCAACACTATCAGGTGAGCTTCTCGTACCAGAATTTGCCAGAGTAGTATCCCCAAATGTTCCCACTCTTACTGTGATCCTCACTGTTGGCAAGACATTAAGGACTGACCTAGCTGATGATGCAGAGTTATGTCCTAACTACCATGGGTGAACATAAGCATTTGTAGTCAGTGATAAATGTATATACGTTAATGCCATATAAAATGGGTGTACTTCATACGGTAGTATCATTTAGGGCAAAATAAGAGAATTGGAAGGAGGGTCAGATAGGGAGACATCAAGATAACTCATCTGACATTTTGGATGCCGTATTTGTGGCTTTTGATTATTTTGGCAATAACTGCCTTTAATAGGTGAACTATATTTTTAATGTTCTAGGAACATAAGGGAAAGAAACAAAAGAACACTATAATCAGTAGTATGTTTTCATATTCTGTCTGACAGTTCTGATTGTTGTAGAATGATCCCTGTTACTTCTTTGATTCCTACCTGCCAGAAAAATGAACTAAGTCCTAGGTAGTTGGAGAAAATTAACTGATTTTTCATATTTCAGAGAACTTTTATATGGTAGAACATAGGGGCAATCACCAGGATTTGCTCTCTCCCTCTGTTTTTTTTTTTTTTCAGAGTAAAATAAGATCGTTGCTTGTTTCACACTTTCTGACATCATGATTTCATCTATTCCTTTTAAACCTTTCTTCAAATGGATAAATAGGGATGTAGGAATTTTCAAGGCAAATACCAAGAAAAGAGATTCCAGGAAAGGTATTCTGTGACATAACCTTCTGACTGTAACCACGTGAAAGACATCAACCGAAATAATAAAATTTCATATAATGCAGTTGTGTTAGAGGCATCCCAATGACACCCAGATTTGATTATTCACTAGAAGAGCTCACAGGACTCAGCATATAGTTGTAGTCATGCGTGTGGCTTGGTATGGGGACAGGCTAGAAAGGCCAATGAGCACCGAGCAATGGTGTATGGGGTGAAGGCCAGAGGAAAGCAAGCGCAGGCTTCCAGGAATCCTTTCTCTATGGAGTTAGCAGGATGTGCTAAATTCCTCCAGCATGAAATTAGGACAGCACAAGTGAAATGTTGTCTGCCAGTACGAGGCTTACGGATACTCAGTGCCCGAGGTTTTCATCAAATGCTAATCACATAGGCATCTTCTCCTTAGCATGTCCCAAAATTCCAGGTTTCCACCAAGGAAATCAAGTGTACAGCCTTAAGGACATTGCTTGTACCAGCACTTAGGCACAGGGAACCACTCTTAACCAGCTAGGGAATGGTGGGAACCCTCCTGAAATCCAAGATCCCAGGGAACAACCAAGGGCCAGTCATTCAAGTAGGATGTTGTGAGGGTAGCCATCTTTGGCCTGCTGGATGAAATCTGTTCTGCATAGGAATTATAGCCCTGACGTCATTTTTGGTGGTGTCTTCAAATTTTGTTTTGCTAGCATGTAACATGATGGCTACCATGGTACTGGTTTCAGTTTCATCATCCATATGAAGTAGGTATTTGTATAAAAATTACTAGGGCAATATGAGGTCATTATAATCTTTTTTTTTATGTGATTAAGCTTTCATTATGATTCTTACGTATGATCAACATAATGATTTTTGATTTAAAATTAGAATGAAAATCTCGTAATTATATGGAAAACCCAGGTTTGATTCCTATGGTGCTGAACCCCTGTTTATAGGTATAAGATTTTGGATCATATTCATCAATTGTTTTGTTGCCTAAGTACACAAATAACCGTTGTATTTTTGTGTTTTGTGTATGTATTTTCATACACTTCCAAATGGGAGACAGTACCCCTATTGTGTTACTTTGATCTCTATTTTAATGTTCAAGGTGACTGTATCATGAGTTAGTATATGCTAAGAGTAGCTTCAATGGAAACCATATTTTGTTGTTTTTGCTGTTTCATACATTTAATAAGCCTGATGTTTTACATCAGTTTTAAGTTCACAGCAAAATATAATAGGAAGTACAGAGAGTCTGCATATACCATACCATGCTCCCGGACACGCCTAGCCTCCCCTGTTGTTAACATCTTGCACGACAGTGGCCCATTTTTAGTAGGAATTTTTTTTTCAGTTCCTTGGTTTAGTTTTGAGTGAGAGAGCATGCATGCGTGTGAGCAGCCAAGGGGCAGAGGGAGAGGGGGGAAAGAATCCTGTGCTGTCAGCCCAGAGCCTGATGCAGGACTTGATCCCATGAACTGTGAGATCATGACCTGAGCTCAGATCCAGAGTTGGACGCTGAACCGACTGAGCCACCCAGGCGCCCTGACAACAGTGGTGCATTTTCTATGGACACGAACTCTTCATTTGGAGGCCAAGTCTCTAACTTGCATTAGTGTTCAGCCTTGGTGTCATACGTTCTATGAGTCTTAACAAATGTGTAATGATGTGAATCCACCTTTGTGGTATCGTGTGAAAGAGTTCCACTGCCTTAAAAGTCCTCTGTGCTGTGCCCGTTTCTCCCTACATTCACCCCAACCCTTAGCTCCATAGCCTTGCTCTTTCCAGGTGTCATATAGTTAGAATCATAGAGTGGATGTCTTTGAATGTTTAGAAAGTGAAAATATCCTGGTAATTGAATGTAGGCATTCAAGATATTCTTTGCCCTTTGTTTTGTTTAGTTGCTCATCAGTAGAGGATCTGATGACCTCTGCCTTCCATGACAAAAAGTATGATTTCTCTAGATGTGTGTCACCTAATGGGGAGGGTTGAGAAAAATGACCTCATGAACCACTACAGAGCACTCACATTGGGATCATCCTCCTCTGTGATGTGCGGCGGGTCTAGATAGACTCTCTAGCAATGGAAGGAGACAGCCTCAAGAGGTTAGAACTATATCAAAGTGGAATGCCAAATCTTTCCTTCTTACCTTGCCATTGGAAACAAGGCCAGGGAGAGGCTGTTTGCTATTGTTTGGCCACGCTGCCAAGTACAATAGCTATAGAGCACACGTTGTGAGGGGGTGTTTCCTCCTAAAACTGAAGAGTGTCTGCTGAAGAGCTGGGGAAGTTCTGCCGTGTTACAGCAAAATAAAGATATTCTCTTTCAATTCCTCTAGTAGTGGAAGTCCAGAAAAATCATGCTAGCTTCAGTCTGACATTGTCAGCTCATGATAATCATTCTCCGAACGATACCCGTTTCCTCCAGTGTCACAGTGTCGGTCAGCGATGGCCATTGTAAACATCAGTTCCCCTGTAGGTGTCAAATTCTGATAAAACCCATTCTTGGTTTTGGTCAATATAGAGGAGAAAGTAAGATTTCTTAGTGCTTTAAGCCTACGAATGGTATAATTACCATTCAGTGTAGTGTGGTTTCCAGGTGTGGTCCGAAAGCAATACTTTTTGACAAATCATAAGCCGTACACTTGTAATTTTCCTCTATTTTTCGATTGTTGATTTAACATGTATTTTGCTTTCTTCTTTAGGAGCAGATAAGAATGCTGAGGAAGATCCTAGAGCCAGGTAGGATTTTTATGGATTTGTAAAAATGACATTTGCTGGGGCACCCGGGTGGCTCAGTCGGTTAAGGGTGTGACTCTTGATTTCAACTCAGGTTTGTGAGTTCAAGCCCCACGTCGGGTTTCGCGCTGACAGCCTCCTTGGGATATCTTTCCCGATTTCTGTGGGCACTCACTCTCAAAGTATAAAGGAATGAAATGAAATGAAACAGATAATGAAAGGAAAGGAAAGGGAATGAATGAACTGAAAATTATGTGTCTCCTAAGGGAACGCAGAGAACAAAAGCAGTTGTTGCGTGTTCTACACTGGACCAGACACTATATCCTATGGGTAACATCTGTTCCGTTATATAGTCATTGTATAGCTTTGCCAAGTAGCTGTGCTATTGTAGCCTACGTTTTATTCCTTTGTCAACTGTGGTTCAGGGAGGTTGATGACTCGACCATGATTCCATAGTTCACGGGTTGCTGAGGGGCTTTGCCCATCAGCCCATGAAGCTTCCACATCCATTCCCTGGTTCCTCAGCAGCACTGAGATGAAGATACAGATCCTAGGGCAGATCAACTCAGAATGTCAAAGGTAATGATGTCGGAACACTAATTTAGGGTTTGCTTAAGAACCCAGGTTAGTCCAAGCATTTGGCCTCATATATTTGACCACTAGTGCCAACAAAAGTCATTAGTGCAGTGGTAACTAGTCCCTTGTTTTTACCATCCGAGATTTTAGGGTGGATGTCAGCTATGGCCATGGTGTCAAGGCTTTTACATAAAAAGCAAGATGTCGTCAGGCAACTCCTTAGATGTAGTGATATCCCCTCTTCTTGAGACAAATGAGTTTTCTGTAAGGGAAGGATATCTAGTTGTAGACCATGTTACATTAATTAAACTCACTCTCTATTTCGAGGATATTCCTATATGATTCTCTGTTGCCTAAGTTCCCAGGCTGGTTTCCCTTTGGGCTAGTATCCTTGTCTAGTTCTAGGAAGCTTTTTGGTTTTTTTGGAGTTGTTTTTTTTTTTCCAATGACTTTTTGTACTGTGTTTTTGCCTTTTGACTTTGTTCTCTTTTTTTCCTTGGTATTTCTTCTTCTTTTTTTTTTCCAATAATTTCCCCACTTCTTCCAGCTAAGGACTCTCCATTTTTCCAGAGGCCAAATCAAAAGCACTTAGAGTCTCCAGATGTAGGGATCCTCAGAGATTAATTCTTCAAAACACCCTCTGGTGTGTCAACCTATGTTTAACCTCCTTGCCCAATGGTTGTTTCCCTGTAGAATTTGAAACTCAAAAGAGGTTGAAGTGACCTATTTGGATATGATAAGTGACAGAAATGCGACTTAAATTCTGGTTTTCTTTCTTTCTTTCTTTCTTTCTTTCTTTCTTTCTTTCTTCCTTTCCTTCCTTCTTTTTTTGTCTTGATCTTGCAGGCAACTGTTTTAATAATAGAAGCCTGGGGAGTGGGTCTAATGAATACAATGGAGGGTAAGAATCGAATTAGCAGAGGAGACCAGGTTTCCAGGAGAACTACACTGAGTTGGTTAGGAATACGAGTTTGAGAAAAGATGTCAGAATATGGGGGGTTATGCCAAGTGAGATAAAGGTGAATGACAGGAATGAAGGACCCAGGATTAGGGGAGTTGTTTATTAAGACATATTCAAATAGAGAGTTCAAGGGGGTCGTGACCAAGTTTCTGCTTTTGCGTGTGTTGGTTTCATTGAAGGTGCGAGCATACCTCAGATTTTCTGATGAGAGAGATTAAAAATCATTTGAGCTTCTGGGCAGAGTCTGTTTACAGCAGATAGAAATATGATATCCCCTACTTCCACCCCAACTGAGGGAGGATAGCTTAGATCCTCTCAAGGAATTGGGGGTGGGGGTGGAGATTCCGAACATCAGAGATGTATGGCCCAAGGCAAGCTGTCTCCTCACTCCACCTCTTTTCCTCAATCTGTGATGCCCTTCCCATGTACTTGTAGGGCTGGGCAGGGGTAGGTCTGACTTGTCAAATCAGTAAGGGAGCTTCATCTGGATCGGTGATAATATGCCTCTGTTGAGGTGACTGTGTGGATGAGTGAGACTCCCAATTCGCTTGTTCTCCAGGAGCAGGACATGGTTCCTACCCTCGGTCATTGGAGCCCATCCTTGTTGTAGGAGTGTATGGCTTCATAGGCTAAAGATTGAAAGGTTGGGGAATGCCACACAACCGTGCCGAAGAGTGATGTAGGAGTGGGAGCTCATAGGGAAGAAAATATTCAGGCAGCGTATAGAGAAATAGAGGCACAACTACCAGGACCATTTTGATCACAATCTCCCTCCTTGGGTAGCTGAATGCCCCTGAAGGCTTGGAGTGTCTTGCTAGTTATTATGGACCTAAATAAGGCAAGACCAGTGTGGGAACAAAGTTGGCCTTGGGAACTTTGAGTCTGTCAATCTCTAGTTAGTACTACCACTCATAACATAGAAGCCTAAACTTTGATACGTTTACTTAAACGGAGGTCTACGTGACATACAATGTAATATGTGATGCAACAACTCTGGATGTTTCACCGTGATCGCCATAAGCGTAGCTCCCATCTGTCAATGTATGAGGCTATTAGGATACCACTGACTAGATTCCCTATGCTGTACCTTTGAGCCTTGTGATTTATTCATTCTATAACTGGAACCCTGAACTTCCCTCTCCCCTTCCCCCATTTTGTCCATCCCCCCACCTCCCCTCCCTTCTGGCAAGAGTCAAATCTCTGCATTTATGGGTCTGTTTCTGCTTTTGCTCTGTTTGTTCATTTATTCCCCTTTTTACATTCTGCACAGAAGTGAAATCATATAGGATTTGTGTTTCTCTGTCTGACTTATTTCACTTACCCTCATGCCATCTAGGTACATCCATGATGTTGCAGATGGCAGGATCTCATTCTCATTTAGAGCTGCATAATATTTCATTGTGTGTGTGTGTGTGTGTGTATGTATGTGTGTGTGTGTGTGTGTGTGTGTGTGTGGTCTCTTCATGTATTGGTGGACACTTGGGTTGCTTCCATATCTTGTCTATTGTAAATAATGCTATAATAAAGATAGGGGTGCGTATATCTTTTCAAATTAGTATTTCCATTTCCCTTGGGTAAATAAATAGCCAGTAGTGGAATCACTGGATCCTATGGTATTTGTGTTTTTAATTTGTTGAGGCCCCTCCATACTGGCTTTCACTGCGGCGATACCAATTTACATCCCATGACCGGTGCACAAGGGTTGTTTTTTCTCCACACCCTGAGCCACCCTTGTTGTTTCCTGTGTGTGGAAACTGAGCCATTCTGACAGATGTGAGGTGAGACGTCATTGTGGTAACGTTTACACATTTAATTTTCAACCATTTCAGAGCATTCCCTGCCTGTCATATTTGGTTCTGGAAACTGAGACTGGGTCTTTCCTGGAGATTTCACAGGTTAGGAGAGGTCGAGGCCAAATAGAGAACAGAAAGCTTTTTTTAAAACAGGGTCCAAATTGTGAAAGACCTGTACTCTGGAAACCGTAAAACACTGATGAAGGAAATTGAAAGTGACGGAAAGAAAGAGAAAGACATCCGATGCTCACAGATGGGAAGAATACATATTTTTAAAGTGTCTACACTACCCAAAGCCATCGACAGATGTCATGCAATCCCTGTCAACATACCAACAGCATTTGTCACAGAGCTAGACAAACAATCCTAAACGTTGTATAGAACCACAAAAGACGTTGAATGGCCAAAGCAATATTGAAAACGAAGAAACCTGGAGGTATCACAATCTCAGCTTTCAAGTTCTATTCCAAAGCTGTAGTATTCCAAACAGTATGGTGGGTACTGGCGTACAAAATAGCCTCATCGCTCAGTGGAATAGGACCGCAAAGCCAGACATAAATCCACCACTGTATGGTCAGTTCATCTTCCACAAACAGGAAAGACTATCCAGTGGGGAAAAGGCAGTCTCTTCACCAAATGGTGTGGGGACAACTGGACAAGCCACATGCCAAAGAATGAACCTGGACCAATTTCTCTACCATACCCACAAATAAACTCAAAATGAATTAAAGACCTAAGTGTGAGACGTGAAACCATAAAAAAAAAAAAAAATCCTTGACGAGAACACAGGCCGTCATTTCTCAAACTTTGGCTGTAGCCACATTTTACTAGTTATGTCTCTTGAGCCAAGGGAAATAAAGCAAGAATAAAGTTTGGGGACTATATCAACCTACGAAGCTTTTGCACAGTGAAGGAAACAGTCAAACCTGAAAGGCAACCTCTGGAATGGGAGAACAAATTTGGAAATATTTGGCAAATCCAGTAAAGGGTTAGTATCCACAATGTCTAAAAACTTGACACATGTCAACATCACCCCCCTCCAAAAAAGCCCAGTTTACCAATGAGCAGTACACATAACCAGACACTTTTCCAACGACAACATACAGATGGTCAACAGACACATGAAAAGATGCTCCCCCAAACTACAACGAGATACCACGTCACACCTGTCAGAATGGCTACACTCCAAGACACAAGAAGCTAGTGTTCGCGAGGATGTGGAGACAAAGGAAACCTCTTGCACCGTTGGTGGAAATGCAAATGGGTGCGGCCCCTGTGGAAAACAGTATGCAGGTTCCTCAAAAAATTAAAAACAGAACTCTCCTATGATCCAGTAATTGCACTACTGGATACTACCCAAGAGAATACAAAAACATGAATTCCACGGGACACACGCACTCCTGTGTTTATTGCGGCATTATTTCCAACAGCCAGCGCAAGCGTCCATTGACAGCTGAGTGAACGAAGAAGAAGCCCTATATGAATGTATGTGTGTGTGTATATGTATATCCATACACACACACACACGCACACACGCACACACACATGCACACACACACACTGTAATATTACTCAATCATAAAACAATGAAATCTTGCCATTTGCAATCACCTGGATGGAGCCTGAGGGTAGTATGGTAAGCAAAGTCAGGGAAAGTCAAATACCATATGATTTTACTCATGTAGCACTTAAGAAACAACAAACGAGCAAAGGGAGGAAACAAAAGGGGAGACAAACCAAGAAATAGGCTCTTAACTGCAGAGAAGAAACGGATGGTTGTGGAGAGGAGGTGAGTGGTGGGAAAGGTGAAAGAGATGATGGGGATGAAGGAGTGCCCTTGTCATGATGAGCACGGGGTGAGTATGGAGTTGGTGAATCACTATATTGTACAACTTAAACTACTATAACTCTGGATGTTTCTATTACTGGAATTAAAATAAAACTTAATGACAAAACCAGAGGCCAAATTTCATTATACCAAGAAACTTCGTGGAATAAACAGATAGGTGACCTTTCCCTTAACTTTTTTAAATTTTGTTTTTAAATGAATGAACATGTTTTTGTTGTATTTTTTTGCTCTAAAGGCTTCCTAACATACCTGGTCCTGACGATTCATGGTCTACCTCATCTAGCGAAGACTTAGATTTTGGTACCAAGGTAAAGTACCCTCCCGTGAAACTCACTTTCCTGCTCTGAATTGAGTTTTCTCCCTTATTCACTCTGAAAATTTAAGAGGAGCCTGTGTATCATCATTTTATGTGTGTCATGGAAAGTTAGCAAGGACAAACCACGTTACAGATACATGACGCGTTGAATGTTTTGTTTTGTTGTGTTGTACTTTGGTAAATCCTACAGGTGGAGGCTGATAAATGAATGGGCTGGAAAATATATAATGACCGTCAAATTATATTGGGAAAAGCTTTCCCACAATGGAGGCAATATGACGTTTGCTTAAGGATAAGGATTCTTACTGTGATCATAACATGACTGATAATACTCATGCCTAAATGAAACCTGATTGGGTCCAAGTATCTATTGTAGGTTGCCCCCCGCCCCGGGCACGTTTTATTTTGGTGAGATACAGCATTTTCCTTTGGCTCTATCCTTTGTTCTCCATTTAGAATAAAATCATATTAGAAAATGTAGAAATTTAGATGTTTACATTATTTCTCAACATTTACCTTACAAAGGTGTTCCCCTGTAGTTTTGAAATAACTCCATGAAGAGTAAGTTAAAATTGTGCATCTCCCCGAAGAATACGTATTTTGCTGAAAAGAGTAGCTCTATGGGCAGAGGCTCTTCATAGCCAAGGTGTCAAATTTCTAATTTCAGAAATCTTGCCCATTCTAGCTTTGAACACTATCTCCTCCTAGTCCTTGTGTCAGATTCTAAAATTTAAAGTTTCAGACATCTGATATTTGTTTCAGTATTCATTTCAAAGCCCCTAAATCATGATAAGCTCCTGGAGGTTAGGGAACGCACTGGTTTGACTCCTGGAGCTCCTAAAATAAAGTCTTGCTTGGAAGAAGCAATGTCATGGTTTTTGAATGTGAACAAATGAGTAGGGAAATGGAATTCCGTAGAATGGAGTTTGAAAAGTAACCAAATACGCATGATATATCACAATTAAATATGTGAATTTAAAAAGTCAGGCTTCAGTTTATATTCCATTTTAGTGTTTAACATGTATACACGCAAATGAATTCTATTGAGGAAATCAGGAGTTACATAAGAAAGAAGGTTACAGTCTATTTTTAGTATCCTCCCATTGTGAGCTTAGAATTACAGAGAAAAAGTCCTCAGCCTTTGTTTGTTTAACCCCATCTGTGTCCCATTACCTACATCCTTTAAAGGTTCCCATTTCTTCCTAGAATTCTCATTCCCAATTCTTTCTCCATAGTGGATGTTGACGTGTTAGGAACCTCTCTTTTTCTGTTCTTTTGTTAGTCTAGTAATAATTTCTAGCTTTTCGGAAGCGAAAGATGCCAGGAATTGAACAATGTATTTATAGTGAAAAAAATTAAATTCTTTATTACAGTATTTATAACCAGATAACTGTAGAGTGATAAGAGTCAGTATTATTAGGGATATACTGTGAGTCAAAGCCTCTCTTTTACATAAATATTATATAGACAGATACATAGGTAGATGGATATGGATATAGATAGATAGATAGATAGATAGATAGATAGATATAGATAGATATAGGTAGAGATATATATAATATACACATATATACACATATATATTTACACATAAATAAATACACACTTATATGTATACATATTTATGTACACCTAAACATACACACACACACACACACACATATATATATATATATATATATATATATATATATATATATGTGTGTGTATATCACACATATATAAAGACATATATTTTTAAAAGGTTTAAAGGGACTATTTTTCCTAGTATATTCCCAATCCTACTTATGTACCTGTTGAAAAATGTATGTTGTTTCCACTTGCCTTCTTTGGCTCACATTTTTCCTTTTCTTTTTTGTCTTAAGCTCATGCTTGATTGATTGGTCATTTGTTTTTGTTTTTGTTTTTGTTTCCTTTTTCCCTCTTCTCACCCCGTGCTTTTTACGGTATTTTCAAAATTTTTTCAAAGTTTATTTATTTTTGAGACAGAGACAGACACAGAGTGCAAGCGGGGTAGGGGCAGAGACAGAGAGAGACACAGAATCCAAAGCAGGCTGCAGGCTCCGAGCTGTCAACACAGAGCTCAACGTGGGGCTGATAACCACAAACCGTGAGATCATGACTCATGAGCTGAAGGTGGATGCTGAACTCACTGTGCCACATATGTGTTCCCCGCACCAGGCTCGTTTTTAATGGTTTACCCCTACCCTAATTTGTCCTTGCAGAAACGATTTCTTTAGTGTCTGTTCTTTTAGTACATCACTTTCTGTCAACTCCATTGTCAACATATTGGTTATGGAATTCTACTGTCTGTGTGTGGTTTCCATCCAGGACTCGTTGCCCCACAAGGTTTATTATTCTTGTTTTTCTCTTTCTTGGAAGGGGCTGAGCTAAATGTTTTTGAAATGTTTGCATTTCTCTTGGAAAGGGAGGGAGAGAGAGAAAGAATGAGCAAGTGCTCGTTGTTGTGATCTGACAATAGGCAAGGTATGATCTCAGTCCTTTTATATTTGTGGAGGGCTGTTTTGTGACCCAGGATGTCACTTGGAGACATTGGAGAATGTTCTATGTGCACTTAAGAAGAATGTGCGTTCTACTGCTGTTGGGTGAAAAGATCTTAATATATCGGTGTTGATACCCATGTATATAAATGTATATATATGAGGCCAATATAGATCTATGTATATCTGAATACATCTGGTCCAGTGACACATTGGATCTGTGTTTCCTTACTGATTTTCTGCCTTGACGATCCGCCTTTTGCCATGAGTGGAGTCTTAAAGTCGTCTACAATCATGGTATTTGTATGTATACATTTAATCATGTTTGTGAGTAATCGATTCATATGTGTGGGCGTTTCACTTTGGGGCCATAAACATTTGCAATTGTTAGCTCCTCTTGATGGATAGACCCCTTAATTACGACCCAATGCCCTTCTGAATCTGTTACTACAGTCTCTGGTTTAAAATCTAGTCTGTCTGGTGGAGGTGTGGCGACTCCAGCTTTCTTTTGACTTCTAGTAGCATGATAGGTGGTTCCCCATACCTTCACTTTGAACCTGGAGGTGTCCTGGGGTCTAAAATCAGTTTCTTGTTGACAACATATAGATGGATCTTGTTGTTTGGTTTTGTTTTGTGTTTTACCCATTCTGATTCCCTGTGTCTTTTGATTGGGGCATTGAGTCCATTCACATTCAGAGTGATTAGTTAAAGATATGGATTTAGTGTCCTTGTGTTATCTGAAGGTTTCATGCTTTTGGTGAGGCCTCTGGTCCTTTGTAGTCTCTGCTGCTTTCCACTCACAGAGTCGCCCGTTAGGATCTCCCGCAGGGCTGGTTTAGTGGTCATGAACTCCATGAGGTTTTGTTTGTCTGGGAAAGCCTTTCTCTCTCTTTCTATTCTAAATGTCAGCCTTGCCTGGGAAGGGATTCTTCGCCGCAGATGTTCCCATTCAGCACATTGACCGTTTCCTACCCCTCCCTTCTGCCCTGCCAAGTTTCTTTGGACAGGCCTGCTGCTAGCCTTACGTGTCTTCCCTTGTCGATTAAGACCCGTTTGTCCCTAGCTGCTTTCAGAATCCTCTCCTTATCTTTGTAGTTTTCCAGTTTCGCTATGGCATGTCGTGGTGTTGACCTGGGTTTGTTGATTTGGAAAGGAATTCTCTGTGCCGCCAGGACTTGGATGCCCGTTTCCTTCCCCAGATGAGGGAAGCTCTCAGCTATAAGTTGTTCCAAAAAAACCTTCTGCCCCTTTCTCTCACTCTTCTTCTTCTGGGACTCCTAGGATGTGGCTAATATTTCATCTCACTGAATCACGTAGGTCTCTAGTACCTGCCTCGTGATCTAGTCATTTCCTTCCTTTCCTTTCCCTGCTTCATCTTTGTCCACAATTGTATCTTCTGTTTCACCGATTCTGTCTGCTGCTTCTCCCGTCCTTGCTGTCACTGCATCTAGTTTACTTTGTATCTCCTTTACACCATTTCATGTTCAGCGTTCATCGTGACGATTCCTTAGGTCCTTGATCTCTGAAGCAGTAGATTGTCTGCTGTCTTCTATGCGTGGTTTCAAGCGCAACTATGCGTCTTATGAGTGTCATTCCAAACATGTGCTCACATATATGGTTTCTGTCTCTTTTGCGCCCTTCTCTGGCTGTCCTTTCTTCCCGGAATTTTTTTTGAGGGGAATTCTCCGATTTCGTCGTTTTGGCTAGATTCCTGCCCTTTATGTGTGTTAATCGCTTGTTCTGTGTCCCACACCTGCGAGTACTACTGTAATAAAAAGAGCCCCTACACTGTCCAGGGCCTGGCAGTTGAACAAATTTTTTTTGAGTGTGTTGTGTGCACTCTTTGGGTGCGTCTTTGGCTGCTGTCCTCGCTACTTGGAGTGGCGGTTTGGGCCTTCCACCAGGTGTGCTTTGATTTGTTTGTTGAAGTAATCCTGGAAAAAAGGGGAAGAAGGTGGGGAAGAATCCTTAGCCCAAACAAAAAGAGAAATGACTGGAGTTGAAAAAAAGACCAGGAAGTGACTCAAAGGAGCTATAGGGCTTAATCCAGAAAGAGAGGGAGGAAAATGAAGAAGGAGATCTAGAAAAGTATAGAGAAAATGTACAATCAAACAAACAAAGAACCAGAACAGAGGAACAAAGGAAAAAATATATATATAGATATATCTCTATATATCTATGTATAGATATATAGGTATATATTAAGATATATAGATAAATGTAGATATATAATTAGCTTTGACCCACGTCAACTCGACACTACTAGGCTGTTTCCAAAGGGAGAAGGGGAAAGAGGAGAGTAGAAAGAGAAAAAAGGGAAAAGAGAAGAAAGGGAAAGCAAAGGAAAGAAAAGATGGGCGCCTGGGTGGCTCAGTAGGTGAAGCGTCTGACTCTTGAATTTGGCTCACGTCATGTTGTCACTGTGGGTGGGTTCGAAACCCCCAACAGGTTCTGCAGTGAGAGCATGGATCCTGCTCGGATTCTCTCTCTCCCCCTCTCTCTGCATCTCTTCTGCTTGATCACTCCCTCTCTCTCTCTCAAAATAAAGAAATAAACATTAAAAAAGAAAAGGAAAGACAAAAGAATAATAACTCAAATGAAAACAAACAAACAAACTAAGATAGAAAACCGGAGGAGAGTTGTCTATTGGTGCCTGGGACCGGTGGCTGTGCTGGTCTAGAGCAGGGGCTGTCTGGTCCCATCAGTGTCAGTCTCACTCCTATGGAGAAGCAGTTACGAGGCACAGAGTGTCAGGGTTTGGTGTAATGGGCCTGCCTTCACTGAGGCTCACTGTCCATTCCCTGAAGCCCCACGATGTTGGTCATGGGGAGAGACATGGCGACACCCCATCTATCCTGCCCACACGAGGTGTCTCAAAACTCACTGTTTAGGCTATCCTCACGGAATAGCCTGGGGAGCCGGCTTGCCTTGCTGCACAGTCCCCTGTGCCACCCGAGCACTGAGCTGGGATTCAAAACCCTGTAGGATCCCGCTTTGCTCCGACCTGGTAGTGGAGTTGCGCCACTCTGCCCAGTGGACAGAGGGCCTCTGGCTCGTGCCTGCATGGTCTTTTTCCCTTGGGCAGGGCAATACCTCCCCTTTCCACCATACTCAAGGTGTTCTCTCCCAGTGTAGCCCTGAGATTGCTACCAAGCCTAGGGGCGGCTCCCTCCCCACCAGGCATGGGAGGTGGTAGCTCTGGTCGAGAGAAAGTGTGGCCGCCTTGAAAATTCTGTTTTTTGCCCTCTAAGGCTGTTTTCCAAAGTAGAAACTGGCTCTCTGGACCTCTCCTTGGTCTGTGGTCCGGACAGGCTTTCTCATATCCAAATGCACTTCCCACAGCCTCTCTCTCTCTCTACCTTCCTTTCGTTTCTCCACCAAAGGCCTTCCCCCACTCCATGCCTGTGCTGCCCATTTTATTTCTCCCAATTCTCATACACACCCTTCTGTCCCGCCAAGCTGTCACTCTGCACCTGTGGAGATTTTTCTGTCCCTCTGCAGCCTGTATTCCTGGTATTCCAAGTGTTGTGACCTCAATACTGCTGTGTTTGAGGGACAAGGGGAATTCGGATTCCCCTCCCCTGCCATCTTAACTCCCCCCTCCACCTTTTGCTTTGCTTTTCGCAATTTCAAAGTTGGCTGCCTAATCGACTAAGTCACCCATGCTCCCCAAAGAATACTTGTTTTCGATGGGAAGATGTTCGAAGGCCAATAAAATGGCCCTTGTGTCCAGAAAAGAATGGAAAGTTAGAATGGGTTTTTGATGTTCTCATTTGGGGCTATGATAAGTTCCCCTAAGCTCTTAGCGATGACATCATAAAGGTATACATTTGACCCTTGAACAAGATGCGTTTGGAATGTGGGAGTCCACATACATACAGATTTTTTTCAATAAATACAGTACCATCCTGTAAACATATTTTCTCTTCCTTATGATTTTCTTTTTCCTCTTGTTTTTTTTTTTAATTATTCATTTTGGGAGCGTGAGAGAGGACAGAGCACGTGAGTAGGGAAGTGGGGGCAGAGAGCGAATTTTCATCAGGCTCCACACTGTCAGCGTTCAACTCAGGAAGTATAGATCATGACTTGAGCCAAAGTCAAGAGCCTGACCCTGAACCGACAGTGCCACCCAGCACCCCTTCCTTACGATTTTCTTAGTAACCTTTCCTTCAGTTTATAGTGTAAAAATACAGTATGTAATACATATAACAGGGAAAGCATGCATTAATCGACTGTGTATATTGTTGGTAAGCTCAGCATTCCGTTATCCTAACCCTGACCTCCCACGCTCAGTTTACAGAGTCAATGGCCAAATTAGGCCGAAAAGGTAGATTAGACCTAGAGAGCATATACAAGCGATTCTGCTTTAATGTTCTGGTTTTCAATACATATATACTTTTTGATTTTTAAGTGTGATTGCTTTTAAAGTAGGAAATTCAGTAGGAATTTTTGTTTTCTTTGATTTGGTTTTGAGGTTTCAAAAGATATTTGTGGATTGTCGAGGGCATGGCCATCAGAGCCCGTAACCCTTGCTTTGTTCAAGGGCCAACGGTATAGTGATTGGGTACTTTTGAGATCTTCTCAGTGAGATTAGTGTAAATGTTTTGACCTTAATTAATTGGTCCTTGTATACTGAGTACGTACCAAGCAGTTAGCTACTGAGTGTACAAGTGGAGGGTTTAGGTTGTTGTGGTCGGAGCAGAAAAGTAAGTCAACAGCAGTCTGTTAGAAGTCACTATAAAGGCTTCATCGATAGGAAATGGACAATGTTAGTTGAGAGAATATTGGGGGCGTTTGTAGTGAGGATGAGGATGAGAGTGGGAGTGGGAATTTTGGTAGCCAGAAAAGATCTGAGAGTGGCAAAAGGTGCCAAGTGAAAGATGAGAAGTCCCAGTCGTGTAGACCGTGGCGAGGGACATTCTGGACAGAGAGGACCACGGATCATCATTTTACTCCAACGCCTTAGAGTGACCAAGCTGTAGGAAGGCTCACTCCATCATCATAATCATTATTATTATTGTTGTGTGTAAAAAAGAAAATGTGCATAGTGAAATGAGTGCTTGGCACATTTTAGGTGACTGAGACATACATGTTCTTATACTTGCCGTTTGAATGCTTACTACACATTCTGAAGAGTTCCATACCTATATCTACATTGTTTCTGCTACTAGTTCATCACAATTTTAAGAAAAGTTTCTCTTCCAACTTTGCCGTTCGATCCAACCCTTCTTTCGTCAAGAAAAAGGTCAAGCCTATGTTTACCTAAACGAAGCAGCAGCTACGACAGTGTTTTGTTGATACACAACATGATATACTCCAAAGTTTCTGATCATGTGAGGTATGAATTGACACTGAAACAAATGTCGGCCATTTTATTAGAAGCAGTTTTCCTTTATAGCAAGTACACTTTTAAAGATTTTGTATCAAAACTTATTTCAAGTGTCCTTTCATTTTGGTCAGGAATGCAAAGGAAGGGATTTTTGTTAGTTCCTTTTTGAAATCTGCATACAAGCCAGGCTTCTGCCTTTGAAAGTATTTATTCTGGCCTTCCATGATCCGTTTAGAGAGTCAATAGCCAAATGAAGATTCAAAGGGACGCTGAATCAAGAGAGCATATATGAGGTTTTGTATTTAAATGTTTTGGTGTTCAATACGGTTTTCTTATTTGTAAGTCTGATTGTTATTAAAGTCATAAATTCAGATATTTTCTTGGAAAAGGATTAGGAAGTCTTCACGCAACTCATTACTGATGCTACTTTTAACAGAGTATGTCTGAGAAGCCCAACAAATATGTTCTTCATTTCTCTGGTGCTGCGGATCAGAAAGTGCAAAGTATATTAAATGGACAAGTAGAAGGTAAGACCAGTATTTTATTCAAAGGTTATTTGACAGAATGTTGATTTAAAACAGGAACACTGATATATTCTAATATCTAAAGAAAACCGCCTGTTAAGTGCATAGGAAAGAGAAAGAGATGCGAAAAGGAGATAAGTTGCATATATGTGATGTCAGCAACAGATTAAATTGAGAGTGCCACCAAAGGAGCTAAATGACTAGTTCCCTTTCAAGACACTGGAAGGCCTAAGGAACCTCAGGAAAGAAGAGACGAGCCAAACAGGGAATGATGTGAATGGCGGAGACTACAGGGAGTAAATGAAGGAAAGTAAGCCGGTGTGTATTGTGTTCCTACTGGAAGGTGGTAAAATACACTAGTTCTTTAAAGGGAAGAGCAGACTATTTAAAATGCAGCAACACTATCAGGTGAGCTTCTCGTACCAGAATTTGCCAGAGTAGTATCCCCAAATGTTCCCACTCTTACTGTGATCCTCACTGTTGGCAAGACATTAAGGACTGACCTAGCTGATGATGCAGAGTTATGTCCTAACTACCATGGGTGAACATAAGCATTTGTAGTCAGTGATAAATGTATATACGTTAATGCCATATAAAATGGGTGTACTTCATACGGTAGTATCATTTAGGGCAAAATAAGAGAATTGGAAGGAGGGTCAGATAGGGAGACATCAAGATAACTCATCTGACATTTTGGATGCCGTATTTGTGGCTTTTGATTATTTTGGCAATAACTGCCTTTAATAGGTGAACTATATTTTTAATGTTCTAGGAACATAAGGGAAAGAAACAAAAGAACACTATAATCAGTAGTATGTTTTCATATTCTGTCTGACAGTTCTGATTGTTGTAGAATGATCCCTGTTACTTCTTTGATTCCTACCTGCCAGAAAAATGAACTAAGTCCTAGGTAGTTGGAGAAAATTAACTGATTTTTCATATTTCAGAGAACTTTTATATGGTAGAACATAGGGGCAATCACCAGGATTTGCTCTCTCCCTCTGTTTTTTTTTTTTTTCAGAGTAAAATAAGATCGTTGCTTGTTTCACACTTTCTGACATCATGATTTCATCTATTCCTTTTAAACCTTTCTTCAAATGGATAAATAGGGATGTAGGAATTTTCAAGGCAAATACCAAGAAAAGAGATTCCAGGAAAGGTATTCTGTGACATAACCTTCTGACTGTAACCACGTGAAAGACATCAACCGAAATAATAAAATTTCATATAATGCAGTTGTGTTAGAGGCATCCCAATGACACCCAGATTTGATTATTCACTAGAAGAGCTCACAGGACTCAGCATATAGTTGTAGTCATGCGTGTGGCTTGGTATGGGGACAGGCTAGAAAGGCCAATGAGCACCGAGCAATGGTGTATGGGGTGAAGGCCAGAGGAAAGCAAGCGCAGGCTTCCAGGAATCCTTTCTCTATGGAGTTAGCAGGATGTGCTAAATTCCTCCAGCATGAAATTAGGACAGCACAAGTGAAATGTTGTCTGCCAGTACGAGGCTTACGGATACTCAGTGCCCGAGGTTTTCATCAAATGCTAATCACATAGGCATCTTCTCCTTAGCATGTCCCAAAATTCCAGGTTTCCACCAAGGAAATCAAGTGTACAGCCTTAAGGACATTGCTTGTACCAGCACTTAGGCACAGGGAACCACTCTTAACCAGCTAGGGAATGGTGGGAACCCTCCTGAAATCCAAGATCCCAGGGAACAACCAAGGGCCAGTCATTCAAGTAGGATGTTGTGAGGGTAGCCATCTTTGGCCTGCTGGATGAAATCTGTTCTGCATAGGAATTATAGCCCTGACGTCATTTTTGGTGGTGTCTTCAAATTTTGTTTTGCTAGCATGTAACATGATGGCTACCATGGTACTGGTTTCAGTTTCATCATCCATATGAAGTAGGTATTTGTATAAAAATTACTAGGGCAATATGAGGTCATTATAATCTTTTTTTTTATGTGATTAAGCTTTCATTATGATTCTTACGTATGATCAACATAATGATTTTTGATTTAAAATTAGAATGAAAATCTCGTAATTATATGGAAAACCCAGGTTTGATTCCTATGGTGCTGAACCCCTGTTTATAGGTATAAGATTTTGGATCATATTCATCAATTGTTTTGTTGCCTAAGTACACAAATAACCGTTGTATTTTTGTGTTTTGTGTATGTATTTTCATACACTTCCAAATGGGAGACAGTACCCCTATTGTGTTACTTTGATCTCTATTTTAATGTTCAAGGTGACTGTATCATGAGTTAGTATATGCTAAGAGTAGCTTCAATGGAAACCATATTTTGTTGTTTTTGCTGTTTCATACATTTAATAAGCCTGATGTTTTACATCAGTTTTAAGTTCACAGCAAAATATAATAGGAAGTACAGAGAGTCTGCATATACCATACCATGCTCCCGGACACGCCTAGCCTCCCCTGTTGTTAACATCTTGCACGACAGTGGCCCATTTTTAGTAGGAATTTTTTTTTCAGTTCCTTGGTTTAGTTTTGAGTGAGAGAGCATGCATGCGTGTGAGCAGCCAAGGGGCAGAGGGAGAGGGGGGAAAGAATCCTGTGCTGTCAGCCCAGAGCCTGATGCAGGACTTGATCCCATGAACTGTGAGATCATGACCTGAGCTCAGATCCAGAGTTGGACGCTGAACCGACTGAGCCACCCAGGCGCCCTGACAACAGTGGTGCATTTTCTATGGACACGAACTCTTCATTTGGAGGCCAAGTCTCTAACTTGCATTAGTGTTCAGCCTTGGTGTCATACGTTCTATGAGTCTTAACAAATGTGTAATGATGTGAATCCACCTTTGTGGTATCGTGTGAAAGAGTTCCACTGCCTTAAAAGTCCTCTGTGCTGTGCCCGTTTCTCCTTACATTCACCCCAACCCTTAGCCTCATAGCCTTGCTCTTTCCAGGTGTCATATAGTTAGAATCATAGAGTGGATGTCTTTGAATGTTTAGAAAGTGAAAATATCCTGGTAATTGAATGTAGGCATTCAAGATATTCTTTGCCCTTTGTTTTGTTTAGTTGCTCATCAGTAGAGGATCTGATGACCTCTGCCTTCCATGACAAAAAGTATGATTTCTCTAGATGTGTGTCACCTAATGGGGAGGGTTGAGAAAAATGACCTCATGAACCACTACAGAGCACTCACATTGGGATCATCCTCCTCTGTGATGTGCGGCGGGTCTAGATAGACTCTCTAGCAATGGAAGGAGACAGCCTCAAGAGGTTAGAACTATATCAAAGTGGAATGCCAAATCTTTCCTTCTTACCTTGCCATTGGAAACAAGGCCAGGGAGAGGCTGTTTGCTATTGTTTGGCCACGCTGCCAAGTACAATAGCTATAGAGCACACGTTGTGAGGGGGTGTTTCCTCCTAAAACTGAAGAGTGTCTGCTGAAGAGCTGGGGAAGTTCTGCCGTGTTACAGCAAAATAAAGATATTCTCTTTCAATTCCTCTAGTAGTGGAAGTCCAGAAAAATCATGCTAGCTTCAGTCTGACATTGTCAGCTCATGATAATCATTCTCCGAACGATACCCGTTTCCTCCAGTGTCACAGTGTCGGTCAGCGATGGCCATTGTAAACATCAGTTCCCCTGTAGGTGTCAAATTCTGATAAAACCCATTCTTGGTTTTGGTCAATATAGAGGAGAAAGTAAGATTTCTTAGTGCTTTAAGCCTACGAATGGTATAATTACCATTCAGTGTAGTGTGGTTTCCAGGTGTGGTCCGAAAGCAATACTTTTTGACAAATCATAAGCCGTACACTTGTAATTTTCCTCTATTTTTCGATTGTTGATTTAACATGTATTTTGCTTTCTTCTTTAGGAGCAGATAAGAATGCTGAGGAAGATTCTAGAGCCAGGTAGGATTTTTATGGATTTGTAAAAATGACATTTGCTGGGGCACCCGGGTGGCTCAGTCGGTTAAGGGTGTGACTCTTGATTTCAACTCAGGTTTGTGAGTTCAAGCCCCACGTCGGGTTTTGCGCTGACAGCCTCCTTGGGATATCTTTCCCGATTTCTGTGGGCACTCACTCTCAAAGTATAAAGGAATGAAATGAAATGAAACGGATAATGAAAGGAAAGGAAAGGGAATGAATGAACTGAAAATTATGTGTCTCCTAAGGGAACGCAGAGAACAAAAGCAGTTGTTGCGTGTTCTACACTGGACCAGACACTATATCCTATGGGTAACATCTGTTCCGTTATATAGTCATTGTATAGCTTTGCCAAGTAGCTGTGCTATTGTAGCCTACATTTTATTCCTTTGTCAACTGTGGTTCAGGGAGGTTGATGACTCGACCATGATTCCATAGTTCACGGGTTGCTGAGGGGCTTTGCCCATCAGCCCGTGAAGCTTCCACATCCATTCCCTGGTTCCTCAGCAGCACTGAGATGAAGATACAGATCCTAGGGCAGATCAACTCAGAATGTCAAAGGTAATGATGTCGGAACACTAATTTAGGGTTTGCTTAAGAACCCAGGTTAGTCCAAGCATTTGGCCTCATATATTTGACCACTAGTGCCAACAAAAGTCATTAGTGCAGTGGTAACTAGTCCCTTGTTTTTACCATCCGAGATTTTAGGGTGGATGTCAGCTATGGCCATGGTGTCAAGGCTTTTACATAAAAAGCAAGATGTCGTCAGGCAACTCCTTAGATGCAGTGATATCCCCTCTTCTTGAGACAAATGAGTTTTCTGTAAGGGAAGGATATCTAGTTGTAGACCATGTTACATTAATTAAACTCACTCTCTATTTCGAGGATATTCCTATATGATTCTCTGTTGCCTAAGTTCCCAGGCTGGTTTCCCTTTGGGCTAGTATCCTTGTCTAGTTCTAGGAAGCTTTTCGGTTTTTTTGGAGTTGTTTTTTTTTTTTCCAATGACTTTTTGTACTGTGTTTTTGCCTTTTGACTTTGTTCTCTTTTTTTCCTTGGTATTTCTTCTTCTTTTTTTTTTCCAATAATTTCCCCACTTCTTCCAGCTAAGGACTCTCCATTTTTCCAGAGGCCAAATCAAAAGCACTTAGAGTCTCCAGATGTAGGGATCCTCAGAGATTAATTCTTCAAAACACCCTCTGGTGTGTCAACCTATGTTTAACCTCCTTGCCCAATGGTTGTTTCCCCGGAGAATTTGAAACTCAAAAGAGATTGAAGTGACCTATTTGGATATGATAAGTGACAGAAATGCGACTTAAATTCTGGTTTTCTTTCTTTCTTTCTTTCTTTCTTTCTTTCTTTCTTTCTTCCTTTCTTTCTTTCTTCCTTTCCTTCCTTCTTTTTTTGTCTTGATCTTGCAGGCAACTGTTTTAATAATAGAAGCCTGGGGAGTGGGTCTAATGAATACAATGAAGGAGGGTAAGAATCGAATTAGCAGAGGAGACCAGGTTTCCAGGAGAACTACACTGAGTTGGTTAGGAATACGAGTTTGAGAAAAGATGTCAGAATATGGGGGGTTATGCCAAGTGAGATAAAGGTGAATGACAGGAATGAAGGACCCAGGATTAGGGGAGTTGTTTATTAAGACATATTCAAATAGAGAGTTCAAGGGGGTCGTGACCAAGTTTCTGCTTTTGCGTGTGTTGGTTTCATTGAAGGTGCGAGCATACCTCAGATTTTCTGATGAGAGAGATTAAAAATCATTTGAGCTTCTGGGCAGAGTCTGTTTACAGCAGATAGAAATATGATATCCCCTACTTCCACCCCAACTGAGGGAGGATAGCTTAGATCCTCTCAAGGAATTGGGGGTGGGGGTGGAGATTCCGAACATCAGAGATGTATGGCCCAAGGCAAGCTGTCTCCTCACTCCACCTCTTTTCCTCAATCTGTGATGCCCTTCCCATGTACTTGTAGGGCTGGGCAGGGGTAGGTCTGACTTGTCAAATCAGTAAGGGAGCTTCATCTGGATCGGTGATAACATGCCTCTGTTGAGGTGACTGTGTGGATGAGTGAGACTCCCAATTCGCTTGTTCTCCAGGAGCAGGACATGGTTCCTACCCTCGGTCATTGGAGCCCATCCTTGTTGTAGGAGTGTATGGCTTCATAGGCTAAAGATTGAAAGGTTGGGGAATGCCACACAACCGTGCCGAAGAGTGATGTAGGAGTGGGAGCTCATAGGGAAGAAAATATTCAGGCAGCGTATAGAGAAATAGAGGCACAACTACCAGGACCATTTTGATCACAATCTCCCTCCTTGGGTAGCTGAATGCCCCTGAAGGCTTGGAGTGTCTTGCTAGTTATTATGGACCTAAATAAGGCAAGACCAGTGTGGGAACAAAGTTGGCCTTGGGAACTTTGAGTCTGTCAATCTCTAGTTAGTACTACCACTCATAACATAGAAGCCTAAACTTTGATACGTTTACTTAAACGGAGGTCTACGTGACACACAATGTAATATGTGATGCAACAACTCTGGATGTTTCACCGTGATCGCCATAAGCGTAGCTCCCATCTGTCAATGTATGAGGCTATTAGGATACCACTGACTAGATTCCCTATGCTGTACCTTTGAGCCTTGTGATTTATTCATTCTATAACTGGAACCCTGAACTTCCCTCTCCCCTTCCCCCATTTTGTCCATCCCCCCACCTCCCCTCCCTTCTGGCAAGAGTCAAATCTCTGCATTTATGGGTCTGTTTCTGCTTTTGCTCTGTTTGTTCATTTATTCCCCTTTTTACATTCTGCACAGAAGTGAAATCATATAGGATTTGTGTTTCTCTGTCTGACTTATTTCACTTACCCTCATGCCATCTAGGTACATCCATGATGTTGCAGATGGCAGGATCTCATTCTCATTTAGAGCTGCATAATATTTCATTGTGTGTGTGTGTGTGTGTGTATGTATGTGTGTGTGTGTGTGTGTGTGTGGTCTCTTCATGTATTGGTGGACACTTGGGTTGCTTCCATATCTTGTCTATTGTAAATAATGCTATAATAAAGATAGGGGTGCGTATATCTTTTCAAATTAGTATTTCCATTTCCCTTGGGTAAATAAATAGCCAGTAGTGGAATCACTGGATCCTATGGTATTTGTGTTTTTAATTTGTTGAGGCCCCTCCATACTGGCTTTCACTGCGGCGATACCAATTTACATCCCATGACCGGTGCACAAGGGTTGTTTTTTCTCCACACCCTGAGCCACCCTTGTTGTTTCCTGTGTGTGGAAACTGAGCCATTCTGACAGATGTGAGGTGAGACGTCATTGTGGTAACGTTTACACATTTAATTTTCAACCATTTCAGAGCATTCCCTGCCTGTCATATTTGGTTCTGGAAACTGAGACTGGGTCTTTCCTGGAGATTTCACAGGTTAGGAGAGGTCGAGGCCAAATAGAGAACAGAAAGCTTTTTTTAAAACAGGGTCCAAATTGTGAAAGACCTGTACTCTGGAAACCGTAAAACACTGATGAAGGAAATTGAAAGTGACGGAAAGAAAGAGAAAGACATCCGATGCTCACAGATGGGAAGAATACATATTTTTAAAGTGTCTACACTACCCAAAGCCATCGACAGATGTCATGCAATCCCTGTCAACATACCAACAGCATTTGTCACAGAGCTAGACAAACAATCCTAAACGTTGTATAGAACCACAAAAGACGTTGAATGGCCAAAGCAATATTGAAAACGAAGAAACCTGGAGGTATCACAATCTCAGCTTTCAAGTTCTATTCCAAAGCTGTAGTATTCCAAACAGTATGGTGGGTACTGGCGTACAAAATAGCCTCATCGCTCAGTGGAATAGGACCGCAAACCCAGACATAAATCCACCACTGTATGGTCAGTTCATCTTCCACAAACAGGAAAGACTATCCAGTGGGGAAAAGGCAGTCTCTTCACCAAATGGTGTGGGGACAACTGGACAAGCCACATGCCAAAGAATGAACCTGGACCAATTTCTCTACCATACCCACAAATAAACTCAAAATGAATTAAAGACCTAAGTGTGAGACGTGAAACCATAAAAAAAAAAAAAAAATCCTTGACGAGAACACAGGCCGTCATTTCTCAAACTTTGGCTGTAGCCACATTTTACTAGTTATGTCTCTTGAGCCAAGGGAAATAAAGCAAGAATAAAGTTTGGGGACTATATCAACCTACGAAGCTTTTGCACAGTGAAGGAAACAGTCAAACCTGAAAGGCAACCTCTGGAATGGGAGAACAAATTTGGAAATATTTGGCAAATCCAGTAAAGGGTTAGTATCCACAATGTCTAAAAACTTGACACATGTCAACATCACCCCCCTCCAAAAAAGCCCAGTTTACCAATGAGCAGTACACATAACCAGACACTTTTCCAACGACAACATACAGATGGTCAACAGACACATGAAAAGATGCTCCCCCAAACTACAACGAGATACCACGTCACACCTGTCAGAATGGCTACACTCCAAGACACAAGAAGCTAGTGTTCGCGAGGATGTGGAGACAAAGGAAACCTCTTGCACCGTTGGTGGAAATGCAAATGGGTGCGGCCCCTGTGGAAAACAGTATGCAGGTTCCTCAAAAAATTAAAAACAGAACTCTCCTATGATCCAGTAATTGCACTACTGGATACTACCCAAGAGAATACAAAAACATGAATTCCACGGGACACACGCACTCCTGTGTTTATTGCGGCATTATTTCCAACAGCCAGCGCAAGCGTCCATTGACAGCTGAGTGAACGAAGAAGAAGCCCTATATGAATGTATGTGTGTGTGTATATGTATATCCATACACACACACACACGCACACACGCACACACACATGCACACACACACACTGTAATATTACTCAATCATAAAACAATGAAATCTTGCCATTTGCAATCACCTGGATGGAGCCTGAGGGTAGTATGGTAAGCAAAGTCAGGGAAAGACAAATACCATATGATTTTACTCATGTAGCACTTAAGAAACAACAAACGAGCAAAGGGAGGAAACAAAAGGGGAGACAAACCAAGAAATAGGCTCTTAACTGCTGAGAAGAAACGGATGATTGTGGAGAGGAGGTGAGTGGTGGGAAAGGTGAAAGAGATGATGGGGATGAAGGAGTGCCCTTGTCATGATGAGCACGGGGTGAGTATGGAGTTGGTGAATCACTATATTGTACAACTTAAACTACTATAACTCTGGATGTTTCTATTACTGGAATTAAAATAAAACTTAATGACAAAACCAGAGGCCAAATTTCATTATACCAAGAAACTTCGTGGAATAAACAGATAGGTGACCTTTCCCTTAACTTTTTTAAATTTTGTTTTTAAATGAATGAACATGTTTTTGTTGTATTTTTTTGCTCTAAAGGCTTCCTAACATACCTGGTCCTGACGATTCATGGTCTACCTCATCTAGCGAAGACTTAGATTTTGGTACCAAGGTAAAGTACCCTCCCGTGAAACTCACTTTCCTGCTCTGAATTGAGTTTTCTCCCTTATTCACTCTGAAAATTTAAGAGGAGCCTGTGTATCATCATTTTATGTGTGTCATGGAAAGTTAGCAAGGACAAACCACGTTACAGATACATGACGCGTTGAATGTTTTGTTTTGTTGTGTTGTACTTTGGTAAATCCTACAGGTGGAGGCTGATAAATGAATGGGCTGGAAAATATATAATGACCGTCAAATTATATTGGGAAAAGCTTTCCCACAATGGAGGCAATATGACGTTTGCTTAAGGATAAGGATTCTTACTGTGATCATAACATGACTGATAATACTCATGCCTAAATGAAACCTGATTGGGTCCAAGTATCTATTGTAGGTTGCCCCCCGCCCCGGGCACGTTTTATTTTGGTGAGATACAGCATTTTCCTTTGGCTCTATCCTTTGTTCTCCATTTAGAATAAAATCATATTAGAAAATGTAGAAATTTAGATGTTTACATTATTTCTCAACATTTACCTTACAAAGGTGTTCCCCTGTAGTTTTGAAATAACTCCATGAAGAGTAAGTTAAAATTGTGCATCTCCCCGAAGAATACGTATTTTGCTGAAAAGAGTAGCTCTATGGGCAGAGGCTCTTCATAGCCAAGGTGTCAAATTTCTAATTTCAGAAATCTTGCCCATTCTAGCTTTGAACACTATCTCCTCCTAGTCCTTGTGTCAGATTCTAAAATTTAAAGTTTCAGACATCTGATATTTGTTTCAGTATTCATTTCAAAGCCCCTAAATCATGATAAGCTCCTGGAGGTTAGGGAACGCACTGGTTTGACTCCTGGAGCTCCTAAAATAAAGTCTTGCTTGGAAGAAGCAATGTCATGGTTTTTGAATGTGAACAAATGAGTAGGGAAATGGAATTCCGTAGAATGGAGTTTGAAAAGTAACCAAATACGCATGATATATCACAATTAAATATGTGAATTTAAAAAGTCAGGCTTCAGTTTATATTCCGTTTTAGTGTTTAACATGTATACACGCAAATGAATTCTATTGAGGAAATCAGGAGTTACATAAGAAAGAAGGTTACAGTCTATTTTTAGTATCCTCCCATTGTGAGCTTAGAATTACAGAGAAAAAGTCCTCAGCCTTTGTTTGTTTAACCCCATCTGTGTCCCATTACCTACATCCTTTAAAGGTTCCCATTTCTTCCTAGAATTCTCATTCCCAATTCTTTCTCCATAGTGGATGTTGACGTGTTAGGAACCTCTCTTTTTCTGTTCTTTTGTTAGTCTAGTAATAATTTCTAGCTTTTCGGAAGCGAAAGATGCCAGGAATTGAACAATGTATTTATAGTGAAAAAAATTAAATTCTTTATTACAGTATTTATAACCAGATAACTGTAGAGTGATAAGAGTCAGTATTATTAGGGATATACTGTGAGTCAAAGCCTCTCTTTTACATAAATATTATATAGACAGATACATAGGTAGATGGATATGGATATAGATAGATAGATAGATAGATAGATATAGATAGATATAGGTAGAGATATATATAATATACACATATATACACATATATATTTACACATAAATAAATACACACTTATATGTATACATATTTATGTACACCTAAACATACACACACACACACACACACATATATATATATATATATATATATATATATATATGTGTGTGTATATCACACATATATAAAGACATATATTTTTAAAAGGTTTAAAGGGACTATTTTTCCTAGTATATTCCCAATCCTACTTATGTACCTGTTGAAAAATGTATGTTGTTTCCACTTGCCTTCTTTGGCTCACATTTTTCCTTTTCTTTTTTGTCTTAAGCTCATGCTTGATTGATTGGTCATTTGTTTTTGTTTTTGTTTTTGTTTCCTTTTTCCCTCTTCTCACCCCGTGCTTTTTACGGTATTTTCAAAATTTTTTCAAAGTTTATTTATTTTTGAGACAGAGACAGACACAGAGTGCAAGCGGGGTAGGGGCAGAGACAGAGAGAGACACAGAATCCAAAGCAGGCTGCAGGCTCCGAGCTGTCAACACAGAGCTCAACGTGGGGCTGATAACCACAAACCGTGAGATCATGACTCATGAGCTGAAGGTGGATGCTGAACTCACTGTGCCACATATGTGTTCCCCGCACCAGGCTCGTTTTTAATGGTTTACCCCTACCCTAATTTGTCCTTGCAGAAACGATTTCTTTAGTGTCTGTTCTTTTAGTACATCACTTTCTGTCAACTCCATTGTCAACATATTGGTTATGGAATTCTACTGTCTGTGTGTGGTTTCCATCCAGGACTCGTTGCCCCACAAGGTTTATTATTCTTGTTTTTCTCTTTCTTGGAAGGGGCTGAGCTAAATGTTTTTGAAATGTTTGCATTTCTCTTGGAAAGGGAGGGAGAGAGAGAAAGAATGAGCAAGTGCTCGTTGTTGTGATCTGACAATAGGCAAGGTATGATCTCAGTCCTTTTATATTTGTGGAGGGCTGTTTTGTGACCCAGGATGTCACTTGGAGACATTGGAGAATGTTCTATGTGCACTTAAGAAGAATGTGCGTTCTACTGCTGTTGGGTGAAAAGATCTTAATATATCGGTGTTGATACCCATGTATATAAATGTATATATATGAGGCCAATATAGATCTATGTATATCTGAATACATCTGGTCCAGTGACACATTGGATCTGTGTTTCCTTACTGATTTTCTGCCTTGACGATCCGCCTTTTGCCATGAGTGGAGTCTTAAAGTCGTCTACAATCATGGTATTTGTATGTATACATTTAATCATGTTTGTGAGTAATCGATTCATATGTGTGGGCGTTTCACTTTGGGGCCATAAACATTTGCAATTGTTAGCTCCTCTTGATGGATAGACCCCTTAATTACGACCCAATGCCCTTCTGAATCTGTTACTACAGTCTCTGGTTTAAAATCTAGTCTGTCTGGTGGAGGTGTGGCGACTCCAGCTTTCTTTTGACTTCTAGTAGCATGATAGGTGGTTCCCCATACCTTCACTTTGAACCTGGAGGTGTCCTGGGGTCTAAAATCAGTTTCTTGTTGACAACATATAGATGGATCTTGTTGTTTGGTTTTGTTTTGTGTTTTACCCATTCTGATTCCCTGTGTCTTTTGATTGGGGCATTGAGTCCATTCACATTCAGAGTGATTAGTTAAAGATATGGATTTAGTGTCCTTGTGTTATCTGAAGGTTTCATGCTTTTGGTGAGGCCTCTGGTCCTTTGTAGTCTCTGCTGCTTTCCACTCACAGAGTCGCCCGTTAGGATCTCCCGCAGGGCTGGTTTAGTGGTCATGAACTCCATGAGGTTTTGTTTGTCTGGGAAAGCCTTTCTCTCTCTTTCTATTCTAAATGTCAGCCTTGCCTGGGAAGGGATTCTTCGCCGCAGATGTTCCCATTCAGCACATTGACCGTTTCCTACCCCTCCCTTCTGCCCTGCCAAGTTTCTTTGGACAGGCCTGCTGCTAGCCTTACGTGTCTTCCCTTGTCGATTAAGACCCGTTTGTCCCTAGCTGCTTTCAGAATCCTCTCCTTATCTTTGTAGTTTTCCAGTTTCGCTATGGCATGTCGTGGTGTTGACCTGGGTTTGTTGATTTGGAAAGGAATTCTCTGTGCCGCCAGGACTTGGATGCCCGTTTCCTTCCCCAGATGAGGGAAGCTCTCAGCTATAAGTTGTTCCAAAAAAACCTTCTGCCCCTTTCTCTCACTCTTCTTCTTCTGGGACTCCTAGGATGTGGCTAATATTTCATCTCACTGAATCACGTAGGTCTCTAGTACCTGCCTCGTGATCTAGTCATTTCCTTCCTTTCCTTTCCCTGCTTCATCTTTGTCCACAATTGTATCTTCTGTTTCACCGATTCTGTCTGCTGCTTCTCCCGTCCTTGCTGTCACTGCATCTAGTTTACTTTGTATCTCCTTTACACCATTTCATGTTCAGCGTTCATCGTGACGATTCCTTAGGTCCTTGATCTCTGAAGCAGTAGATTGTCTGCTGTCTTCTATGCGTGGTTTCAAGCGCAACTATGCGTCTTATGAGTGTCATTCCAAACATGTGCTCACATATATGGTTTCTGTCTCTTTTGCGCCCTTCTCTGGCTGTCCTTTCTTCCCGGAATTTTTTTTGAGGGGAATTCTCCGATTTCGTCGTTTTGGCTAGATTCCTGCCCTTTATGTGTGTTAATCGCTTGTTCTGTGTCCCACACCTGCGAGTACTACTGTAATAAAAAGAGCCCCTACACTGTCCAGGGCCTGGCAGTTGAACAAATTTTTTTTGAGTGTGTTGTGTGCACTCTTTGGGTGCGTCTTTGGCTGCTGTCCTCGCTACTTGGAGTGGCGGTTTGGGCCTTCCACCAGGTGTGCTTTGATTTGTTTGTTGAAGTAATCCTGGAAAAAAGGGGAAGAAGGTGGGGAAGAATCCTTAGCCCAAACAAAAAGAGAAATGACTGGAGTTGAAAAAAAGACCAGGAAGTGACTCAAAGGAGCTATAGGGCTTAATCCAGAAAGAGAGGGAGGAAAATGAAGAAGGAGATCTAGAAAAGTATAGAGAAAATGTACAATCAAACAAACAAAGAACCAGAACAGAGGAACAAAGGAAAAAATATATATATAGATATATCTCTATATATCTATGTATAGATATATAGGTATATATTAAGATATATAGATAAATGTAGATATATAATTAGCTTTGACCCACGTCAACTCGACACTACTAGGCTGTTTCCAAAGGGAGAAGGGGAAAGAGGAGAGTAGAAAGAGAAAAAAGGGAAAAGAGAAGAAAGGGAAAGCAAAGGAAAGAAAAGATGGGCGCCTGGGTGGCTCAGTAGGTGAAGCGTCTGACTCTTGAATTTGGCTCACGTCATGTTGTCACTGTGGGTGGGTTCGAAACCCCCAACAGGTTCTGCAGTGAGAGCATGGATCCTGCTCGGATTCTCTCTCTCCCCCTCTCTCTGCATCTCTTCTGCTTGATCACTCCCTCTCTCTCTCTCAAAATAAAGAAATAAACATTAAAAAAGAAAAGGAAAGACAAAAGAATAATAACTCAAATGAAAACAAACAAACAAACTAAGATAGAAAACCGGAGGAGAGTTGTCTATTGGTGCCTGGGACCGGTGGCTGTGCTGGTCTAGAGCAGGGGCTGTCTGGTCCCATCAGTGTCAGTCTCACTCCTATGGAGAAGCAGTTACGAGGCACAGAGTGTCAGGGTTTGGTGTAATGGGCCTGCCTTCACTGAGGCTCACTGTCCATTCCCTGAAGCCCCACGATGTTGGTCATGGGGAGAGACATGGCGACACCCCATCTATCCTGCCCACACGAGGTGTCTCAAAACTCACTGTTTAGGCTATCCTCACGGAATAGCCTGGGGAGCCGGCTTGCCTTGCTGCACAGTCCCCTGTGCCACCCGAGCACTGAGCTGGGATTCAAAACCCTGTAGGATCCCGCTTTGCTCCGACCTGGTAGTGGAGTTGCGCCACTCTGCCCAGTGGACAGAGGGCCTCTGGCTCGTGCCTGCATGGTCTTTTTCCCTTGGGCAGGGCAATACCTCCCCTTTCCACCATACTCAAGGTGTTCTCTCCCAGTGTAGCCCTGAGATTGCTACCAAGCCTAGGGGCGGCTCCCTCCCCACCAGGCATGGGAGGTGGTAGCTCTGGTCGAGAGAAAGTGTGGCCGCCTTGAAAATTCTGTTTTTTGCCCTCTAAGGCTGTTTTCCAAAGTAGAAACTGGCTCTCTGGACCTCTCCTTGGTCTGTGGTCCGGACAGGCTTTCTCATATCCAAATGCACTTCCCACAGCCTCTCTCTCTCTCTACCTTCCTTTCGTTTCTCCACCAAAGGCCTTCCCCCACTCCATGCCTGTGCTGCCCATTTTATTTCTCCCAATTCTCATACACACCCTTCTGTCCCGCCAAGCTGTCACTCTGCACCTGTGGAGATTTTTCTGTCCCTCTGCAGCCTGTATTCCTGGTATTCCAAGTGTTGTGACCTCAATACTGCTGTGTTTGAGGGACAAGGGGAATTCGGATTCCCCTCCCCTGCCATCTTAACTCCCCCCTCCACCTTTTGCTTTGCTTTTCGCAATTTCAAAGTTGGCTGCCTAATCGACTAAGTCACCCATGCTCCCCAAAGAATACTTGTTTTCGATGGGAAGATGTTCGAAGGCCAATAAAATGGCCCTTGTGTCCAGAAAAGAATGGAAAGTTAGAATGGGTTTTTGATGTTCTCATTTGGGGCTATGATAAGTTCCCCTAAGCTCTTAGCGATGACATCATAAAGGTATACATTTGACCCTTGAACAAGATGCGTTTGGAATGTGGGAGTCCACATACATACAGATTTTTTTCAATAAATACAGTACCATCCTGTAAACATATTTTCTCTTCCTTATGATTTTCTTTTTCCTCTTGTTTTTTTTTTTTAATTATTCATTTTGGGAGCGTGAGAGAGGACAGAGCACGTGAGTAGGGAAGTGGGGGCAGAGAGCGAATTTTCATCAGGCTCCACACTGTCAGCGTTCAACTCAGGAAGTATAGATCATGACTTGAGCCAAAGTCAAGAGCCTGACCCTGAACCGACAGTGCCACCCAGCACCCCTTCCTTACGATTTTCTTAGTAACCTTTCCTTCAGTTTATAGTGTAAAAATACAGTATGTAATACATATAACAGGGAAAGCATGCATTAATCGACTGTGTATATTGTTGGTAAGCTCAGCATTCCGTTATCCTAACCCTGACCTCCCACGCTCAGTTTACAGAGTCAATGGCCAAATTAGGCCGAAAAGGTAGATTAGACCTAGAGAGCATATACAAGCGATTCTGCTTTAATGTTCTGGTTTTCAATACATATATACTTTTTGATTTTTAAGTGTGATTGCTTTTAAAGTAGGAAATTCAGTAGGAATTTTTGTTTTCTTTGATTTGGTTTTGAGGTTTCAAAAGATATTTGTGGATTGTCGAGGGCATGGCCATCAGAGCCCGTAACCCTTGCTTTGTTCAAGGGCCAACGGTATAGTGATTGGGTACTTTTGAGATCTTCTCAGTGAGATTAGTGTAAATGTTTTGACCTTAATTAATTGGTCCTTGTATACTGAGTACGTACCAAGCAGTTAGCTACTGAGTGTACAAGTGGAGGGTTTAGGTTGTTGTGGTCGGAGCAGAAAAGTAAGTCAACAGCAGTCTGTTAGAAGTCACTATAAAGGCTTCATCGATAGGAAATGGACAATGTTAGTTGAGAGAATATTGGGGGCGTTTGTAGTGAGGATGAGGATGAGAGTGGGAGTGGGAATTTTGGTAGCCAGAAAAGATCTGAGAGTGGCAAAAGGTGCCAAGTGAAAGATGAGAAGGCCCAGTCGTGTAGACCGTGGCGAGGGACATTCTGGACAGAGAGGACCACGGATCATCATTTTACTCCAACGCCTTAGAGTGACCAAGCTGTAGGAAGGCTCACTCCATCATCATAATCATTATTATTATTGTTGTGTGTAAAAAAGAAAATGTGCATAGTGAAATGAGTGCTTGGCACATTTTAGGTGACTGAGACATACATGTTCTTATACTTGCCGTTTGAATGCTTACTACACATTCTGAAGAGTTCCATACCTATATCTACATTGTTTCTGCTACTAGTTCATCACAATTTTAAGAAAAGTTTCTCTTCCAACTTTGCCGTTCGATCCAACCCTTCTTTCGTCAAGAAAAAGGTCAAGCCTATGTTTACCTAAACGAAGCAGCAGCTACGACAGTGTTTTGTTGATACACAACATGATATACTCCAAAGTTTCTGATCATGTGAGGTATGAATTGACACTGAAACAAATGTCGGCCATTTTATTAGAAGCAGTTTTCCTTTATAGCAAGTACACTTTTAAAGATTTTGTTTCAAAACTTATTTCAAGTGTCCTTTCATTTTGGTCAGGAATGCAAAGGAAGGGATTTTTGTTAGTTCCTTTTTGAAATCTGCATACAAGCCAGGCTTCTGCCTTTGAAAGTATTTATTCTGGCCTTCCATGATCCGTTTAGAGAGTCAATAGCCAAATGAAGATTCAAAGGGACGCTGAATCAAGAGAGCATATATGAGGTTTTGTATTTAAATGTTTTGGTGTTCAATACGGTTTTCTTATTTGTAAGTCTGATTGTTATTAAAGTCATAAATTCAGATATTTTCTTGGAAAAGGATTAGGAAGTCTTCACGCAACTCATTACTGATGCTACTTTTAACAGAGTATGTCTGAGAAGCCCAACAAATATGTTCTTCATTTCTCTGGTGCTGCGGATCAGAAAGTGCAAAGTATATTAAATGGACAAGTAGAAGGTAAGACCAGTATTTTATTCAAAGGTTATTTGACAGAATGTTGATTTAAAACAGGAACACTGATATATTCTAATATCTAAAGAAAACCGCCTGTTAAGTGCATAGGAAAGAGAAAGAGATGCGAAAAGGAGATAAGTTGCATATATGTGATGTCAGCAACAGATTAAATTGAGAGTGCCACCAAAGGAGCTAAATGACTAGTTCCCTTTCAAGACACTGGAAGGCCTAAGGAACCTCAGGAAAGAAGAGACGAGCCAAACAGGGAATGATGTGAATGGCGGAGACTACAGGGAGTAAATGAAGGAAAGTAAGCCGGTGTGTATTGTGTTCCTACTGGAAGGTGGTAAAATACACTAGTTCTTTAAAGGGAAGAGCAGACTATTTAAAATGCAGCAACACTATCAGGTGAGCTTCTCGTACCAGAATTTGCCAGAGTAGTATCCCCAAATGTTCCCACTCTTACTGTGATCCTCACTGTTGGCAAGACATTAAGGACTGACCTAGCTGATGATGCAGAGTTATGTCCTAACTACCATGGGTGAACATAAGCATTTGTAGTCAGTGATAAATGTATATACGTTAATGCCATATAAAATGGGTGTACTTCATACGGTAGTATCATTTAGGGCAAAATAAGAGAATTGGAAGGAGGGTCAGATAGGGAGACATCAAGATAACTCATCTGACATTTTGGATGCCGTATTTGTGGCTTTTGATTATTTTGGCAATAACTGCCTTTAATAGGTGAACTATATTTTTAATGTTCTAGGAACATAAGGGAAAGAAACAAAAGAACACTATAATCAGTAGTATGTTTTCATATTCTGTCTGACAGTTCTGATTGTTGTAGAATGATCCCTGTTACTTCTTTGATTCCTACCTGCCAGAAAAATGAACTAAGTCCTAGGTAGTTGGAGAAAATTAACTGATTTTTCATATTTCAGAGAACTTTTATATGGTAGAACATAGGGGCAATCACCAGGATTTGCTCTCTCCCTCTGTTTTTTTTTTTTTTCAGAGTAAAATAAGATCGTTGCTTGTTTCACACTTTCTGACATCATGATTTCATCTATTCCTTTTAAACCTTTCTTCAAATGGATAAATAGGGATGTAGGAATTTTCAAGGCAAATACCAAGAAAAGAGATTCCAGGAAAGGTATTCTGTGACATAACCTTCTGACTGTAACCACGTGAAAGACATCAACCGAAATAATAAAATTTCATATAATGCAGTTGTGTTAGAGGCATCCCAATGACACCCAGATTTGATTATTCACTAGAAGAGCTCACAGGACTCAGCATATAGTTGTAGTCATGCGTGTGGCTTGGTATGGGGACAGGCTAGAAAGGCCAATGAGCACCGAGCAATGGTGTATGGGGTGAAGGCCAGAGGAAAGCAAGCGCAGGCTTCCAGGAATCCTTTCTCTATGGAGTTAGCAGGATGTGCTAAATTCCTCCAGCATGAAATTAGGACAGCACAAGTGAAATGTTGTCTGCCAGTACGAGGCTTACGGATACTCAGTGCCCGAGGTTTTCATCAAATGCTAATCACATAGGCATCTTCTCCTTAGCATGTCCCAAAATTCCAGGTTTCCACCAAGGAAATCAAGTGTACAGCCTTAAGGACATTGCTTGTACCAGCACTTAGGCACAGGGAACCACTCTTAACCAGCTAGGGAATGGTGGGAACCCTCCTGAAATCCAAGATCCCAGGGAACAACCAAGGGCCAGTCATTCAAGTAGGATGTTGTGAGGGTAGCCATCTTTGGCCTGCTGGATGAAATCTGTTCTGCATAGGAATTATAGCCCTGACGTCATTTTTGGTGGTGTCTTCAAATTTTGTTTTGCTAGCATGTAACATGATGGCTACCATGGTACTGGTTTCAGTTTCATCATCCATATGAAGTAGGTATTTGTATAAAAATTACTAGGGCAATATGAGGTCATTATAATCTTTTTTTTTATGTGATTAAGCTTTCATTATGATTCTTACGTATGATCAACATAATGATTTTTGATTTAAAATTAGAATGAAAATCTCGTAATTATATGGAAAACCCAGGTTTGATTCCTATGGTGCTGAACCCCTGTTTATAGGTATAAGATTTTGGATCATATTCATCAATTGTTTTGTTGCCTAAGTACACAAATAACCGTTGTATTTTTGTGTTTTGTGTATGTATTTTCATACACTTCCAAATGGGAGACAGTACCCCTATTGTGTTACTTTGATCTCTATTTTAATGTTCAAGGTGACTGTATCATGAGTTAGTATATGCTAAGAGTAGCTTCAATGGAAACCATATTTTGTTGTTTTTGCTGTTTCATACATTTAATAAGCCTGATGTTTTACATCAGTTTTAAGTTCACAGCAAAATATAATAGGAAGTACAGAGAGTCTGCATATACCATACCATGCTCCCGGACACGCCTAGCCTCCCCTGTTGTTAACATCTTGCACGACAGTGGCCCATTTTTAGTAGGAATTTTTTTTTCAGTTCCTTGGTTTAGTTTTGAGTGAGAGAGCATGCATGCGTGTGAGCAGCCAAGGGGCAGAGGGAGAGGGGGGAAAGAATCCTGTGCTGTCAGCCCAGAGCCTGATGCAGGACTTGATCCCATGAACTGTGAGATCATGACCTGAGCTCAGATCCAGAGTTGGACGCTGAACCGACTGAGCCACCCAGGCGCCCTGACAACAGTGGTGCATTTTCTATGGACACGAACTCTTCATTTGGAGGCCAAGTCTCTAACTTGCATTAGTGTTCAGCCTTGGTGTCATACGTTCTATGAGTCTTAACAAATGTGTAATGATGTGAATCCACCTTTGTGGTATCGTGTGAAAGAGTTCCACTGCCTTAAAAGTCCTCTGTGCTGTGCCCGTTTCTCCCTACATTCACCCCAACCCTTAGCTCCATAGCCTTGCTCTTTCCAGGTGTCATATAGTTAGAATCATAGAGTGGATGTCTTTGAATGTTTAGAAAGTGAAAATATCCTGGTAATTGAATGTAGGCATTCAAGATATTCTTTGCCCTTTGTTTTGTTTAGTTGCTCATCAGTAGAGGATCTGATGACCTCTGCCTTCCATGACAAAAAGTATGATTTCTCTAGATGTGTGTCACCTAATGGGGAGGGTTGAGAAAAATGACCTCATGAACCACTACAGAGCACTCACATTGGGATCATCCTCCTCTGTGATGTGCGGCGGGTCTAGATAGACTCTCTAGCAATGGAAGGAGACAGCCTCAAGAGGTTAGAACTATATCAAAGTGGAATGCCAAATCTTTCCTTCTTACCTTGCCATTGGAAACAAGGCCAGGGAGAGGCTGTTTGCTATTGTTTGGCCACGCTGCCAAGTACAATAGCTATAGAGCACACGTTGTGAGGGGGTGTTTCCTCCTAAAACTGAAGAGTGTCTGCTGAAGAGCTGGGGAAGTTCTGCCGTGTTACAGCAAAATAAAGATATTCTCTTTCAATTCCTCTAGTAGTGGAAGTCCAGAAAAATCATGCTAGCTTCAGTCTGACATTGTCAGCTCATGATAATCATTCTCCGAACGATACCCGTTTCCTCCAGTGTCACAGTGTCGGTCAGCGATGGCCATTGTAAACATCAGTTCCCCTGTAGGTGTCAAATTCTGATAAAACCCATTCTTGGTTTTGGTCAATATAGAGGAGAAAGTAAGATTTCTTAGTGCTTTAAGCCTACGAATGGTATAATTACCATTCAGTGTAGTGTGGTTTCCAGGTGTGGTCCGAAAGCAATACTTTTTGACAAATCATAAGCCGTACACTTGTAATTTTCCTCTATTTTTCGATTGTTGATTTAACATGTATTTTGCTTTCTTCTTTAGGAGCAGATAAGAATGCTGAGGAAGATTCTAGAGCCAGGTAGGATTTTTATGGATTTGTAAAAATGACATTTGCTGGGGCACCCGGGTGGCTCAGTCGGTTAAGGGTGTGACTCTTGATTTCAACTCAGGTTTGTGAGTTCAAGCCCCACGTCGGGTTTCGCGCTGACAGCCTCCTTGGGATATCTTTCCCGATTTCTGTGGGCACTCACTCTCAAAGTATAAAGGAATGAAATGAAATGAAACGGATAATGAAAGGAAAGGAAAGGGAATGAATGAACTGAAAATTATGTGTCTCCTAAGGGAACGCAGAGAACAAAAGCAGTTGTTGCGTGTTCTACACTGGACCAGACACTATATCCTATGGGTAACATCTGTTCCGTTATATAGTCATTGTATAGCTTTGCCAAGTAGCTGTGCTATTGTAGCCTACATTTTATTCCTTTGTCAACTGTGGTTCAGGGAGGTTGATGACTCGACCATGATTCCATAGTTCACGGGTTGCTGAGGGGCTTTGCCCATCAGCCCGTGAAGCTTCCACATCCATTCCCTGGTTCCTCAGCAGCACTGAGATGAAGATACAGATCCTAGGGCAGATCAACTCAGAATGTCAAAGGTAATGATGTCGGAACACTAATTTAGGGTTTGCTTAAGAACCCAGGTTAGTCCAAGCATTTGGCCTCATATATTTGACCACTAGTGCCAACAAAAGTCATTAGTGCAGTGGTAACTAGTCCCTTGTTTTTACCATCCGAGATTTTAGGGTGGATGTCAGCTATGGCCATGGTGTCAAGGCTTTTACATAAAAAGCAAGATGTCGTCAGGCAACTCCTTAGATGCAGTGATATCCCCTCTTCTTGAGACAAATGAGTTTTCTGTAAGGGAAGGATATCTAGTTGTAGACCATGTTACATTAATTAAACTCACTCTCTATTTCGAGGATATTCCTATATGATTCTCTGTTGCCTAAGTTCCCAGGCTGGTTTCCCTTTGGGCTAGTATCCTTGTCTAGTTCTAGGAAGCTTTTCGGTTTTTTTGGAGTTGTTTTTTTTTTTTCCAATGACTTTTTGTACTGTGTTTTTGCCTTTTGACTTTGTTCTCTTTTTTTCCTTGGTATTTCTTCTTCTTTTTTTTTTCCAATAATTTCCCCACTTCTTCCAGCTAAGGACTCTCCATTTTTCCAGAGGCCAAATCAAAAGCACTTAGAGTCTCCAGATGTAGGGATCCTCAGAGATTAATTCTTCAAAACACCCTCTGGTGTGTCAACCTATGTTTAACCTCCTTGCCCAATGGTTGTTTCCCCGGAGAATTTGAAACTCAAAAGAGATTGAAGTGACCTATTTGGATATGATAAGTGACAGAAATGCGACTTAAATTCTGGTTTTCTTTCTTTCTTTCTTTCTTTCTTTCTTTCTTTCTTTCTTCCTTTCTTTCTTTCTTCCTTTCCTTCCTTCTTTTTTTGTCTTGATCTTGCAGGCAACTGTTTTAATAATAGAAGCCTGGGGAGTGGGTCTAATGAATACAATGAAGGAGGGTAAGAATCGAATTAGCAGAGGAGACCAGGTTTCCAGGAGAACTACACTGAGTTGGTTAGGAATACGAGTTTGAGAAAAGATGTCAGAATATGGGGGGTTATGCCAAGTGAGATAAAGGTGAATGACAGGAATGAAGGACCCAGGATTAGGGGAGTTGTTTATTAAGACATATTCAAATAGAGAGTTCAAGGGGGTCGTGACCAAGTTTCTGCTTTTGCGTGTGTTGGTTTCATTGAAGGTGCGAGCATACCTCAGATTTTCTGATGAGAGAGATTAAAAATCATTTGAGCTTCTGGGCAGAGTCTGTTTACAGCAGATAGAAATATGATATCCCCTACTTCCACCCCAACTGAGGGAGGATAGCTTAGATCCTCTCAAGGAATTGGGGGTGGGGGTGGAGATTCCGAACATCAGAGATGTATGGCCCAAGGCAAGCTGTCTCCTCACTCCACCTCTTTTCCTCAATCTGTGATGCCCTTCCCATGTACTTGTAGGGCTGGGCAGGGGTAGGTCTGACTTGTCAAATCAGTAAGGGAGCTTCATCTGGATCGGTGATAACATGCCTCTGTTGAGGTGACTGTGTGGATGAGTGAGACTCCCAATTCGCTTGTTCTCCAGGAGCAGGACATGGTTCCTACCCTCGGTCATTGGAGCCCATCCTTGTTGTAGGAGTGTATGGCTTCATAGGCTAAAGATTGAAAGGTTGGGGAATGCCACACAACCGTGCCGAAGAGTGATGTAGGAGTGGGAGCTCATAGGGAAGAAAATATTCAGGCAGCGTATAGAGAAATAGAGGCACAACTACCAGGACCATTTTGATCACAATCTCCCTCCTTGGGTAGCTGAATGCCCCTGAAGGCTTGGAGTGTCTTGCTAGTTATTATGGACCTAAATAAGGCAAGACCAGTGTGGGAACAAAGTTGGCCTTGGGAACTTTGAGTCTGTCAATCTCTAGTTAGTACTACCACTCATAACATAGAAGCCTAAACTTTGATACGTTTACTTAAACGGAGGTCTACGTGACACACAATGTAATATGTGATGCAACAACTCTGGATGTTTCACCGTGATCGCCATAAGCGTAGCTCCCATCTGTCAATGTATGAGGCTATTAGGATACCACTGACTAGATTCCCTATGCTGTACCTTTGAGCCTTGTGATTTATTCATTCTATAACTGGAACCCTGAACTTCCCTCTCCCCTTCCCCCATTTTGTCCATCCCCCCACCTCCCCTCCCTTCTGGCAAGAGTCAAATCTCTGCATTTATGGGTCTGTTTCTGCTTTTGCTCTGTTTGTTCATTTATTCCCCTTTTTACATTCTGCACAGAAGTGAAATCATATAGGATTTGTGTTTCTCTGTCTGACTTATTTCACTTACCCTCATGCCATCTAGGTACATCCATGATGTTGCAGATGGCAGGATCTCATTCTCATTTAGAGCTGCATAATATTTCATTGTGTGTGTGTGTGTGTGTGTATGTATGTGTGTGTGTGTGTGTGTGTGGTCTCTTCATGTATTGGTGGACACTTGGGTTGCTTCCATATCTTGTCTATTGTAAATAATGCTATAATAAAGATAGGGGTGCGTATATCTTTTCAAATTAGTATTTCCATTTCCCTTGGGTAAATAAATAGCCAGTAGTGGAATCACTGGATCCTATGGTATTTGTGTTTTTAATTTGTTGAGGCCCCTCCATACTGGCTTTCACTGCGGCGATACCAATTTACATCCCATGACCGGTGCACAAGGGTTGTTTTTTCTCCACACCCTGAGCCACCCTTGTTGTTTCCTGTGTGTGGAAACTGAGCCATTCTGACAGATGTGAGGTGAGACGTCATTGTGGTAACGTTTACACATTTAATTTTCAACCATTTCAGAGCAATCCCTGCCTGTCATATTTGGCTATGGAAACTGAGACTGGGTCTTTCCTGGAGATTTCACAGGTTAGGAGAGGTCGAGGCCAAATAGAGAACAGAAAGCTTTTTTTAAAACAGGGTCCAAATTGTGAAAGACCTGTACTCTGGAAACCGTAAAACACTGATGAAGGAAATTGAAAGTGACGGAAAGAAAGAGAAAGACATCCGATGCTCACAGATGGGAAGAATACATATTTTTAAAGTGTCTACACTACTCAAAGCCATCGACAGATGTCATGCAATCCCTGTCAACATACCAACAGCATTTGTCACAGAGCTAGACAAACAATCCTAAACGTTGTATAGAACCACAAAAGACGTTGAATGGCCAAAGCAATATTGAAAACGAAGAAACCTGGAGGTATCACAATCTCAGCTTTCAAGTTCTATTCCAAAGCTGTAGTATTCCAAACAGTATGGTGGGTACTGGCGTACAAAATAGCCTCATCGCTCAGTGGAATAGGACCGCAAAGCCAGACATAAATCCACCTCTGTATGGTCAGTTCATCTTCCACAAACAGGAAAGACTATCCAGTGGGGAAAAGGCAGTCTCTTCACCAAATGGTGTGGGGACAACTGGACAAGCCACATGCCAAAGAATGAACCTGGACCAATTTCTCTACCATACCCACAAATAAACTCAAAATGAATTAAAGACCTAAGTGTGAGACTTGAAACCATAAAAAAAAAATCCTTGACGAGAACACAGGCCGTCATTTCTCAAACTTTGGCTGTAGCCACATTTTACTAGTTATGTCTCTTGAGCCAAGGGAAATAAAGCAAGAATAAAGTTTGGGGACTATATCAACCTACGAAGCTTTTGCACAGTGAAGGAAACAGTCAAACCTGAAAGGCAACCTCTGGAATGGGAGAACAAATTTGGAAATATTTGGCAAATCCAGTAAAGGGTTAGTATCCACAATGTCTAAAAACTTGACACATGTCAACATCACCCCCCTCCAAAAAAGCCCAGTTTACCAATGAGCAGTACACATAACCAGACACTTTTCCAACGACAACATACAGATGGTCAACAGACACATGAAAAGATGCTCCCCCAAACTACAACGAGATACCACGTCACACCTGTCAGAATGGCTACACTCCAAGACACAAGAAGCTAGTGTTCGCGAGGATGTGGAGACAAAGGAAACCTCTTGCACCGTTGGTGGAAATGCAAATGGGTGCGGCCCCTGTGGAAAACAGTATGCAGGTTCCTCAAAAAATTAAAAACAGAACTCTCCTATGATCCAGTAATTGCACTACTGGATACTACCCAAGAGAATACAAAAACATGAATTCCACGGGACACACGCACTCCTGTGTTTATTGCGGCATTATTTCCAACAGCCAGCGCAAGCGTCCATTGACAGCTGAGTGAACGAAGAAGAAGCCCTATATGAATGTATGTGTGTGTGTATATGTATATCCATACACACACACACACGCACACACACGCACACACACATGCACACACACACACACTGTAATATTACTCAATCATAAAACAATGAAATCTTGCCATTTGCAATCACCTGGATGCAGCCTGAGGGTAGTATGGTAAGCAAAGTCAGGGAAAGACAAATACCATATGATTTTACTCATGTAGCACTTAAGAAACAACAAACGAGCAAAGGGAGGAAACAAAAGGGGAGACAAACCAAGAAATAGGCTCTTAACTACAGAGAAGAAACGGATGGTTGTGGAGAGGAGGTGAGTGGTGGGAAAGGTGAAAGAGATGATCGGGATGAAGGAGTGCCCTTGTCATGATGAGCACGGGGTGAGTATGGAGTTGGTGAATCACTATATTGTACAACTTAAACTACTATAACTCTGGATGTTTCTATTACTGGAATTAAAATAAAACTTAATGACAAAACCAGAGGCCAACTTTTCATTATACCAAGAAACTTCGTGGAATAAACAGATAGGTGACCTTTCCCTTAACTTTTTTAAATTTTGTTTTTAAATGAATGAACATGTTTTTGTTGTATTTTTTTGCTCTAAAGGCTTTCTGACAAACCTGGTCCTAACGATTCATGGTCTACCTCATCTAGCGAAGACTTAGATTTTGGTACCAAGGTAAAGTACCGTCCCGTGAAACTCACTTTCCTGCTCTGAATTGAGTTTTCTCCCTTATTCACTCTGAAAATTTAAGAGGAGCCTGTGTATCATCATTTTATGTGTGTCATGGAAAGTTAGCAAGGACAAACCACATTACAGATACATGACGCGTTGAATGTTTTGTTTTGTTGTGTTGTACTTTGGTAAATCCTACAGGTGGAGGCTGATAAATGAATGGGCTGGAAAATATATAATGACCGTCAAATTATATTGGGAAAAGCTTTCCCACAATGGAGGCAATATGACGTTTGCTTAAGGATAAGGATTCTTACTGTGATCATAACATGACTGATAATACTCATGCCTAAATGAAACCTGATTGGGTCCAAGTATCTATTGTAGGTTGCCCCCCGCCCCGGGCACGTTTTATTTTGGTGAGATACAGCATTTTCCTTTGGCTCTATCCTTTGTTCTCCATTTAGAATAAAATCATATTAGAAAATGTAGAAATTTACGGGCGCCTGGGTGGCGCAGTCGGTTAAGCGTCCGACTTCAGCCAGGTCACGATCTCGCGGTCCGTGAGTTCGAGCTCCGCGTCAGGCTCTGGGCTGATGGCTCGGAGCCTGGAGCCTGTTTCTGATTCTGTGTCTCCCTCTCTCTCTGCCCCTCCCCCGTTCATGCTCTGTCTCTCTCTGTCCCAAAAATAAATAAAAAACGTTGAAAAAAAAATTTTAAAAAGTAAATGTAGAAATTTAGATGTTTACATTATTTCTCAACATTTACCTTACAAAGGTGTTCCCCTGTAGTTTTGAAATAACTCCATGAAGAGTAAGTTAAAATTGTGCATCTCCCCGAAGAATACGTATTTTGCTGAAAAGAGTAGCTCTATGGGCAGAGGCTCTTCATAGCCAAGGTGTCAAATTTCCAATTTCAGAAATCTGGCCCATTCTAGCTTTGAACACTATCTCCTCCTAGTCCTTGTGTCAGATTCTAAAATTTAAAGTTTCAGACATCTGATATTTGTTTCAGTATTCATTTCAAAGCCCCTAAATCATGATAAGCTCCTGGAGGTTAGGGAACGCACTGGTTTGACTCCTGGAGCTCCTAAAATAAAGTCTTGCTTGGAAGAAGCAATGTCATGGTTTTTGAATGTGAACAAATGAGTAGGGAAATGGAATTCCGTAGAATGGAGTTTGAAAAGTAACCAAATACGCATGATATATCACAATTAAATATGTGAATTTAAAAAGTCAGGCTTCAGTTTATATTCCGTTTTAGTGTTTAACATGTATACACGCAAATGAATTCTATTGAGGAAATCAGGAGTTACATAAGAAAGAAGGTTACAGTCTATTTTTAGTATCCTCCCATTGTGAGCTTAGAATTGCAGAGAAAAAGTCCTCAGCCTTTGTTTGTTTAACCCCATCTGTGTCCCATTACCTACATCCTTTAAAGGTTCCCATTTCTTCCTAGAATTCTCATTCCCAATTCTTTCTCCATAGTGGATGTTGACGTGTTAGGAACCTCTCTTTTTCTGTTCTTTTGTTAGTCTAGTAATAATTTCTAGCTTTTCGGAAGCGAAAGATGCCAGGAATTGAACAATGTATTTATAGTGAAAAAAATTATATTCTTTATTACAGTATTTATAACCAGATAACTGTAGAGTGATAAGAGTCAGTATTATTAGGGATATACTGTGAGTCAAAGCCTCTCTTTTACATAAATATTATATAGACAGATACATAGGTAGATGGATATGGATATAGATAGATAGATAGATAGATAGATATAGATAGATATAGGTAGAGATATATATAATATACACATATATACACATATATATTTACACATATATAAATACACACTTATATGTATACATATTTATGTACACCTAAACATACACACACACACACACACACACACATATATATATATATATATATGTATATATCACACATATATAAAGACATATATTTTTAAAAGGTTAAAAGGGACTATTTTTCATAGTATATTCCCAATCCTACTCATGTACCTGTTGAAAAATGTATGTTGTTTCCACTTGCCTTCTTTGGCTCACATTTTTCCTTTTCTTTTTTGTCTTAAGCTCATGCTTGATTGATTGGTCATTTGTTTTTGTTTTTGTTTTTGTTTCCTTTTTCCCTCTTCTCACCCCGTGCTTTTTACGGTATTTTCAAAATTTTTTCAAAGTTTATTTCTTTTTGAGACAGAGACAGACACAGAGTGCAAGCGGGGTAGGGGCAGAGACAGAGAGAGACACAGAATCCAAAGCAGGCTGCAGGCTCCGAGCTGTCAACACAGAGCTCAACGTGGGGCTGATAACCACAAACCGTGAGATCATGACTCATGAGCTGAAGGTGGATGCTGAACTCACTGTGCCACATATGTGTTCCCCGCACCAGGCTCGTTTTTAATGGTTTACCCCTACCCTAATTTGTCCTTGCAGAAACGATTTCTTTAGTGTCTGTTCTTTTAGTACATCACTTTCTGTCAACTCCATTGTCAACATATTGGTTATGGAATTCTACTGTCTGTGTGTGGTTTCCATCCAGGACTCGTTGCCCCACAAGGTTTATTATTCTTGTTTTTTCTCTTTCTTGGAAGGGGCTGAGCTAAATGTTTTTGAAATGTTTGCATTTCTCTTGGAAAGGGAGGGAGAGAGAGAAAGAATGAGCAAGTGCTCGTTGTTGTGATCTGACAATATGCAAGATATGATCTCAGTCCTTTTATATTTGTGGAGGGCTGTTTTGTGACCCAGGATGTCACTTGGAGACATTGGAGAATGTTCTATGTGCACTTAAGAAGAATGTGCGTTCTACTGCTGTTGGGTGAAAAGATCTTAATATATCGGTGTTGATACCCATGTATATAAATGTATATATATGAGGCCAATATAGATCTATGTATATCTGAATACATCTGGTCCAGTGACACATTGGATCTGTGTTTCCTTACTGATTTTCTGCCTTGACGATCCGCCTTTTGCCATGAGTGGAGTCTTAAAGTCGTCTACAATCATGGTATTTGTATGTATACATTTAATCATGTTTGTGAGTAATCGATTCATATGTGTGGGCGTTTCACTTTGGGGCCATAAACATTTGCAATTGTTAGCTCCTCTTGATGGATAGACCCCTTAATTACGACCCAATGCCCTTCTGAATCTGTTACTACAGTCTCTGGTTTAAAATCTAGTCTGTCTGGTGGAGGTGTGGCGACTCCAGCTTTCTTTTGACTTCTAGTAGCATGATAGGTGGTTCCCCATACCTTCACTTTGAACCTGGAGGTGTCCTGGGGTCTAAAATCAGTTTCTTGTTGACAACATATAGATGGATCTTGTTGTTTGGTTTTGTTTTGTGTTTTACCCATTCTGATTCCCTGTGTCTTTTGATTGGGGCATTGAGTCCATTCACATTCAGAGTGATTAGTTAAAGATATGGATTTAGTGTCCTTGTGTTATCTGAAGGTTTCATGCTTTTGGTGAGGCCTCTGGTCCTTTGTAGTCTCTGCTGCTTTCCACTCACAGAGTCGCCCGTTAGGATCTCCCGCAGGGCTGGTTTAGTGGTCATGAACTCCATGAGGTTTTGTTTGTCTGGGAAAGCCTTTCTCTCTCTTTCTATTCTAAATGTCAGCCTTGCCTGGGAAGGGATTCTTCGCCGCAGATGTTCCCATTCAGCACATTGACCGTTTCCTACCCCTCCCTTCTGCCCTGCCAAGTTTCTTTGGACAGGCCTGCTGCTAGCCTTACATGTCTTCCCTTGTCGATAGTGAGTGTTCATGTCTTCTTGAAATTGCAACATGTAAAAGTAGTTTCCTATAACTATGTAGATAGTGGGGTTTTTAAAAGTTTATGTCTTATTAGTCTCTTAGTTTGCTCTTGCCGTTTACAACAGATCACGATCAACACAGCGCCTTAAAGCCACACACATTTATCTCACATTTTTATGGGCCAGAAGCTAAGCAATGGCTTAGCTGGGTCCTTTGTTCAGGTTCTCACAAGGCTGTAGCCAAGGTGTCTGCTAGACTACGCTTCCCCATTTGGGTGCTTCAATGGGGAAGAATCTGCTTCCAAGCCCATTGAGTTTGTTTTTAAGAGAATTTCCTTGTGACTGTATGACTGGACTCATTTCCACAGCTCTTTGCTAGTTGGAGGCTAGTTGGAGGCTTAGGTCCTAAGCGTTCCCAGACACTTGTCTTAGTCCTTTTGGCTGCTCTAACAAAATGCCATAGGATTATGAAAAAGAAAGTTTTATTTCCACCCTTCTGGAGGCTGGGAAGTACAAAATTAAGGCACTGGCAGATTCAGTGTACAGTGACGGCCTGCTTCCTGGTTCATGGACTCTGGTCTTCCTGCTTGGCGCAGGGCCAAGGGAGCTCTCACAACCCTCCTTCATAAGGGCACTAATCCCATTCAGGAGGGCTCCACCTTCGTGACTTCATCATTTCCCAAATCCCCCACTTCTAAATACTATCACGATGAACATTAAGAGTTAACACATGTATTCGGGTGAGTGGGGACACAAATATTCAGCCTAGAGCAAGGCTGTTCCTTGTTCTTGGCCACGTAGACTTCCTCAATACAGCCACTTAGTTTAGGAGGCCAGCAAGGAGAATGTCACTTCAGAGAAGGCTCAGTCCTCCTTGGAGGGTGTTCACGTGATTAGAACAGGTTTGCCTAGCATAATCCTCTTTTGACTGACTCTGAATTAACTGAATTATGTCTGCAACCTTCCTTTACATTTGCCATATTCTAAATTTTTTTCAACGTTTTTTATTTATTTTTGGGACAGAGAGAGACAGAGCATGAACGTGGGAGGGGCAGAGAGAGAGGGAGACACAGAATCGGAAACAGGCTCCAGGCTCCGAGCCATCAGCCCAGAGCCTGACGTGGGGCTCGAACTCACGGACTGCGAGATCGTGACCTGGCTGAAGTCGAACGCTTAACCGACTGCGCCACCCAGACGCCCCTACATTTGCCATATTCTAATAGCTAGAGTCAAGTCACAGATCTTAAGAGAAAAGAATTATAAAGAAAAGGTGACAACACTAAAGGACAGATATTATGGGGTCACTTGGGGTCTTTCTGCTACAAGTATATTAAGCAAGTTCCCTTATAATACTAGTTTTCTAAGTTCTGTCATGAATGAATATGGAATGTTAAAAGATGTTTATTTCACATCTATTGAGATAATTATTTTTAACTGTTTATTTTTAAGAGAGACCAAGGAAGCCAGCAGGGCAGGGGCAGAGAGAGAGGGAGAAAGGATCTGAAGCAAGCTCTGCACTGACAGTGGTGAACCTAATGCGAACAACACGTGGGGCTTAAACTCATATACTGTGAGATCATGACCTGAGCCTAAGTTGGATGCTTAACCGACTGAGCTACTCAGGCACCCTGAGATAAGTTTTTAAAATATTTGTGAATGGGGGGAGAGGCCAAGATGGCGGAACAGCATGGAAGTTTTGTGTGTGTCTCCCATCCATGAAATACAACCAGGCCAACACGAAACCATCCTACACACCTAGAACACTGATTGGAGGACTAACACAACAGTCTGCACAACCCAAACCACAGAATTCAGTAGGAATTTACCCCAAAAGAAAGAGCATGAATAAACGACAGCCAGGGATTTAACCAACACAGGTACAAGCAAGATGTCTGAACCAGAATTTAAATTCACGATAATAAGAATATTATCTGGGGTCGAAAATAGATTAGAATCCCTTTCTGCAGAGATAAAAGAAGTAAAAAATAGCTAGAATGAAATTAAAAATACTATAACTGAGCTGCAATCACGGATGGATTCAGTGGTGGCAAGGATGGACAAGGGAGAACAGAGAATCCGCGATATAGAGGACAAAATTATAAAGAATAATGAAGCAGAAAAAAAAGAGGGAGCTTAAGGCAAAAGAGCACAATTTAATCAGAGTAACCAGTGACTCATTAAAAAGGAACAACATCAGAATCATAGGGGTACCAGAAGTGGAAGAGAGAGATATAGGGGTATTAGGTTTATGTGCGCAAATCATAGCGGAAAACATTTACGAAACCTGGGGAAAGACACAGACATCAAAATCCAGGAAGCATAGAGGACCCCCATTAGATTCAACAAAAACCGACCATCAACAAGGCTTATCATAGTCAAATTCACAAAATACTCAGGCTAGGTGAGAATCATGAAAGCAGCAAGGGAAAAAAAAATGTTCCCTGACCTGAAAGGGAAGACATATCAGGTTTGCAGCAGACCTATCCACAGAAACTTGGCAGGCCATAAAGCAGTGGCGGGATATATTCAGGGTGCTGAATCAGAAAAATATGCAGGGGCACCTGGGTGGCTCAGTCGGTTAGGCATCCGATTTCAGCACTGGTCATGATCTCGTGGTCTGTGAGTCCGAGCCCCGTGAAGGGATCTGTGCTGACAGCTCAGAGCCTGGAGCCTGCTTCGGATTCTGTGTCTCCCTCTCTCTCTGCCCCTCCTCTGCTCATGCTCTGTCTCTGTCTCTCTCTCTCTCTGCAAAAATAAACATTAAACAAATAAAATAAAAAAATAAATGCAGCCAAGAATTCTTTATCCAACAAGGCTGTCACTCAAAATAGGAGAGAGAAAAAGTTTCCCAGACAAACAAAAATTAAAGGAATTTGTGACCACTAAACCAGCCCTGCAAGAAATTTTAAGGGGGACTTTCTGAGGGAAGAAAAGTTGAAAAAATATATACATACATACATATATATGCATATATATATATATATATATATATATATATATATATATATCTCAAAAGCAACAAAGATTAGAAAGGAGCAGAGAACACCACAGAAACTCCAAGTGTACAAGCATCATAATGGCAATAAATTCATATCTTTCAGTACTCACTCTAAATGTCAGTGGCCTCAATGCTCCAATCAAAAAGCATGGGGTAACAGAATGGATAAGAAAACAAGGTCCATCTATATGCTCTTTACAGGAGACCTAGTTTAGACCTAAAGACACCTTCAGATTGAAAATAAGGGGATGAAGAACCATTTATCATGCTAATGGTCAACCAAAGAAAGCTAGAGTAGCCATACTTATATCAGACAATCTAGACTTTAAAATAAAGACTGTATCAAGAGATGCAGAATGGCATTATGTCATAATCAAGGTGTCTATCCACCAAGAAGACCTAACAATTGTAAACATTTATGCGCCAAATGTGACAGCACCCAAGTGTGTAAATCCATTAATCACAAACATAAAAAAACTCATCGATAGTAATACCATAATAGTAGGAAACTTCAACAGCCCACTCACAGCAATGGACAGGTCATCTAATCAAAAAAAAAAAATCAACAAGGGAACAATGGCTTTGAATGACACACTGGACCAGATGGACTTAACAGATATATTCAGAACATTTCATCCTAAACAAGCAGAATATACTTTCTTCTCCAGTGCACATGGAACATTCTCCAGAATAGACCATATACTGGGACATAAATCAGTCCTAAGTAAGTACAAAAAGATTGAGATCATATCGTGCATATTTTCAGACCACAACATTATGAAACTCGAAATCAACCACAAGAAAATATTGGGAAAGGTAACACATACTTGGAGACTGAAGAACATCCTACTAAAGAATGAATGAGCCAACCAAGCAGTTAAAGAGGAAATTGAAAAGTATATGGAAGTCAATGAAAGGGATAACACCACAACCCAAAGCCATTGGGACACAACAAAGGTGGTTATAAGAGGAAAATATATAGCAATCCAGGCCTTCCTAAAGAAGGAAGAAAGATCTTAGATACACAACCTAACCTTACGCCTTAAGGAGCGGGAAAAAGAACAGCAAATAAAACCCCAAACCAGCAGAAGACAGGAAATACTAAAGATTACAGCAGAAATTAATGCTATCAAAACAAACAAACAAACAAACAAACAAAAAACAGAAAAATACCAGTAGAACAGATCAATCAAGCCAGAATCTGGTGCCTTGAAAGAATTAACAAAATTGATAAACCACTAGCAAGTCTGGTCAAAAAAGAAAAAAAGGAAAGGGTCAAAATAAATAAAATCAAGAATGAAAGAGGAGAGATCACAACCAACACAGCAGAAATAAAAACAATAACAAGAGAATAGTATGAGCAATTATATGCCAATGAAATGGGCAATCTGGAAGAAATGGACAAATTCCTAGAAACATATACACTACCAACACTGAAACAGGAAGAAATAGAAAATTTGAACAGACCAATAACCAGTAAGGAAATTGAATTAGTAATCACAAATCTGCCAAAAAACAAGAGTCCAGGGCCAGATGGCTTTCCAGGGGGATATTCTACCAAACATTTAAGGAAGAGTTAGCACCTATTCTCTTGAAACTGTTCCAAAACAGGGGCGCCTGGGTGGCGCAGTCGGTTAGGCGTCCGACTTCAGCCAGGTCACGATCTCACGGTCCGTGAGTTTGAGCCCCGCGTCAGGCTCTGGGCTGGAGCCTGGAGCCTGTTTCCGATTCTGTGTCTCCCTCTCTCTCTGCCCCTCCCCCATTCATGCTCTGTCTTTCTCTGTCCCAAAAATAAATTAAAAAAAAAAACGTTGGGGAAACTGTTCCAAAACATAGAAATGGAAGGAAAACTTGCAAACTCTTTCTATGAAGCCAGCACTACCTTGATTCCAAAACCAGTCAGAGACCCCACTAAAAAGGAGAACTATAGACAACGTTCCATGAGGAACATGGATGCAAAAATTCTCAACAAGATATTAGCTAACTGGATCCAACAATACATGAAAAGTATTACTCACCACGACCAAGCGGGATTTATACCTGGGATGCGGGGCTGGTTCCATATCTGCAAAACAATTAATGTGATTCATCACATCAACAAAAGAAAGGGCAAGAACCATATGACCCTCTCAATAGATGCAGAGAAAGCATTTGAAAAAATACAGCATCCTTTCTTGATAAAAACCCTCAAGAAAGGAGGGAGAGAAGGAGCCTACCTCGAGATCATAAAAGCCATATATTAACAACCCAATGCTAATATCATCCTCAGTGGGGAAAAATGGGAGTTTCCCCTCTAAGGTCGGAACAAGAGAGGGATGTCCGCTCTCGCCACTGTTACTCAACATAGTATTGGGAGTCTTAGCCTCTGCAATCAGACAACACAAAGAAATAAAAGGTATCCAAAACAGCCGGGAGGAGGTCAAACTTTCCCTCTTCGCAGATGATACGATACTCTATATGGAAAACACCAAAGATGCCACCAAAAAACTGCTAGAATGGATTCCTGAATTCGGCAAAGTTGCAGGATATGAAATCAATGCGCAGAAATCGGTTGCATTCCTATACACCAACAATGAAGCAACAGAAAGAGAAATCAAGGAATCGGTCCCACTTACAGTTGCACAAAAAGCCACAAAATACCTAGGAATACATCTAACCAAATAGGTGAAAAATGTATATACTGAAAACCATAGAAAGCTTATGAAAGCAATTGAAGAAGACACAAAAAAAATGGAAAAAAAAGATTCCATGCTCCTGGATATGAAGAACAAATATTGTTAAAATGTCGATACCACCCAAAGCCATCTACATATTCAATGCAATCCCTATCAAAGTAACACCAGCATTCTTCACAGAGCTAGAACATATAATCCTAAAATGTGCATGGAACCACAAAAGGCCTCGAAGAGCCAAAGAAATCTTGAAAAAGAAAACTAAAGCAGGAGGCATCACAATCCCAGACTTCAACCTATACTACAAAGCTGTAATCATCAAGACAATATGGTACCGGCACTTGAACAGACAGTCAGAACAATGGAACAGAATAGAGAACCCAGACATGGACCCACAAACGTATGGCCAACTAATCTTTCACAGAGCAGGGAAGAATATCTAGTGGCATAAAGACAGTCTCTTGAGCAAGTGGTGCTGGGAAACTGGACAGCGACATACAGAAGAATGAACCTGGACCACTTTCTTACACCTTTCTTACACAAAAATAAACTCAAAATGGATGGAAGACCTCAATGCAAGACAGGAAGCCATCAAAATCCTCAAGGAGAAAGCAGGCAAAAACCTCTTTGATCTTGGTCGCAGCAAATTCTTATTCAATACGTCCCTGGAGGCAAGGGAAACAAAAGCAAAAATGAACTAATGGGACCTCATCAGACAAAAAGGCTTCTGCACAGAGAAGGAAACAATCAGCAAAACGAAAAGGCAACTGACAGAATGGGAGAAGGTATTTGCAAATGACATATCAGATAAAGGGTTAGTATCCAAAATCTGCAAAGAACTTGTCAAACTCAACCACCCAAACAACAAATAATCCAGTGAAGAAATGGGCAAAAGACATGAATAGACACTTCTCCAAAGAAGACATCCAGATGGCCAACTGACACATGAAAAAATGCTCCACATCACTCATCATCAGGGAAATAAAGATCAAAACCACACTGAGCTACCCCCTTATGCCTGTCAGAATGGCTCACATGAACAACTCAGGCAACAACAGATGTTGGCGAGGATGTGGAGGAGGATCTCTTTTGCACTGTTGGAGGCAATGCAAGCTTGTGCAGCCACTCTGGAAAACAGTATGGAGTTTCCTCAAAAAACTAAAAATAGAACTACCCTACGACCCAGCAATTGCACTACTAAGCATTTATCCACGAGATACAGGTGTGCTGTTTCGACGGGACACATGCACCCCATGTCTATAGCAGCACTATCAACAATAGCCAAAGTATGCTAAGGAGCCCAAATGTCCATCGATCGATGAATGGATAAAGAAGATGTGGTATCTAGATACAATGGAATATTACTCGGCAATCAAAAAGAATGAAATCTTGCCATTTGCAACTACATGGATGGAACTGGAGGGTATTATGCTAAGTGAAATTAGTCAGTCATAGAATGACAAAAATCATATGACTTCACTCGTATGAGGACTGTAAGAGACAAAACAGATGAACATAAGGGAAAGGAAACAAACATAATATAAAAACAGGGAGGGGGACAAAACAGAAGAGACTCACAAATATGGAGAACAAACTGAGGGTTGCTGGAGGGGTAGTGGGAGGGGGGATGGGCTAAATGGGCAAGGGCACTAAGGAATCTACTCCTGAAATCATTGTTTCACTCTATGCTAACTAATTGGGATGTAAATTCTGAAAAATAAAAAAATAAATTTAAAAAGTAAAAATAAAAAAATAAAAGAAAGTATTTGTTAATGTGTGGAATTACATTATTTGCTCATGTTAAACCAACTTTGCATTTCTCAGATTAACTGAATATAGTTGTGATTTCATTCATTTTTTTTCTTTTCATGATTTTATTTTTTTATGTTTATTTTTGAAAGAGAGAGAGACCGAGTGTGAGCAGGGGAGGGGCAGAGAGAGAGGGAAACACGGAATTTGAAGCAGGCTCCAGGCTCTGAGCTGTCAGCACAGAGCCTGACGCAGAGCTCAAACTCATGAACTTCGATATCATGACCTGAGCTGAAGTGGTCAACCAAGTGAGCCACCCAGGTGCCTCTAGTTTATTTTATTTGGGAGAAAGAGAGAGAGAGAGAGAGAGAGCGCACACAAGAGTGGAGGGGGGCAAAGGGAGAGAGAGAGAGAATCTTAAGCAAGCTCCAGTCTCAATGCGGAGCCAGACGCAGGGCTCAATCCCATAACCCTGGACTCCTGACCTGAGCAGAAATCAAGAGTCGTATGCTTAAACCACTGAGACACCCAGGCACCCCTCAGGGCCTACATTTTCATTTGGCACTGGGCCCCACAAATTTATCACTGCAAAGTTCCCACCAGGGCACGTCCCCCCTCCCCCCACCCCACCCAACCTCCTCCCACAAGACCCTCCCCTCGACCCCACCGCACACTAGTCTCCCTCAGAATGAAATCCAACCTCCTCTCTGGGCCCACAGACCCCACCAATCTGGTCCTCAAATCTTTGCTGCCCTCGCCGCCCTCGTCCACTCGGCTCCAGTCACAGTCTCCACCTTTCCGTCTCAGTGTCCTCCCACTGGCTGCTCCTTGGCCTGGAATGTGGCTGCCTGCTCAGAGGGGCCCTCCTGGCCCTCCAGCTACAGCGGCTGTCCCCTGCCCAGGTCTTCTGCTCCCCAGCACTCACAGCGGAAGCTAGCAGTCTCCTTGTTTACCTGTTCGTGGTCTGTCTCCTCCACCCACACCCTGGCGCTCAGAGTGTCAACAGAACAGGGTCACCTTAAGCCTGCCAGCCTCAGTCAGCGGTCACCGGTCACAGTGGAGCCCCACCCCCTAGAACAAAGCCTGGCCCCGAGCAGACACTCCCTAAACAACTGGTGTCTGAAGACACACCTTGCCTGAGAAGTGATGACAAGTACCATCTAGTGTGGGGTGGCAGGCCCGGCCAGTGCGAGCCCATACATGGCAGGGTGTTCTCCCCTGATCCCAGCCCCAGAGAACCCGCACCCCCCCCCACTCCCCGCACTCCCCATCTGGATCCGCACTGCCACTGAGATCAGCACAGGGTGTCTGGCAGTGCCAGCCCCTCCCACCAGGCTCCCCCATCCTCCAGGGGGACAATGTACAAAGGGCCACTTCAGCACGGAGCTTCAGCTCCATCTCTAGCACACAGGCCTGAGGTGGGAGAGGGGAGGGGAGGGTGGGCCCCAGCCCTCTTCTGTCCTCTTGGAGCCTGCTCCAGCACAGGGCCAGGAGGGTGACAGATTCAAGCTGTAGTGCGGAGAGGCTTTGTTCCAGGAGCTGAGCCTTGCGGCCTGGGGGAGATGCCCTTGCACAGCGAGTGGATGAGACACATCAATGCACAGGGTCAGCGTGCTGGGGCAGAGGACAGTCCCTGTGTACCCAGGCAGCAGGAGTGGAGTGGCGCTCGCCCATGTGTACAGGGCACAGTTGTGAAGTGCAGCCGTGCACTCAAGAGGCTAAAGTGCCTGTAGGGTGAAGGGAGAGAGAGGAGCAGACCAGGCGGGGTCTGGGCCAAGCTGGAGGGCAGAGGCCTGGGCTCAGAGTCGGCTCCCATCCTGCCTGGGACCCTCCGCCGCAAAACCAGGCACAAAGAACTCGCTCAAATACTGTTTCCCAAAACCTGAGCTGATAACCCGAGATGTGACCATCCACCCAGTCTCCCAGGCCAGGAGCCCGGCAGTCATCCTGAATCTGGCTTCTCGTTGACCTCGAGCTCCCCATCGCCAGGCACATCTCTTCGATGCCCAGGTACTTGTCATCCCACCCGGCCCCCTGTGCCACTGTCCCATGCTGCCTGCGCCACCATCCCCGCTCACCTGGACAACAGCAGGAGCCTTGCCAGGGAAGGGGCTCCTGGCTTCAGCCCCAGGAGCCAAGCAAAAGCCACATCTGATGTTGTCCCTCTCAGCTTGGAACACCTGCTCCCAGGATAAAGTCCAAATCCTCTAGGAGGCTCCAAGTTTCTGTGTAATCTTTCACTCCCTGCCCAGGTAGGCTCAGCTGAACTGCACTTCCCCCAGACTGACGAAGGACTGAGCTCCCTCACCCCTGGCCTGCACATCAGGGCTCCTCACCCTAAACTGTACAGTGCTGACCAACTCTCCTGGGGCCCCAGGACAGACCCTGATACAAAGGAGGTGCTGACGACAGCCCCCCCTCCGCCCCCAAATCCACATACCTGCACCTGCAGTCAGTGCTGCTGGGCTCTCACAACTGGTCGGGGGTTGTAAAAAGTCTAGTCCTGCCTGGGCAAGGCACACCCCGATGAGGTGGCTCATGTACAGGAACTCGACAGGTCCCCCACAATGGGAGGGAAGTGGTGGAGAGCGGAGACATGGGGAAGGGCTCCAGCCTTCAAAGCGCTCTGAGCAGGACGGCTGATGGTCCGGAGGAGACCGGCAAGGAAGGAGGGGAAACAGGAAGGGATCTCAGTTCACCTCTGGGTGCTCAGTTCACCCCTGGTTCACCCCATCAGTGCCTGGCACCATGCCCGGCTGCTGCTGGCTCAAAGGATGGGCTGGGACCCTTGCTCTGCCCCCCGCCCCCAACTCTGGAATCCTACTCTCTTGGAGGCAGAAAAGCGGGGGCTGGTAATGCCGCCTCACGGGGATCTGGGGAAGTGACCAGGCTGCTCCTGGCCCAGATCCTACAGCTCCGGCTCTCTGGGAGCCCGATCAAGGTATTCCACCTCCTTCAGGAGAGGTGGCCTGGAGCAGGTGCGCCTGGGGAGCCTCCGTGTAGCTGGAACAATGAGCCCTTTCTCTTTTCCCTTCCCAATGCACCTCTGCCCACCCCTGCCTTCGAGGGTCCGTGGTGCCCTTGGCTCAGGACCCGACTGTCTCCACCGGGGGACACTCAAGAAGCCCTCACCAAATGGCACAGGGCACCATGCAGGGCTGTAGGTACCAGGGCCTGCTCCTTCATATGGAGCCGCCAGTCTGTTCTTGCTCCTCTGATTAGTCTTTTCCCTCTGCTAGATCCCGAGAGCATTCCAGAAAAGGGCTGCAAGTGCCCAAATGTCCCACTGAGTGTGAGAAAGAAGAGAAAGGAACAGCAGTGACCAGACCATCACCACAAGGGGACAGAGTCATTCAGGAGTCAAGTGGCCAGGGTCCAGGCCTTAGCAATGCCACTAAGCTTGCCGGGAGAGCCTGAGCACCAGGTGAAGTGCTCCATCTTGTCTCACCATCACGTGACCATTTCACAGAGGGGGAAACTGAGGTTTTCAGAGGGGACAGGACTCGCACCAGGTCAGGCAGCAGCGAGCTGTGGAGAGGTCCTGGCTCAGCAGAGACCACGTGCATGCCACTGCAGCTCACCAATGCTCAAGACCTCCCCGTTCTTGCCAGACCTCAGTTTCCCCCACTGACCATCAGGGGCACAGACTGGATCTTCCAGCTTCTGGCTGACTTGAGTGTTCCAGGTTCTAGAAGGCCCACATTCTAGGTCTGCTGCTCCATCTTCCTCCTCTGAGTTCCGTGATCCCGCTTCTCTGGTCTGGATCATGGGGTGCTACTTTCCAGGTGCTGTGTTCTGGTGCCTGGTCCCCAAGTTCGCCTCTCAGAAAGGTCTGCAGCCCAGGCAGTTTCTCCAGCCCACATGCTTCATTTTCATTCCCTGTATTCTCTCCCAGCCCCCAGCAGTCGGGGCCCACAGGTCACCACCTGAAGCTCCAGTTCCGTCGGCCTTCAGGGCTGCTTTAGGGCATGAAAATAGCTGGGGAGGCCTGTCCCAGGCCCCAGGTCACTGGGCTGAAGGGGATACTGGAGATCATACTCACAGCTGGGCAGGAACACTCTTCCCCACTCTTCCCTGTGTCTCCAGGACCACGTTTCTGACCACCCCCAGCCCTGCTGGCTTCTGCCCCCACGAGTCCGCACGGCGACAGCCCCCAAGATGGCACTTCCCGAGGACAGAGACCTTGGGTCATTTTTCTTTGGGGTCAGAGCCTGGTACTTCCTTAGTGGGTGTCTGTTAAACACTTGCAGAATGAATTAACCAGGTGTGCCCAGAGTCCCAGCAGGATTACACACTGTCACAGCCTCAAAGACAAGAGTTCACATATGACAGAGATGCTCACGCTGTGTGTGCGTGCAGGTGATGTGCACAAAACACGTGCTCAAAAACACAGACACGTCACATCCTCAAGTTAGCAGATCTGTGCCCCTGGCACCTAGCCTGGGCCCTGGCACTTGGCTGAATAATAGCTGATCGAATGAATGGGTGCTCTGTACTAGGTATATGGGGGAGATGGAGATCGAATCCTCACCCAGGATCAAGGCTCAGCTGTGATTCCAAAGACCATTTCCACGAGGTCGAACTTGACTACATTGTAGGAAGACCCCCTGGAAAGGCACTTCGGGGCCGGAGTCAGTAAGGAAGGCAGTCAACAGTGCTACACACCCACCTGGGCACCCAGATGGAGGTGAAGCAAATAGCCTTAGGGCCACCTCTGGCTGGGAGGGGCAGAGGGCAGCCTGGGGTGGGGTGGCTTTCCAGGTGGAGGTGGGAAGGCGAGGGCCCTGAGGCCTAACCCACACGACAGAAAGGACAGCAGAGGTTTGAATGGAATTCTGGGTGTGCTACATCCCAGTAGTCCCAGGTCTGGACTCTCTCTGACCCCAATTCCGAGAAAGAGAGACACATAGGCTAAGCTGTCTGCCCCAGGCACGCCTGTTCTGGGGGATGGGCCCGGGGCCAGGGTCCCTCTGGAAGCCACTGACACTTGGTGACCCCAGAGTCTCATGAATGGGGAGCTGGCTGTTCTCAGGGCACCTTTTCTTAGACCACTCTCCTTTACATGGTAACTTCATTTTTCTGGCTATAAAGGTTTCACCTACAACCTAGGAAATGTGAAAATCACAGCGAAAGAAGGGTAATATCACCCACCATCCCTGGCCTAACATTTGGGCCTAAGTTCTCACAGGCTTTTTTTCCCGTGCACCTTCTTGCTAGAATGAGCTATCGATGTGGATTTCCTGCCAGCTTTTGGACAGCAAGCCTTTTCTCTAAGGAGCTTTCTCCTCCACATGGGAAGACCTAGTGCAGACCTGAGCCCTGGGGACTTTGCTCTCCTGGGCTTCTTCCCATCCCCCTTAGACCTGACCTGGATCCTGCAGACAAATGTTCCAGCCGGGGACTGGAGTGGGGGAGGGGTACGGCCACATAGCCCTGGGCTCTCCTCTTACAAGCCACAAAGGGACTACCAACCACTCCCCAGGGTGCTCTGGGTCAGTCCCAAGCACCTCGCGCCTTCAATGTTTCCTCTGTGAAATGGACGTGTTTGGCTAGCTCCCCAGCGTGGTCTCCTCTCTGGGCTGCAGGGACAGTTGCCTGAACTGGGCTGCGCCTTACAGCTGTTTTCCCTGTCCACTCCACTGGCATCTCAGACCAGGCCCTCAAGGTTCTCAGCATCTTGTGGAGCAGCCAGATGGAAATCCTGTCAGGGTGGGTCAGCCTGGCCCTTGGGGTTGGAGTCAGGCAGGGCTTCCTGGTGGGGTCTTAAAGGATGATCCAGCACCTGCCAGGAGAGGAGGGGAAGGCCACTGCAGACAGAGGGATAGCAACTGCAAAAGCCCAGCGGCGGGGCGGGGCGGGGCGGGGCGGGGGTGGCGGAGGTGTGTGTGGGGGAAGCCAGCACCTGGATTCTAGTCTGGATGGGGTGCTGGTGCATTTCACCCTCCCCACATGACAGTGCCTGGAGGCAGACCACAGAGTCTGTTACATTCCCCACTGGTGGCTGTAGGACCACTGCCCCTACTCAGGTATGGCCCTGAACTTCCGTGACAGCAATAATATGCCAGGCCCCACAGCAGTCCTGGACACCCCTGAGAGGGGGTTTGCCTGGGGGCCCTTTGGGGCCAGGCTCTGTGGTTTAATGGCTCTGACAGAGGTCATCCCGCACACACAGAATGCCCCTGCCCCATTCCCTGGACCTCTCCGCCTTGGTGGAGGAGCCTCACACCCTCTGCTCTAGTCCTTATGGCAGGTATAACCTTGGACCCGTCATCCACACCCTGTGGGCCTTGGCTCAAAGACTGGAGACTGATCTGGGCTGTTCCAAGGTCCAGATGGGACCAGAGCTGGCTCTGCCTGAACTGACCACAGGGGTTCCCAAACACCTACTATGTGCCAGAGCCCTCAACACTGCCTCTTTGGTTTCTCTCTCCTGCCAGCCCGGAGGCAGGATCTCTTCCCACCACCACCCCTTACAGACACAGAAGGCCCCTGGATGCAGGTTTTCTGACCCTGGGATGTGGGCACAGGTGAAAATGTAGAGCCACACCTCCAAGCCACAGCTAGAACCAACTGAGATAATGTGTTACTGCTTCAGAAACTGTAGAGTGCAGACTCATTTATTTTTTTTTTTCACACAATGGGCAAGGCTCCGTTCTGCAGGACCCCTCCCAGCTGTGTGACCCTACTAAGTCACCTGTCTAGGGCTCAGTTTCCATTGAACGAAATAAGGATTACATCAGTACCCCCTCCCAGGGCTCCTGAGATACTGAAATGAAATCAAGCAAGAAAGCACCAGCCCCTCACTCCCATCCAAGCCATAAATGAGTTCGGACCATTAATATTCACGGTCCTCAGAGATGGCCCGGAAGGCACCTTCTCCATCTTTTGCCTAAACCGGCCAATCTGCACTGCTTCTGGAAGTGGCCCTCACCTGTCTCACGACCCAGCACCATTCATTAAGCAGTTAAGAAACAGTCATCAAATGCCTTTTGCATGTTAGGCAACGTGCCGGCCCCCAGAGAGTGCCTGTGTGCCCAGCCTAGAAGCCCCACGTGTCATGGGCAGCCCTCCCTTGTTCCGCCTTCCCCGGCCACCATCGCTCACCCACCATGATTCCCCCAGGCTGTGTGCCAGGCCCGGGTTAGCAAGAGTGGGGCCACGATCGACCTGCCCAGAGTATTAAACAAGCTCTGTGGGGTCTGTGGCCAGCTGCGACCTGTTTCCAGAAGGGAACAGCAGCAGCAGCAGGTGCCTGGATAAAGGCAAATTGGGGCGTGGGGGGTCAGTGTGGTGTGGTGTGTGCAGAGCTGGGTTAGGGTAGCAGGGGGCAGAGGCTGAGAACACAAGCGGGGGCAGGGTCATACGGATCTGGGTTAAGGGCAAGGGAGTCTCTTAAAGCAGCCTGAACTCCACTGGGCCGGGCAGTGGTTCTGGGAGTCTGCAAGCCTCTGTATCCCCAGGACAACATTTTAAAATCTGGGTTTCCAGCCCCCTCTCCCGTAGTGGGACTCTGACTCAGCGGGGTGTGGCAGGGCCTAGGAAGTCTGTATTTTCCCCAAGCCACCCAGGTGAGGCTACATGGGGCTTCCATAGACAGAGCCCAGGACTATGGGGAAGAAAGGAGTGGCAATCAGGGCCACAAGGAGGGTGGCCTGGAGGCCAGGACACCAGTGACGTGGTTGTCTTGGGCGTCCAGGCTTCAGAGACCGTTCCCTTTTGAGTGACTGAGGCGCCTATCCAAGGGGCCCCATCGGGCTATGGGGGTCCTTTAGGCTGGATACAATCCCAGCCCCACCACTTCCCGGCCCTGTGCCCCGGGCCCCAGGCACACTCAAACTGCCAAAAGGGGAGAATAATAGTACCTGCTTCAAGGGAAGTTAGCAGGCATAGCTGAGATGATGCCGACAAAGTGCTTGGCCCAGCGCCGAGCACATAGTAAGTGCTCGATAAATAGCAGCAAATTATTATGACTCAGAGGTTGAGCCTGGGAAGTCATCCTTTATGGGCCCCAGTCAACCAGAATCCTGGAGTCTGCCTCTGGCCACCCTCCCTTGCTCAGACCCCCATCTGGGTTGCTGCTTCTGGGAAGTTCCCAGCCTGCTAAGAGAGGGCAACTGGAGGGCAGACCCCGAGGAGGCCCCAGCATCAGAGCAGGCTCTGGTCTCCTGCCTTGGCCCTCACCCTGCCCCTCCCAGGGGATTCCTCCTTCAGCAGGAGCCAAAGTCTAGAACCAAACAGGCTCTAAATTCGTAAAGCAATGGAGTAATTAGGGTGTGTGAATGATTGTTTCCAACTTTATTTTTCTAGATAAAACAAAAATAAGTGGGCCAACAGGGGAATTTCCACATGGGGTGGTGCAAGAAAACGTATTTTGGGACCCCGTTAACTTCCTGGGTTACAGGCAGTGCTGTGGGCCCATGTCAGCCCCACTCGAGACCACAGGAGGGTGGTCCACTACCCTTCTACCATGCCTGCTTTCAGCCCCGCCCAAAGCCTCACTTCCCCGTCCCTTCTGGCAGGTGTGGCTAAGCAGGGTCCCTGTGACCATCCCTCCATGGTGTCAGGATGCCCTCTGGAGGGTCAGTCTCCTCCCACAGGGATGGAAAGGGAGGAGGAATGGGTAAAAGAACAGGGATGCTCCCTGGGGCTGAAAGTCATTCACTCATTCATTCATTCTTTCATTCATTCAAGCTCCCATAGGATAGGGAACTCACGGCCTAGTGGAACACGCCACAGCAAACACACTGAAGAAAGAGAAGTGGTGCTCTGCCCAGCCCACAGCAAGGAGCCTCTCTGCACAACGAATGGCTGCTCAAGCCGAGAGGCAAAGGATGGGTGGTCGATAACAAGACAGAGCCTCCATTGCCCCATCTGCAAAAGGGATTATCACAGTACCTCTATCACAGGTTGTTGTCCAGATGCAACGTTAGCTACTAATATTTTTATGGGCAGGCAGGGTGCACACGAGAGGGGCTGTAAGGCCAGAGAAACAGCAGAAGGGGAGGAGGGTCTGTGGGATTTGGGGTGGAGGCTTTTGAAGGGTGACAGAGTTTCAGGGCACATAGGAAGAAGTGGGTGGAACAGACATTCAGGCAGAGGGAACAGCATAAGCAAGGGAATAGAATCTGACATTTGAGACCCGTCTGGACCCTTTCTCAGAGCTCTGTCAGGTTAATGCTTGGGATCCAGTTAGGTCATGCTGTGCAGACAGCCCAAACCAGGCTAAGGTCAAGAGGATCCAGAACAGAAGTGACGCAGGGTCAGAGGTGCAGAGGTTCCCAGGAAGGGAGGCCACCAGTCCTCCTTCCCCTCTGCCCTCCATCTCACCATGGGTTACTTATTCAGAGTGGTCTCTTTTCCTGGCCTCAGCCTGTCGGATGCCTCCCTCTCTCAGCTACAGTATGGCCTGGCAGCTCTCCAAGTCTCTGGAGCCTTCTCTCCTTATTCAACCATCATTTATTAAGCACCTACTGAATGCCTGGGTGCTAAAGCTGGCATGGACCAGCTCCCACTGCGAGATGGTTAAGCTGTTGGTAACCTCAAATAGGCCTTGCTGGAAGATTTACACCATGGAAACCTGCCAACGCTGTTTATCAGGTACCTTTTTCTCCCAGAGGGCCTGTTGCCAGCACACCATTGCCCCCTGCCCAAGCAACGGACACAGAAAGGCAAGCCCCCGCCTATAGGGACTCACACACAAGAGGGAGATGATAGCCTACTGGAGCAGGCTGTGTAATCTTCCTGGACGCAGGGGTGAACTGGGAGACCCATTCTGGAAGAGGGGGCATAAATGCCCACTAGAAACAGAACCAAGCTGTTCAAATAGCACTAGTGTGACTTGTTCCCATTTTACAGGCAAGGAAATAGAGGCACTGAGAGGCAGAGTCACCAGTCCACATTCACACAGTAAGAAGTAGCAGAGTTGAGATTTGAACCTGGGCCACTGGATCTGGAGTCCTTGCTTTTAACTTCTGCCCTTGACTGTCCCATGGTGCAATTATTGCAACGCCCAGTCCCCCATCCCCCCAATCCCGGCCCCCCACACACACCCCTAAGCAGCCAGCACAGGGCCACGCAAGACCATGGAGGCCCGACTGGTTTTGCTGCCCAAATAGATTCCATTCTCCTGGGGCTAAGGTCTGTGTCCTCTCCACCCGGCTGCCCATGACAGTGCCCCTCGCAGGAAGATATTGTGTTTGTTGGTCTCAGTGTCTGAAGATCCTTCTGGAAGGGAGCTCTGGTCCCCCATGTGCAGGCCTAGGGCTGACTAGGAGGAAGGGGTGCATCGTGCAGCATGGAGAAAAAAGAGGCTTTGGCCTTGGGGAACACAGCAGGGTCCATTGAATGCCATGGCTAAGGTGCCTATAGGGGCACAAGGAGGGCCACCCCACCCCGGTCGCCGCCCACTGCTTCTCTCTTCTTCCAGAATAGCATGAGCACACGGACTTACAGTGCCCCCAGCCCTGGCTTCCCTGGATCACATCCAGCCCTCACAGGATCCTCATCGCCACAGGGTAAATTGAGACTGGCCCACCAGCTGACATCAATGCCCCCATTTTCCAGGTAAACATACTGGCACAGCGGCCAAGGATTTCCCGAGGCCTTCTCAGGGGCTGGGCTCCCTACACTCATCACCTCATGCAGATCTCCCCACAACCTTGTGGAGGAGTCTCCCCGTTTGACAGATGTGGACACTGAGACTCAGAAAGCAGACTTGCTTGGGGTGGTCCAGCCACCAGCAGATGTGGGCCAAGCAGCCCTGACCACAGCAGGGACCCTGGGCAGACTCCAGAGGGGCTGCTGAGCCAGATGGCAGCACTGCCGCCCCATCAGTTCCTCGCTGTCCTTGGGAGCTTGCTTGTGCCAGATCGCTGGGATGGCCTGACACCTCACCTCCACTTGGCCCTCCTTCCCTTCGTTCACATGGGTCACTCCCATACCTGACTAGCCCCCCCTTCCACAACTCTCCACCCCGACCAGGCGCTCACATCTCACAGCCTCTGTTCCAGCCATTCCCTCTACCTAGAGTGCCCTTCCCTTTAGTTCTGAGCAAGCCAACTCTTCCAGCAACTTCTCTCTCCTCCCTGGGCTGGCAGAACCTCTTCCAAACTTTCCCAAGACCCTGTGCCTATCTCCTCAGCACCCAGAGGCCTGGATCTTCAGTACCTGCCCTGCCCGGGTAGGTGACCCGCCAGTATCCACAGCTCCTCATCAAGGCAGGTCAGGACTGGTGTCCCAGGAGTGGCAAGGAGTGCTATGGGGATGGGGCAGTGCCAGTTCTGGGGGGCCATGGAGGGGTCTCTCTGGGGTAGTATTCCTGCCCACAGGCCTTCTAGGGAGTCTTCCAGAGCCAGGAGAGTCACGTGACCTCCAGCTACTAGGGCTGGCTGAGACTCACCTCTGCTTCTCATGGCACTCCAGCTCAGGTGTCATCATTCTGACTTACATCCAAGCTTCCCTCCCCAACTCAGCTTCCAGAACTCACTATTTGCAGATATTGATAGAGCCCTCCTCCGGCCAGGTTCCCTTCCCCACCCTTTGCAGTGCAGTGAAAAGCAACTGAGCCTCGCCACGCCCCCCCAACCCCAACGAAAGGACTAAGGGTGCCCTCTCCACGCCCCTCTGCCTGGTCCAGACGAGCAGCCACAGTCCCAGCCTCCGCCTCGCCCTGTTCCACGACCCCCAAGCTGGAGGCTTGGGGAGTGGGGGGCACAGCTCACAAAGAGCCTTTTGAGCCCAGCGCCTAGGGGACGCCCCTGCCCAGGCCTAGGGAGGGGATCTAAGGCATGAGGCTTTGCCCTCCAGGGCCTGGGAAAGGTCCTAGGGCCAGCCTGGTTGGGTGAGGGGGCATCAGAGCCCAGTAGTCTCCCTGGAATCCCGCCCCCACATCCTTGTCTCTATGCCCCCAATCCCTGTTTCTGGGGATCCCATTCCCTCCCATAGGGTGACGCTCAGGGAGGGAGTGGGCTGTGTGAGCCCTGAGGGCTTGGCGGGGTGGGGGTTGGGCCGGGAGCCCAGAGATGGAGGCGGAAGGCCAGGAGTGCGGGGATGGAGGGACTGCGGCTAGGGTTACCCTGGACGCCAGGGTCAACTCACCCATCTCCAGCCTGGTCTCGGCAGCGGAGGCAACAGCAGCAGCGTCGGCGATGGCTGCGCGGCACTCGAGGCCCCAGCGGGGAGATACTGGCGTCTGCTACAGCCTCTCACCCCACCTCGAGCTCCTGCAGAGTCTAGGGCGAGCGCAGGGCATCGTGGGCCTTGAGGCCCCGCGCCCGGCCCACATCCCCGCCTCACGCCCCCACTTCCACCACTTCCGCCTTCCAGGCACTGCCGCCAGGCTGCACCCTGGGACGCGGCGCGGGGGAGGGGCCCCCCCGGGAAGGGTGTGTGGGGCGAGAGGGGTGCCAAAGGGAGGCCGGAGCTAGGCGAGAAGAGGTGCCAGCTCCTGCCAGGCTCCCCGGCTCCGGACCCCACCCCATTCCCCCACCGGAGCCCCCTGCCTTTTGTTCGCAGTTCCCCTGTAGGCCCGGGGCCCTATAGTCTCCCTGGCATCCAATAGTCTCCCTGGCATCCGACCCTCACCTCTCTGTCTCCACGCCCGCAACCCCCGGGCCCGGGGCTCCCACTCTTGCCCCAAGGGTCACGCTCAGGGAGGGAGTGGGCTGTGGGAGCCCTGACGCTGTGGGAGGGTGGTTGTGCCGGGAGCGCGGAGATGGAGGCTGAGGGCCAGGAGGAGGGCATGGATGGAGGGGCTGCGGAGCGGGTTCCCTGGGATGCCAGGGTCAACTCACCCATCTCCAGCCTGGTCTCAGCAGCGCAGGCAACAGCGGCGGCGGCGGCGGCGGCGATGGCTGCGCGGACCTCGAGGCCCCCGCGGGGAGATGCTGGCGTCTGCTGCAGCCTCTGACCCCATCCCGGGCTCGGGTGGAGGCTGAGGCATGCGCCCGGCATCGCGGGCATCGCGGCCCCGCGCCCGGCCCATAGCCCCGCGTCCCGGCCCCACCTCCACCCCTTCCCGCAGTCCAGGCACGGCGGACAGGCTGCACCCTGGGACGCGGCGCGGGGAAGGGGCCACCTGGGACGGGCGTATGTGGCGAGAGGGGTGCCAAAGGCAGGCCTCAGCGCGGCGAGCAGAGGTGCCAGCTCCCGCCTGGCTTAGCAGCTCCGGACCCTGCCCCACCACCCACCGGAGCCGCCCCCCCTCCGTTCACAGTGCCACGCTGGGCCTGGGCGTGGGAGTGGGAGCCCAATAGTCTCCCTGGCATCCGGCCCCCACCTCCCTGTATCGAAGCCCCCAACCCCCGGGCCCGGGGTTCCCGCTCCCGCCCCTAGGGTCATGCTCAGGGAGGGAGGGGGCTGTGGGAGCCCTGAAAGCGTGGGGGGGGGGGGATTGTGCCGGCAGCGCGGAGTTCAAGGCGGAGGGCTAGGAGTGCGTGGATGGAGGGGCTGTGGCGCGGGTCCCCCGTGACGCCAGTGTCAACTCACCCATCTCTAGCCTGGTCTCAGCAGCGGAGGCAACAGAGGCGGTGGCGGCGGCGGCGGCGGCGTTGGCTCCGCGGCCCCCGGAGCCCCAGGCTGGGAGATGCTGGCTTCCGCCGCAGTCTCTCGTCCCATCCCGGGATCCGGTGGCGGCTGCAGCGGGCTCCAGGCTTCGCGGGCGTCGCGGCCCCGGCCCGGCCCCTATCCCCGCCTCACGCCCCACCTCCACCCCTTCCCGCGGTGCAGGCACGGCCGCCTGGCTGCACCCTGGGCTGCGGCGCGGGGAAGGGGCCCCTCGGGAGGCGCGCGTGGGGCGAGAAGGGTGCCGAGGCGAGACCCGAGCGTGGCGAGCAGAGGTGCTGGCTCCCGCTGGGTTCCGCGGCTTTGGACCCCGCCTCACCCCCCACCGGAGCCCCCTCCTCTCTGTTCGCTGCGCGGCGCTGGGCCTGGGGGGGGGGTGGGGGGCATCGGAGCTTTGGTTACCGTTGACAGTTAGGCCTCTGTGCGCATGCGCAGTGGATGCCTCTTCTGAAGTGCGCAAGCGCGCTTGTGTCTGGCGGTATTGCTTGTTGCCGGTTACTGAGAAGTGGCAGCTACCAAAAGGCGGATCCTCATTGCTGGGGTGTTGTGGCCAGGCGGGTTTGGCCTGTCTCCGGCGCTAGTGTTGGGCTCGGGGGGTAGTGGAAAGGGAGGGCGGGGTGAAGTCTCTGTGGAGCCCGCAGGCTTCACAATGAAGAGGAATTGGGGGTTCGGGAGGGAGAAGGGCATGTCGCCCTTGGGCTCCGCTTCTGGCTTGCAGAGGCAGGGCAGGGGCGTTGGGCAGAAGAACAATGGAATTGACAACTTGCTGCTGGGTTACCATGTCCAAGACAGAGATCTCAGAAAGATCCACAAGGCTGCCTGTGTGGGCAACGCAGCGCAAGTGCAGCAGATTCTGTTCTTCGCGGAAAATGGCGTGGATGATAGAGACAAAATGAACAGGTAATAGGGGCTTGGAGGCTGGCAGGGAGGAGGCGGGACGGACCTGGGAGAAGAGCACACCTGGCCTAGCTCTACCTGTGCATCCGAGCCCTCCCTCGGGGAGCTGGGTTCTCTTCCCTCCTGAGGTCCCGCTGCCCCTCGGTCGTGGGAACCCTATGTGGTCTAGCACCAGGCCAACAGCGTGAGCGGCAAAAACAGAGTCTTCAGCTGCCCTGGCACGTACCCCGTAATTCCTGAATAGACCACTTGACTCTCAAATTTGACGTGATTTACCCAAATTTCAATAGTAATACACACGAAATTAAGTGTCGACAACATGTTGTTTGTAATGGACTCATTTTCATACCATAACGTCACAGAAAAGTGCATAATGGGAGAAATAATTCCTGTAATCAACTTCTGGGCTAGAAATTCTTGGGACAAAATCCAGTATCCAGTTTATGTCTGTGTACACTTAGGTATGTGTGCTATTTCCTGAGGGACCTTGGAAGGACATTTTGAAGTGGAAGATGGCTCTGAATAGGAGGACTCCTTTTTCTCAAAATGTGTGCCCTTCCTGTATTTGTCAGTGTTAGGTAAAGCAAATGAAAGCATCCTGGTTTTAAGAATTTTGAGCTACACATGCTCTTCTTGTGATGTCATTAAGGAAAGTTTTGGACTCACTATCTTGTACATCTGAAATTTATAGAACACTGTATGTTAACAAACTGGAATTAACCTAAGAACTTATGTTTTTATATAGGAGGTAGATTTGCCCTTCCAGATATCAAAATATACCTGAAATTTCCACAAATTATTCATTTACACACAGCTGAAAAGACAGATAAAGGAGTGGTGCAGAGTAGAACATGACCAACGCTCAAATATACATAAGACTTTAGAATTTCATACTGGTGACATTTCATATTAGTAGGAAAAGGTGAACTATTCGTAAGTAGTGGAGAAACAGCCGATTTGGAGAAAACTTGTTAGAATTTTATCTCCCTAAATTAAGTTCCAGATGGGATGTCAATTTAAAAATTTTAATTGGCAAAATAAGAAAAGTAACAGAAAAAAATCCTACAAATGCCTATTTACCCATCCTAAGAATGACTTGAAAAGCAAGACTTTTGGGGGGTGCCTGGGTGGCTCAGTCAGTTAAGCCTCTGACTCTTGATTTCGGCTCAGGTCATAATCTCATGTGTTCGTGTTTTCAAGTCCTTCGACGGGCTCCCTGCTGTCAATGTGGAGCATGCTTGGGATTCTGTGTTGCCTCTCTCTCTCTCTCTCTCTCTCTCTCTCTCTCTCTCTCTCTCTCTCTTTCTCTCTCTCTCTCAAAAAAAAAATGGGGCCCCTGGGTGGCTCAGTCGGTTAAGTGGTCTGACTTTGGGAGTCATGATCCCGTGCTTTGTGGGTTCGAGCCCCGCTTCAGGCTCTGTGCTGACAGCTCAGATTCTGTGTCTCCCTCTCTCTCTGCCCCTCCCTTGCTTGCACGCTGTGTCTCTGTCTCCCAAAAATACATAAATATTAAAAAATATTTTTTTATATCAAGAATTCTGGAGATTGATTTAGCAACATAAAAAACTAAAAGCCTCTATCAGAAAATAATATTATTAAAATAAAAGACAATGCACTTGCAAATATTTACAACATATTTGTATCAGACAACAGAATCTATCTTCGTTTTACAGAGAAGTCTTTGAAATCAAAATGAACAAAAACCTGTAATTTGAAATCGTGCAAAGTATTTCTTTGCATATCTACAAGGGACCAGTGGACATAGGGAAATATAGTGTCCCTGGGAAAAAAGAAATTTAAGTGAAAAAGCGACTGAAATACAGTTTTCCATCTACAACCTTTGTGAAAATAGAGTGATGGTGCTTATACTGCCGCTAAAGTTTAAGTTGTTTTCAACTTTCCAATAGACAATTTCGTGTAAGTACCACATTTTAAAAATATGTATTCCTTTTACCCATCAATTTTATTTCTACTAAAATATCTTTAGGAAATCACTAGAGATAAATGACATACATTTTGCTTTTCTCAGCACTATTTAAAATAGCAATGTATTAAGAAGAACTCGTATAATGGCTTTTATAAGTAAATGTCATTACATCCATAAGATGGATATGTGATCATTGAAAGTGGCATAGATAATAGATATACACAGAGATGCAGAGCTGTGCTTTAGTTGATCATTAAGTGAGAACAAAAATCAGTGTGATCATAGGTACACACAAGCAGACTACGGTTTTATGTTAAGCCCAAATATGCACAAAATGGGATGACATTTGTTATTTCTGAGCCTTTGTATTTACATGCATTTTTCTTTGCCTTCAAAGAAAATCTGTGCTTTCTACAGGAAAAGGTGTATAAAGGTCCTATTAAAAGTTTATTATCAACAGAAAGGGTTTATTGTCGTTGAAGTAATCCTGGAGAAGAGCAAGAATATTGATCTTATATACATAAAAATAATTTCTCACTTTGTGTTAAAAAATATTTTTGGATGTAAAATAAGAAAAGTGAGTTAATTAAAATGATTTTTGAGGATTGGCATATTTGGACAACTTTTGGCCTCTTCAGAAGTAAAGGGAGTATTTTTATTTGCACTTGTAGATTTTATTATGCATATATTAAGCATATACATATGTTTTCTGTTATAGGTAGCTTTATTACGAGTAATAGGTAAATGGTTTATATTAATCATGAAAATAAAATATATTAGTTGTGTGCTTATGAAAAAAATAAGACTTAGCAGATATAAGTGATTATTTACTGTTTCAGAAGTATGCTTTCCTTTATATACCTTTTCTTTAAAAATATTGAACTCTCCAAATGTATTTATCCACTCTTTCCATCCATTTATTTATCACCTAGAACCTGCACATATATTATTTAGCGGACATACTCTACCCAAGATCCTTTTGTTCACAAAGACTTCATTTTGCACAGTATGAGCAAGATGAGGAATTTTATTTATTTATTTTCTAAAGATTTTATTTTTTTAAGTTTATTTATTTATTTTTTGAGAAGGATGGGGTGGGGGTGGGGATGGGGACAATGGAAGGACAGAGAGAGAATCCCAAGCAGGCCCCGTGCTGAAAGCAGGAACTTTTCCAATACACTTTTCCAAGAGTCCCAGCATGGGGCTTGAGCCAGTGAACATGAGATCGTGACTTGAGCCCGATCAAGAGCTGCACGCTTAACAGACTGAGCCACCCAGGTGCCCCAGCTTTTATCTTGTTTACTTTATGTTTTAAGTGTTATTTATTGTTGAGGGTGAAAGCATGAGCAGGGGGAGGGGGAAAAGGAGAGGAGGGACAGAGCATCTAAAGCAGGCTCTGCACCAGATTTTATTTTTAAGTAATCTCTATACCCATCGTGGGGCTCAAATTTACAACCCTGAGATCAAGGTCCTATGCTCTACTGACTGAGCCGGCAAGGCACCCCTAAGATGAGAAATTTTACATTGAAGTATTAGGATTTACTCTCAATGGGAAGTTTTCCTCTTTCCTGTCAAAGTTTCTGAATATAGGAAATTGTAAAAGATAACCTTTACCTGCCCTTCTGAAATTTACGATAGTAGTAGGTACTAATATTGATCACTGGAAATACTTGATTTTCGTACAATCTGTAGACCTCAATACCTAATAAAATGAGCTGTTCCTAGTCATTGGAATCCTGAGTTTCCTGTGGCTTAAACTTTCTTGAGAAGCAAAGTAAGGAGTCCTTAAAAAATGTTTTCCTTTTGTTAATTTAGTCCTCTTTTCCTATAATGCTTTTCAGAACTAAAATTTATTTAAGTGCCAATCATATGACTAGAACTGCAATAGACCTATTGTATATACCATCATTTCACATAATGGAAGGCACCAAGATTCTATGGTGTCCCACTATTTTATATGCCAATTATTTTTTTAAAGTCCTGCCATTTACAGTTGTAAGACATTTTGAGTTATAAATTGCATTCCAATATCAGAGATATTAAAATGTGACAAAATGAGCATCTTAGAATCATTGAAACGCAGTATTCTTGCTAATCCTTAAAACATATCTGCAAAGTAGGTGTAATTGTATCAAGGTACCTAATTGAAGTGTTGTTTATGTAAAGCAGTAGTAATGGTAAAAATTATATTATCCAACAACTATTGAGATGTTATTTAATTATATTATCCAACAACTATTGAGATGTTATTTGTGCTAGGAAATGTTCTAAATACTTGCATAGATCCTCATTTAAGCATCACAACGAGGTCTTGTGAGATAACTACTCAGTATTTCATTTCATTTCATTTCATTTCATTTTATTATCTTTTTTTTTTTTTTACTAATCTCTGCACCTACGTGGGGCTTCAAACTCACGACCCTGAGATCAAGAGTTACATGCTTTTCAGACTGAGCTAGCCAGATGACACGAGACAACTACTATTTTTATCCCCTTTTGTTGAGGACATTGAGGATAAGTCTAAGCAATAACTAGTGAGTGACAGAGTTAAACTAGGATTCAAACCCAAGTGGAGCTGAATCCCCAGGTCATGCTCTTTCTCTTCAAACAGGCCACTCTTTTATTAGTGTGATGAGTAATCACTACTAAATATTGTACTTTCTCCAGAGGAAAACTGAATCTTTGTTTTGGAGGCATAGGAATAACATGCTACTTAATGTTTACAATTTCCTGAATTAACTGCAAGTTTTGAGAGAGTGCACTATCATTTCCTAAAAAGTCCTCTCACTTTTTTAGGACTGCTCTCCATTTGGCCTGTGCCAATGGCCATCCAGAAGTGGTGAGCCTCCTAGTAGAGAGGAAATGTCATCTTAACCTCTGTGATCATGAAAACAGGACAGCTCTCATGAAGGTATGTAGTACCAGCTATGTCTGCCTGAGATAGATTTGATGTCATTACTTAGAATGAAAATGAAATTATTGCCTTGAAACAAAACGAATTGGTGAAACCTGTGGCATGCTTACTTTAAATTCTCAGAATTTACACTCTGTTTCTTGGCATATCACTGACAGGCCGTACAGTGCCAGGAAGAGAAATGTGTAAACATACTATTGGAAAATGGTGCCGATCCAAATATTAGGGATGTGAGTGGCAACACTGCTCTCCACTATGCGGCCTTTGGTGATAATATATCCATAATAGAGAAGCTGCTGCTATACAATGCGAATACTGAAGCAAGAAATAAGGTAAAGAACTAATTTATACATTATTTGAAATTTTATATATACACGTGAATATTTTAGCCACAAAATGTTTTATTTCACACACACACACACGCATGCACGCATGCACACACATACTCACTCACTGAATTCTATATATCAGGCCCTTTCATCATGGAAATAACTCCAATGCCAAGTCAGGGAGGGCTAGAAAAAAGTAGTGCCCACAGAAAGGGCAAAGTTGTATCTCCCAGCCACCCTTCCACCCCAGAAAGAAAATGTTTCCATTAGTGCCTACAAGTGGATGGTAGTCTCAGAGCCCATAAAGGACTAAAGGTCTAGAGGGGAGTGAGGCGACGATGGAGGCTGGGTGCTATGCAGGGGCTTAGGCAAGGGGTGCTGCTGGGGATAGGTGGGAGGAGGAATGGAGACCCAGACCCAGCAGGGAGAGCTTGGATGTGTGCAAGCGGGAGGAGAAAGCAACAGGTTGCAGGTGCTGGGCACTGCAGGCCCCGGTGCTCTGAAGATGAGGACATTGGGGTCAGGTCATGTCTGGACATCCAGCAAAGGCATCTACTTGTGTTGGTAGCCACTCGGCCAGCCATGTACCATGTTGGGGTGTCCCACTTCAGAGAGTAGCTCCTGCTCAACCTTGTGTAGCTCCTCAGCAGGGTTGTAGCTGTACATGGGGAGTAGATGATGGCCACACTTGCTGGCCCACCTTCCTTTTCTTTGACATGCATTACCTCTCACTGCTGAAGCCCCTAGAGGAACACCCTTGGTTGACATGGGCAGGGTCAATTTTACGTATTCGGAAGTTCAAGGGTTCCCTGAATGAAAATATTTGGCAGTAACTTATTTATCTAAGATTTCTTTCTTTCTTTCTTTCTTTCTTTCTTTCTTTCTTTCTTCCTATTATTTTTTATTTATTTTTGAGAGAGAGAGAGAGAGAGAGAGAGAGAGAGAGAGAGAGAGAACAAGAGGGGGAGAGGGGCAGAGAGAGAGAGGGAGACTCAGAATCTGAAGCAGGCTCCAGGCTCCCAGCTGTCAGCACAGAGCCCAATGCAGGGCATGAACTCATGAGCCATGAGATTAAGACCTGAGCCAAAGTTGGATGCTCTACCAACTGAGCCACCTAGGCACCCCTACGATTTCATTTTAAATAAGGATACTTCTAAAGAAACAGAGAATACTGCTTTGTTTTATGTATTTATGGCAAATATTTATGAAAACAATATATTTGTTAAAGGTAAAACTTATTTTTTTTCAAATATTTTTCCCATCCAATTTTTTTTATTAGTGAAAAACAACACAGGAAAGCAAAATTTGCCCTAGGCTTTGTCTTAAAACTCAAAGAAAAGAAATGCATTTTACAATAAAAAATATTGCTGCTGTTGACAAGTTCCTATTTGATAAAAAAGTGATTTATAAAAATGGGATTTATCTTTTATTGGCCAAGGCTTAAGAGAAAAAAGGGGAAAGGAGGGAGCAGTCAGAACTAAGTGGGCCAATTTGGAAATTTGACAAGTGAGAGAAAATATCAAGAAGAGGTTGTTTGTTTTATTGTTTTTTTTTCCCCTTCAGTTTATACGTTTAGTCAAGGAGTCTTCAATGTTTGAGGGGAATAATTGTTACTTAGGGAAAGAGTGAGTTGCAAACCTGCCTAGAGACCAAGTGTAGGAGGACTCAGAGGAAATCAGATTGGCAGTGAACAGGTGGTTGATTAAGTGGTCAAGGAGAAAAAAGAACAAATAATTCACTGTCATATAATCCTATTCTGGCAGAAACAGCCACTTAGGTAAGAGTCTAAACTCTGCTCTGAAATCTAGAATATCTTGATTGGAAGTAAGAAGTTTAAAAGTAATGCAATCAAGTTGCATTTGGACTTTACATTTAGTCCCTGTTCTACCTCTGCTCAGGGAAATTAAATGCAGTTTTGATAAGTCATTTTTTTGGCTAAATATTTAAATGATAGAGGGAGTTGGCCACATAGATGAGACTGATGTGATTGTCTGCTGCACCACCTCTCAGCTAGAATTGTGGTGGTGAATCCCCGTGCCCTGGGGAAGTTTCAATTTTTTTTTAACAAGCCTAAACTCTCCCCTGAAGAGTTTGAGTAAATCTAGTAACATGTATACATAGACATGGATATTTAGAAATATTTTTTTTGAGACTGTGCTACAACTCTTGGTTAAGAACTACTGGGGTGTGTGGGTGGCTCAGTCGGTTAAGTGTCTGACTTCAGGCTCAGGCATCATCTCACAGTTCACAAGTTCTAGCCCCGTGTTGGGCTCTGTGCTGACAGCTTAGACAAAGCGTGGAGCCTGCTTCATATTCTGTAGTCTCCCTCTCTTTTTGCCCCTCCCCTGCTCGTGCTCTTTCTCTCTCTTCCACAAAAAGTGCACATTTAAAAAAAATTAAAAAAAGCTAACTATTGAATGCAGGGGTACACAGGTTTTTCGGTTGATTAAGTGACCGACTTCCACTCAGGTTGTGATCTCATGGTTTGTGAGTTTGAGCCCCACATTGGGCTCTGCACTGATGGTGCAGAGACACATGAGAATCTCTCTCCCTGCCCCTCCCCCACTCGCTCATGCTTGCTCTCTCTCTCTCTCTCTCTCTCTCTCTCTCTCATATTCATAGCCATTTGGTTATTACAAGCAGTGTTTTCCTGATTGCAATAGGATAAAATCTTCAATCTTCTTTATTAGTTGAAGCTATGTGACCGACTGTCTTATGATGTCTGTTAAATTCATATCGCCCTGGTATAATCCAAATGGTAGTTTTAAACATGGAAATGTAGTTAGTGACAATGCAGTTGGGAATTGTTTTCATAATTTAGTTTCGGCATAGTTGTGAACTAATTTGTCTATTTGATTAACAGTCTGGGAGAATTAAACACAGATAGATTGCGGTTTTAAGAAGCGTTGGAAAAATTCTTAAAGTGGGTGTTACGAGTCTTTTTGTTGTGATTCTTTTAGACAGAGAGAGTGTGAGTGGGGGAGAAGGGCAGAGGGAGAGAGGGAGAACCTCAAGCAGGCTCCAAGCTCAGTGCCAAGCTTGATGCAGAACTCAGTCCCACAACTCTGGGATCATGACCTGAGCTGAAGTCAAGCGTCAGATGCTCAAGTGACTAAGCCACCCAGGCTCCCCTCTTATGAGTCTTTTTTTTTCTTGTTTTTTATTTATTTTTTTATTTTTATTTTTATTTTTTTATTTTTTTTTCAATGTTTTTTATTTATTTTTGGGACAGAGAGACACAGAGCATGAACGGGGGAGGGGCAGAGAGAGAGGGAGACACAGAATTGGAAACAGGCTCCAGGCTCCGAGCTGTCAGCACAGAGCCCGACGCGGGGCTCGAACTCACAGACGCGAGATCATGACCTGGCTGAAGTCGGCCGCTTAACCGACTGCGCCACCCAGGCGCCCCTTTTTCTTGTTTTTTAAAATATTTTTTTAACATTTATTTATTTTTGAGACAGAGAGGGACAGAGCATGAATGGGGGAGGGGCAGAGAGAGAGGGAGACACAGAATTGGAAGCAGGCTCCAGGCTCTGAGCCATCATCCCAGAGCCTGACGCGGGGCTCGAACTCATGGACTGTGAGATCGTGACCTGAGCCGAAGTCCAACGCTCAACCGACTGAACCACCCAGGCTCCCCTACCCTCTTATGAGTCTTAATAGCAATTTTTATTACATGTCGGGGCCTAAGTTTTTGCTAAAACGTGATACTGATACTTCAGGAAAGATTTACATACAAATATTTGCTTTATGCACAACCAAAATACCCGTGGGCTATTGACTAAATTTGTCCCCTGGATGTGTTTCGTTTCCTCCATAAATTGAGTCAACATTTAAAATTATGACACTCATGCAGAAATCTGGATCAGACACTTCTTATAGAATCATACCTGGTACTTTGAGCCCATACTACTGTTTGGTATGCATTTCAGCGGCTGACCTTTTTATATGAGGTATGTGTGTCTCCAGTTTGCTACTGTCCCCACTTAGGTTCTTCACTTACTCAAGTCACCTACTTTGCCTCCATAAGCAATGCGTTTACAATTACTGTTTTATTATATATATGTATATATATATGTATATATATATATGTATACATATATACACATATATATATCATATATTTCTGTGATATACACAAAAACATACACACATATATTTATACATATATATATATATATATATATATATATATATATATTAGACTGTGCTAATCAGATCTCTTTTGGACACAAAGAAATCTTGGTAATTTTTTTTAAAGTTAATTTTGAGAAAGAGAGAGACAATCCCTAGGAGGCACTGGGTTTGAACTCATGAATCATGAGACCATGTCTTGAGCCAAAGTCAGGAGTCAGATGCTTAACTGACTGAGCTACCCAGTCGCCTCTGTTTTATGGTCTATTTTGATAAAGATTTCAAGGGTTTCAAGGCAATCCATATTAATTTATAATATATATTTTGTATTTTATGTTAGTGTCTTCGGAATAGGATTGAATTTTCCAGGTTAGACTTTCTAAGTTGTTTTTGTATTCTATTCATTTTTTTTAATGTTTATTGATTTTTCAAAGAGAGAGAGCACGTGCATGAGTGGGGGAGGGGCAGAGAGAAAGGGAGACACAGAATCCCAAGCAGGCTCCAGGCTGAGCTGTCAGCATAGAGCCCAATGCAGGGCTTGAACTCACAAACCATGACATCATGACCTGAACCGAAGTCGGCCTTTTAACTGACTGAGCCACCCAGGTGCCCCATAAGTTAGTTTGAAAACAAGACACTTTTTCCTTCTGTATACTATAAATAATCGTATTCCTGGGGCGCCTGGGTGGCTCAGTCGGTTGAGCGTCCGACTTCGGCTCAGGTCATGATCTCGCTGTCTGCGAGTTTGAGCCCCGTGTGGGGCTCTGTGCTGACAGCTCAGAGACTGTAGCCTGCTTCGGATTCTGTGTCTCCCTCTCTCTCTGCCCCTCGCCAGCTCATGCTCTGTCTCTCTCTGTCAAAAATAAATAAGCATTAAAAGAAACAAAATTTGAATAATCATATTCCTATTGGAATATTTGCAAACTGTATTAGATTAATCATGGTTACAGTTGAATAGGTTATGCCTATTGCAGACAATATTCTCTTTCTCCTCAGCATTGTTCCCTAAAAATGCAAATAATGTAGTCACTTTCATTATGCTAAAAATGATCTGTATAAATCAGTGTTTGAGTTTTTATTGATAAGCCGTTATATTTTTATTTCCGATTTATAGTTTGCCTAAAATATAAAGTAAGTAGCTATTCCAGTGGAAACTGGAATACAACTAGAATACAAACAATTTTTTTAGAAGTAGATACATATTAGGGTCCCAGGATTATTATAATTGACAATAAAATTTCATATGGAGCTTCCTAACAGTTAAGATAAAAATTTAGCATTTTATAATAGGAGAAAGACCATGGGCTATTTAATATTAAGTAATCAAAGTTCATTTGAGGCTTAACTCTTGGAGTTCTGAGCCCATCTCCTTAGTGACCCATTTGGAGCAGTGATGCCTTATGTTGACATCTCGGATGTCAGTGGATCCTGATACCACTGACAGAAGACAAGCAAGTTTGTATAACTTGGGGAAAAGCTTCACCTTTATCGGAAATCTCTCCAAACTATATCCCTGAAACTCTGATTCCTCAAATGTGAATGTTTGCCACAAAAAGGATTGTCAAATGGGGACTGAGCAGATTTACATGGATTTGTCTAGCTCTGTGAGTTTCATAGTGTTCATAGTGTTGTGGTCTGAAAATATGCACGGTATGATCTCAATCTTTTTGTACTTACTTAGGGCTGATTTATGTCCCAGTATATGGTCTATTCTGGAGAACGTTCCATGTGCACTGGAGAAGAACGTATATTCTGCTGGTTTAGGATGAAATGTTCTGAATATATCTGTTAAGTCCATCTGGTCCAGTGTGTCATTCAAAGCCATTGTTCCCTTGTTGATTTTTTTTTTTTGATTATATGATCTGTCCATTGCTGTGAGTGGGGTGTTGAAGTCTCCTACTATTATGGTATTACTATCGATGAGTTTCTTTATGTTCGTGATTAATGGATTTACATATTAAGGTGCTGTCACATTTGGCGCATAAATGTTTACAATTGTTAGGTCTTCTTGGTGGATAGACACCTTGATTATGACATAATGCCCTTCTGCATCTCTTGATACAGTCTTTATTTTAAACTCTAGATTTTCTGATATAAGTATGGCTACTCTAGCTTTCTTTTGTTGACCATTAGCATGATAGATGGTTCTCCATCCCCTTATTTTCAATCTGAAGGTGTCTTTAGGTCTAAACTGGGTCTCCTGTAAACAGCATATAGATGGACCTTGTTTTCTTATCCATTCTGTTACCCTATGCCTTTTGATTGGAGCATTGAGGCCACTGACATTTAGAGTGAGTACTGAAAGATATGAATTTATTGCCATTATGACGCTTGTACACTTGGAGTTTCTGGTGGAGTTCTCTGCTCCTTTCTAATCTTTGTTGCTTTTAGTATATATATATATATATATATATATATATATGTATATGTATACATATATACATATATGTATATGTATATATGTATGTATGTATGTATGTATATATATTTTTTCATCTTTTCTTCCCTCAGAAAGTCCCCCTTAAAATTTCTTGCAGGGCTGGTTTAGTGGTCACAAATTCCTTTAATTTTTGTTTGTCTGGGAAACTTTTTCTCTCTCCTATTTTGAGTGACAGCCTTGCTGGATAAAGAATTCTTGGCTGCATTTATTTTTTTTATTTGTTTAATGTTTATTTATTTTTGACAGAGAGAGAGAGAGAGAGAGAGAGAGAGCATGAGCAGAGGAGGGGCAGAGAGAGAGGGAGACAGAGAATCCGAAGCAGGCTCCAGGCTCTGACCTGTCAGCACAGAGCCCGACAGGGGGCTCGAACTCACAAACTGCGAGATCATGACCAGAGCCAAAATTGGACGCCTAACCGACTGAGCCACCCAGGCGCCCCTGCATATTTTTCTGATTCAGCACACTGAATATATCCTGCCACTGCTTTCTTGCCTGCCAAGTTTCTGTGGATAGGTCTGCTGCAAACCTGATCTGTCTTCCCTTTTAGGTTAGGGAACTTTTTTTTTTTCCTTGCTGCTTTCATGATTCTCTCCTTGCCTGGGTATTTTGTGAATTTGATTATGATATGCCTTGTTGGTCGGTTTTTGTTGAATCTAATGGGGGTCCTCTGTGCTTCCTGGATTTTGATGTCTGTGTCTGTCCCCAGGTTTTGTAAATGTTTTCCGCTATCATTTGCTCACATAACCTTAATAACCCTATATCTCTCTCTTCCGCTTCTGGGACCCCTATGATTCTGATGTTGTTCCTTTTTAATGAGTCACTGGTTTCTCTAATGCTTACATCATGCTCTTTTGCCTTCATCTCCCTCTTTTTTTTCCTGCTTCGTTATTCTCTATAAGTTTGTCCTGTATATCATGGATTCTCTGTTCTGCCTTGTCCATCCTTGCTGCCACTGCATCCATCCGGATTGCAGCTCAGTTATATTATTTTCAATTTCATTCTGGCTATTTTTTACTTCTTTTATCTCTGCAGAAAGGGATTCTAATCTATTTTCGACCCCAGCTAATATTCTTATTATCGTGATTCTAAATTCTGGTTCAGACATCTTGCTTGTACCTGTGTTGGTTAAATCCCTGGCTGTGGTTTCTTCATGCTCTTTCTTTTGGGGTAAATTCCTGCTGAATTCTGTGGTTCGGGTTGTGCAGATTGTTGTGTTAGTCCTCCGATCAGTGTTCTAGGTGTGTAGGATGGTTTCGTGTTGGCCTGGCTGTATTTCATGGATGGGAGACACACACACAAAACTTCCATGTTGTTCCGCCATCTTGGCCCCTCCCCCCATTCACAAATATTTTAAAAACTTATCTCAGGGTACCTGGGTAGCTCAGTCGGTTAAGCATCCAACTTAGGCTCAGGTCATGATCTCACAGTATGTGAGTTTAAGCCCCACGTGGGGTTCACATTGGGCTCGCCACTGTCAGTGCAGAGCTTGCTTCAGATCCTGTCTCCCTCTCTCTCTGCCCCTCCCCTGCTGGCTTGCTTGGTCTCTCTCAAAAATAAACAGTTAAAAAAATTATCTCAATAGATGTGAAATAAACATCTTTTAACATTCAATATTCATTCATGACAGAACTTAGAAAACTAGTATTATAAGGGAACTTCCTTAATATACTTGTAGCAGAAAGACCCTAAGTGACCCCATAATATCTGCCCTTTAGTGTTGTCACCTTTTCTTTATAAATCTTTTCGCTTAAGATCTGTGACTTGACTCTAGCTATTAGAATATGGCACATGTAAAGGAAAATTGCAGACATAATTAATTCAGTTAATTCAGAGTTAATCCAAAGGAGGATTATGCTAGGCAACCCTGATCTAATCACGTGAACACCCTTCAAGGAGGACTGAGCCTTCGCTGAAGTGACATTCTCCTTGCTGGCCTCCTAAACTAAGCGGCCGTATTGAGGAAGTCTGCGTGGCCAAGAACAAGGAACAGCCTTGCTCTAGGCTGAATATTTGTGTCCCCACAAATTCCCAAATTCATGTGTTAACTCTTAATGTTCAACGTGATAGTATTTAGAAGTGGGGGATTTGGGAAATGATGAAGTCACGAAGGTGGAGCCCTCATGAATGGGATTAGTGCCCTTATAAAGGAGGGCTGTGAGAGCTCCCTTGGCCCTGTGCCAAGCAGGAAGACCAGCGTCCATGAACCAGGAAGCAGGCCGTCGCTGTACACTGAATCTGCCAGTGCCTTCATTTTGGACTTCCCAGCCTCCAGAACTGTGAAAAATAAAACTTTTTTTTTTTTTTCATAAGCCTATGGTATTTTGTTAGAGCAGCCCAAAAAGACTAAGACAAGTGTCTGGGAACGCTTAGGACCTAAGCCTCCAACTAGCCTCCAACTGGCAAAGAGCTGTGGAAATGAGTCCAGTCATACGGTCACAAGGAAATTCTCTTATAAACAAACTCAATGGGCTTGGAAGCAGATTCTTCCCCGTTGAAGCACCCAAATGGGGAAGCGCAGTCTAGCAGACACCTTGAGTACAGCCTTGTGAGAACCTGAACAAAGGACCCAGCTAAGCCATTGCTTAGCTTCTGGCCCATAAAAATGTGAGATAAATGCGTGTGGCTTTAAGACACTGTGTGGATGGTGATCTGTTGTAAACGGCAAGAGCAAACTAAGAGACTAATAAAAGACGCACACTTTTAAAAACCCCACTATCTACATAGTTATAGAAAACTACTTTTACATGCTGCAATTTCAAGAAGACATGAACACTCACTATCCTCACATTTACTCAACGTCATTCTTGTAGTAGGAAAGAAAAAAAATGAAGGCTCTAGGAATTGGAAACAAAAATGCCACTATTTATAGATTATATGTCACTGCATGTACCAAATCCAAAAGAATCTGCAGAAAAAACACTCGAGTAAGAAACAATATATTGTGGGGAATAAGCTTAGATAATTAAAAGACTAGTTGTTTGGAAAAATCAGTATAAGAAATGTCTTTCCTTACAAACTGTTGGCCGATTTGATGCAATTCCAATGAGAACCGGCTTTGGAGAGCTTGCCAAGTTGATTATAAAAGACCCGTGGAGCCCTTCTTCCTTTCTTCTTTCTCATCCCCAACATTTTAGTTCCCAGTCCTAGAAACAGAGGCATGGAGTTGTGGGGGTCCAGAGTGAGGTGTTAGAGCTTAGAATGGGGAAGGCATTATGTGTAGGACAGTCACCCTGCACAGTGTTGGAGCTCAAGTGAGAGCATCCCTGAAAAGTGAATGGTATAGAATAATGAAGTATCACAGACTGAACAGGGTAGGGAGGCATCTGCACAGGGGAAGAATAGCCCAGTGGGGGTTTTCAGAACCTGCAGGGGGGCAAGTCATCTGCAGAAGAGGTGGCCTGGCACAGGGTGTCTGAGAAAGGAGATATTTACATGTCTCAAAGTACTTCCCCATAAAATACTAAATAATTGGAAAGTGGAAAGTTAACATTCCAGGCGAGAAACCTGGCAGATACTACCTCCGGTGGCCAACATTAACATCACCAGTATGGGGACAAATCAAAATTGTAGGTCACATGATAGGATGCAAAGAGTAGGTTGTAGTGATACTCTTGCTAAACATGTATGGTCTGAATTTTACCATAAGGAAGCCTAAGAAAAATCCACATTGAAAGACATTCCACATTACTGGAATTTACCCGTCAAAAGGTTAAAAGTCATGAAAGTCGAGGAAAGACAAAGGAACTGTTCTGGAGTGAAAGAGACCAAGACACACAATTCAATATATGGCTCTAAACAGGACCTTCCTTGGTATAACGTATACTACAGATAAGTGACCAAACTTAAAGAGAATTATGAGGAATAAATGATAGAATTATACTGAACCCTTGAACAAAAGAGTTTTAATGGGTGCACTGACTACACACAGATTTTTTTTTTCAGTACTGGAAATGTAATTTCTTTTATAATTTTCTTCATGGTATTATTTTCTGTAGCTTACTTTAAGAATATAGTATGATACGATAATATACAAAAGATTACTGGTAGTAGTAGTGGTTAAGTCTTTGGGGGTCAAAAGTTGTTCATGGCTTTTTGACTGTGGGGGGGCGTGGTCAGAGCCCTTAACCCCGTTGTTTAAGAGTCGAGTGTATTAGAGTTAATGTTCTGATTGTGAAGGTTGTGTGGTAGTTATGTGGAATGTACTGACTTGTAGGATTTAAATGCTACAGGAATCAGGCATCCCATTAGCAGTTTACTTGCAAATGGCTCTGGGGCGGGGGGGGGGAGGTTTTTTTGTTTTGTTTTCTCTAATTTTTCTTGTCTCTAACTTTGTTTCCAAAAAGCAAATCAAAAATAAATAAATAAATAAATAAATAAATAAATAAATAGAAAAGTTGAAAAGCCTTAGGCAAATCTTATTTCTCCATGTGGAAAGAGCTACGAATCAGTGTTTACAATTAAAATTATAGATAGGTTTTATGGTAGTATAAAAAAAATTGTAATATGTACACACATTGGCAATAGGCATAGCAGGAATATATCAACATAATGTCTAAATCTTTAGGCCCACATATAGTCATAAAAATTGGAAAATACAAAAAGCCATCCATGAACACTACTGAAGTATTAATGACAACTTGGTTGTTTGGGTGCTGTTCAAACCGCTGGTAGTGGAGTGGTCTGATGTATGTAAAACCCTCTAGTGCTGGTTTCCACGTACAAAATGTGCTTAAAAGTTAATGAGATGCCAAGAAACATAGTTTAAAATATTATAAAGATTTTCATTACACACATATGAAACAAAAACTTTTTCCTTTAATCAAGATTTTGCCGTATAGTGTGTTCAATTGGGAAGCAATGAAAATGTTTTGTAAGCATCCAGTAAATTTTTTCTATTTATTTTTCAAATTGTATAATTTTTGTTCAAAATCTGTACATATTCTCGTGACGCTTTCCATACTGGATCTTGATTTAGAATTGAATCATCAGTAGATACTAAAGGATTTCTACAGGATCCTCATTCAAATTCGGTAGCAGCTGAAAAGGAAAAGAAAGAATTATTTTCTTTCTCCAAAATAATTTTCAACTACAAGTGATTAAAAAAAAAAAAAGAAGAAGAAAAGAAAAAAAAAAGAAAAAGACAAAAAGAAAGTTGGGGCCTTTATGATGTTAAGAAAAATGAAAAATACCTATGTACAACTGCAATATGAAACCCAAGATTAGTATTAAATATATTTTGCTCAGGGTTGCACACTGAATTAATTGCTATTGTGGATACATATCAGAGTTTCTGGTTTTTTCATTACAAGGTGAAATTACAAGATGAGGACACAGTCCACCCTGAACAATCATAAACTATAAACTGAAAAATCAAACAGGCATTTCCAAACAGAGCCAAGTAAACAGATGTAAGTGACAGGTATAAAACACAGCACTACTGGAACATACGGAAGGGACATCCCAGTTTTGTGTCAATATTGTCTGCTCTTTGGTGAAGGTGATATGTCAGCTGATACCTGAAGGACAAGGAAAAAGTATGCTAGGTAGAGGGAAGAAGCACATACAAAGAGCTAGAAGTGAGGAAGAACACTTGTGCAATTATGAGTAGTTTAGTTTGACAAGGTGCTAGAGCAAAGCAGCAGAGTAGGGCAAATAGTGAGAGACAAGGCTGAATCATCTGGCAAGAAGCAAACTGATTTGGGTGTTTTCATTCCATGCTAAGGAATTTGAAGTTTTACCCGAGGGCAAAAGCAATGACAAAGTCAATGAGTGAAGATTGAAACCCGTTACCTGTCAAGTGACAGCTATATGACCTCTAATTACTTAACCAAGCATTACTAAGACGACTTTGGATTTTTGGGTCTTCTATCACTAGCAGAAACAACAATTTGATAAAGCACACCTTTTCTGAGACTTGTGCAGGTTGACAGTTCCACAGGGATGGCACCAGTGAAGGAAGATTGTCGCCAGAAATAATAACAGATATATAGACTTAGGGAGATTGAAAAAACTTCTTTAACGTTTATTTTTGAGAGAGAGACAAACCACAAGCGGGCAGGGGCACAGAGAGAGGGAGACACAGAATCTGAAGCAGGCTCCAGGCTCCGAGCTTTCAGCACAGAGCCCTCTGTGGGGCCTGAACCCACCTGAGCTGAAATCAGTCGCCCAACCGACTGAGCCACCTGGGTGCCCCTAGACTTGTGGGAGATTTTAAAAGAGCTATGAAACATGAGGACTAAATGAGGAGGAATTGTGTTCTTCATTATGCTCATGCTTTTACATTTTTTATTAGATATGTACAAAAAATGTGAATGTAGTATCTATTATCCAAACAATGGAAAGGGATGACATTTACTATTTATAGTTTAGTTCAGAAATCAATGATATATAACTTCATACATTTTGGCAACATACCTTCTTCTAGTGCTCTGGTTATTCTTTTTCCAACTCCCGCTGCATCTGAAATAAGCCAAATATTATTTAGAATGTGTAAGGTAAACAAGACATGGTAAGAATTATATATAGCTTACGACATGTGGTCTTGAAATAATACTTGTAGAGATTAAACCAAAGTTAGGGATTGCTTAAATAGAAAAACTATCACATGAATAAAATAAATTCCTACCTATTTTATTTTAGTTTTAGATAACGGAGAACAGATACATACACACACACACACACACACACACACACACACACACACACACGTGAATATGTATACACGTGTATATGTATGTATAATACATATGTATTATATATATGTATACATATACACGTGTGTGTGTATACATATATATAATATGTGTATATTATATATATAATACATTATGTGTATTATACTAATACATATAATATGTGCATATTATATATATATGTATATATATATATATACATATATATATAATACTATTTAAGTGAATGTGATAAAAAGCACAATCAATATTGATCTATTGAATGTGTATAATCTCTGAAACGTGATGTTTGGTCTTACTGGTACAAAAAGTTTAAACAAGAATCATATTGTATACTGAATTATTACTTGGAAATGATTAGAAAAACTGCCATTTATGAAAGTTTAATCAGTTTTTTACCTTAATGAATAGTTCCTTAAAATGGGCTTTCCATTTTTTCACTTTTAGAAAAACAAAATTTGAAGGAATGCTTTTTGCTATTAATTTTTCAGGACTGACTCTTAAATACATATAAAATGAAAAAAGTGGGACTGTCTTACTGTCATGTGGAAATTCTACTGGCAAAAAATTGAGTAAAAATATTTTGCTATCTGTATTATGACTAAAACACTTATTTCTTTTCATATGCACACAAAGATTTCAGAAAATCTCTTTGAAGAAAGGAAAAATAGAGGGTTACAACAGTTTTCAAAGTTAGCTTCTGATGTATAACTTTCTCCATTAGAGATAAGGAAAACAATATACAATTTTCAATTGTAACTTTGTTTCCTTTCTCCAAATTAGGACCAAGTTTTGAAACACTTGACTTATTAAAGTTATGGTTATCCACTTACTTATGAAATGTGTACGAATATTTAAAACTATAGGTGACCCTTGAATAACACAGGGGTGGGGTACAGTCAAAAACCTGTATATAATTTTTCATCCCCCAAAACTTAATTACTAATAGCCTACTGTTGACTGGAAGCATTACCGGTAACATAAACAGCCGGTTCATACATGTTTCGTACAGTAGAATAAGCTAGGGCAAAAAATGACATTAAGAAAAATGGAAGGAAGAGGAAATACACTTACAGTACTGTACAGTATCCAAAAATAATCCATGTGTAAGTAAAGTAGACCCGCACAGTGCAAAACCATGTTGGTCAAGGGTCAACTGTATATTACAACTGTTCCTGTCTAGAATGTTCTTATTTAGATCTTTCTTAGACAAGGTAGCCTCTCCCTGAATGCCCCAAACAGGCTCCAAAATAGTGTACAGGACATAATCAACACTGTGGTGATAAGGATTCCAATGTCTTTACAAATTTAGGTGTGAGGACAAATGTTTTGGCTGACATATTTCCCAATATTTTCAAAGACTGTTTTCCCTAATACCTTTTTTATAATTGAAGTATAGTTGACATACAATGTTACACTAGTTTTTCAGTATACAAATTCAGATTGGACAATTGTATACACTATGCTAAGCTTGCTACCATACGTGTAGTTACCCTCTGTCACCATACAACATTAATACAATATTATTGAGGATATTCCATATGCTGTATTCTTCATTCCTGTGACTTATTTACTTTATAACTGGAATTTGTACCTCTTACTCCCCTTCACCTATTTTGCCCATACCTCTCTACCCACCTCCCCTTTAGCAACCACCAATTTGTCCTCTGTAGTTATGATTCTGTTTGTTCACTTGTTTTGTTTTTTTTTTGTACTCCACATGTAAGTGAAATAAGATAGTATTTATTTGTCTCTCTCCGAATTATTTCACCTAGCATAATACCCTCTAGGTCTATCAATGTTGTCACAAATGGCAAGATCTCATTCTTTTTGATAGCTGAGCTATATTTCATTGTATGCATATTACACATTGTCTTTATCCATTCATCTGTCCATGGACACTTAGGTTGCTTCCCTATTTTGGTTATCGCAAACAATGTTTCCATAAACATAGGGATGCATACAACTTTTCAAATTAGTGTTTTCATTTTCTTTGGGTAAATACGCAGCAGTGGAATTAATGAATATCTATTTTTAAGTTTTTGAGGAACCATAACACTTTTTTGACAGTAGCATTATATTCAGGCCTTATAAAATGAATGGGACAACATGACTATACCAGACTTATAAAATTAATAACTCAATACCAGATGATGGGAGAAGGCTTTATTCAAACAATTTTATATTACCATTAATAAATACGATATAAAATATAAACCTCGTTTTCTATATGACATGACTTAAGGAGCTACCAAGGTAATGTTGCATCTTTTCCCCAAAAGCTTTTTTCCTAAATATTTACCTTTGTGACCTTTATATTTTTATCTAAGTAAAAACTGTGTTTCGATGGTGAAAATAGCTTTCAAGTCCATGAATAAGAACACATGTGTACTTTTATGTATACCTTTCCATTGATCAGAAATATAAGAGGGTGAGAAAATTATACACAGAAAAACTATATATCAGCAAATTTTAATTCAAAGAACATTTTTAAAGGATTTTTAATTAGAAGGATTTTCTCATTAACTGTTAACATTCAAATATGGCCCATAGAAATCTAAGGTTCGGTTGGGGACACTGCAGGATTGAGGGACAAGGAAGTCACAGCCGTAGTCTCCATCTCTCCTTTAGTTAGACAGCTCTACTTCTCTCTGTTTTACACAATACAGTTTAATGCAAAAAGCAAAAAGCAACGTTCTATTCTTTGAAAAAAATTATTTTGAAGGTATAAAAGTCACTAATTTAGTCAAAATCCCGAATTTTGCGTAATAGACAAATAGGGCTCAGAGAGAGTGTACTTTGCCTGAGGTCATGAAACCAACTAGATGCAGACCAGGAATACACTTGTGGTCTTACCAAGCCTAGAGTTCTATGCCAGTTACTTCCTCATAGTCAGGAAAAATACGTGTATTTTAAGTATGACTCAGAGAAAATGAATACATAAAACTTTGTCATGTGGTTCAGTAATGCTTAGGTATGAGGTACACAATAGTAGCTCTCTAACTAAATTACAAATTTTAAAGTCATGAATGAAAATAAAGGAACAGAAATTATGTTAACTTCTTTTAGTAGCAGTCAATTTTTAAGCACAACTTTTCTTTAATTTTTTTTAATGTTTATTTACTTTTGAGACAGAGAGAGACAGAGCATGAATGGGGGAGGGTCAGAGAGAGGGAGACACAGAATCTGAAACAGGCTCCAGGCTCTGAGCTGTCAGCACAGAGCCCGATGCGGGGCTCGAACTCACAGACCGCGAGATCATGACCTGAGCCGAAGTTGGCCGCTTAACCGACTGAGCCACCCAGGCGCGCCAAGCACAACTTTTTTAAACCACAGGACAGAGAACTTGAAAGAGAAAATCTTTAGGTGAAGCAAGCAAGCTGAAACTGAGGAAATTCTTCCTGAAAGCATTATTTATTCTTTCCAAAGAAAATTTGGTTTATCAACATCAATCAACCAATGAGTGAACCCATGGTGTGGTTATTTATAGCAAAATTTGAAACCCAACACAGATTTCTCTTTCCCATCTAGCATGCTTCTGCCTAACCTCTCATCATTCGTTGGTATGTACAAAAGACACAATTGACTTTATTAATAATTTAAATCCAGTCGGAAATTATAGGTGAATCTTCACTTCTCACATGTGGACTTATCTCTCTCTCCCTCCCGACGGGAAAGGAGACTTACCTAACAGGTGAATTTGGGAGAAGGAGCTAAGCAGTGCTGATGTGTTTCTGAATCTCCTCTTTGAAAAGATGTGCCTGCCCACAGTAACATGAATTTGGGTCTGCTCTCAGCTCTGTGGTAAGCACCCTGCCCCCGGGGTGGGTGTCAAGCATTTGTTTCCTCAATTTACAACTGTGTGGGGAAGTGCCCAATTTGGGAGGAAGCCCAATGTGGCTAACATAACCTAAATCATATCCTCCAATTTGTTAGTGTGTATTAGTAATAAAGCTACTAAGTTTATCTCCATCTCCCTGTCTCCTGTGTTCTGAATTTAGAAAGAAAAGACCAGGGTTACTTGCCACCTACCCAGTGTCACCTGTCACAGCTCCACCAAGAAAAATGACTAGACAACACTTACAGAAACATTCTCTTCTTCCTTGACTTCATAACTAACGTACATTGTTCAAAAGCAACGCCCACTCGAAAGAGAGAAAAAGTTGA